>NW_024070187.1:63270293-63573319 GCF_014754425.2 Oryx dammah
TCTTCGCATGAGGTGGCCAAACTACTGGAGTTTCAGCTTTAGCATCAGTCCTTCCAAAGAACACCCAGGACTGGTCTTCCTTAGAATGGACTGTTTGGATCTCCTTGCAGTCCAAGGGACTCTCAAGAGTCTTCTCCAACACCACAGTTCAAAAGCATCACTTCTTCAGCGCTCAGCTTTCTTCACAGTCCAACTCTCACATCCATACATGACCCCTGGAAAAACCATAGCCTTTACTAGATGGACCTTTGTTGGCAATGTCTCTGCTTTTTAATATGCTGTCTAGGTTGGTGATAACTCTCCTTCCAAGGAGTAAGCGTCTTTTAGTTTCCTGGCTGCAGTCATCCTCTGCAGTGATTTTGGAGCCCAAAAAAATAAGTCAGCCACTGTTTCCACTGTTTCCCCATCTATTTCCCATGAAGTGATGGGACCAGATGCCATGATCATAGTTTACTGAATGTTGAGCTTTAAGCCATTTTTTTCACTCTCCTCTTTCATTTTCATCAAGAGGCTATTTATTTCCTTTTCACTTTCTGCCATAAGGGTGGTGTTATCTGCATATCTGAGGTGATTGATGTTTCTCCTGGCAATCTTGATTCCAGCTTGTGCTTCTTCCAGCCCAGCATTTCTCATGATGTACTTTGCATATAAGTTAAATAAGCAGGGTGACAATATACAGCCTTGATGTACTCCTTTTCCTATTTGGAACCATGCAAAGATGGGCACAATAAAGGACAGGAATGGTATGGACCTAACAGAAGCAGAAGATATTAAGAAGAGGAGGCAAGAATACACAGAAGAACTATTAAAAAAAAGATCTTCATGACCCAGATAATCGTGATGCTGTGATCGCTCATCTAGATCCAGACATTCTGGAGTGCAAAGTCAAGTGAGCCTTAGGAAGCATCACTACAAACAAAGCTAGTAGAGGTGAGCTATTTCAAATCCTAGAAGATGATGCTGTGAAAGTGCTGCACTCAACATAACAACAAATTTAGAAAACTCATCAGTTTCCTAAACTCAGTGCCCATAGGACTGGAAAAGGTCAGTTTTCCTTCCAATCCCAAAGAAAGGTGATGCCAAAGATTGTTCAAACTACTGCAAAATGGCACTCATTTCACATGCTAGCAAGGCTATGCTCAAAATCCTCCAAGGTAGTCTTCAACAATATGTGAACTGAGAACTTCATATGTTGATGTACAAGCTAGATTTAGAAAAGGCAGAGAAACCAGAGATCAAATTGCCACGAAACGTTGGTTCATAGAAAAAGCTAAAGAATTCCAGAAAAACATCAACTCTGCTTCACTGACTATGCTAAAGCCTTTGTGGATCACAACAAAGTGTGGAAAATTCTTAAAAAGAGGAATACCAGACCACCTTACCTGCCTCCTGAGAAATCTGTATGCAGGTCAAGAAGCAACAGTTATAACTGGGCATGGAACAACAGACTGGTTCCAAATTGGAAAAGGAGTATGTACAGTTAAGTACCCTGCTTAATTAACTTACATGCAGAGTACATCATGTACAATCCCAGGCTGGATAAAGCATAAGCTGGAATCAAGATTGCTGAGGAAAATATCAATAACCTCAAATATGCAGATGACACCACCCTTATGGCAGAAAGTGAAGAGGAACTGAAGAACCTCTTGATGAAAGTGAGAGGAGAGTGAAAAAGCTGGCTTAAAACTCAACATTCAGAAAACTAAGATCATGGCATCTGGTCCCATCACTTCATGGAAAATAGATGAGGAAACAATGGAAACAATGACAGACTTTATTTTCTTGGGCTCAGAATCACTGGAGACAATGACTGCAGCCATGAAATTTAAAAAAAAATTTTTTTTGCTCCTTATACACTATAATAAAGCAGAGACGTTAGATCTGCTTTAGACATTAATGATAAAGGTTCATCTATTCCAGTGGTCATGTGTGGATGTTAGAGTTTGACAGTAAAGAAGGTTGAGCACTGAAGAATTGATTCTTTTGAACTGTGGTATTGGAGAAGACTCTTAAGCATCCTCTGGATTGCAGGGAGAACAAACCAGTCAATCCTAAAGGAAATCAACCCTGAATATTTATTGGAAGGACTGATTCTGAAGGTGAAGCTGCAATACTGTGGCCACCTGATGCAAAGAGCCAACTCATTAGAAAAGACCCTGATACTAGGAAAGGTTGAAGGCAGGAGGAGAAGGCGATGACAGAGGATGAGAAGATTGGATGGCATCACTAATTCAATGAACATGAGTTTGAGCAATCTCCAGGAGATGATGATAGACAGGGGAAGCCTGATGTGCTGCAGTCCATGGGGTCTCAAAGAGTTGGAAATGACTGAGTAGTGAACAACAACAACAATGAAAATACAGGAAAAGACCATATGAGAGGAAACTCATCCTCAGTGTCAATAGATATATTACCTAGTAATTTACCAAAACTCATAGGAGGAAGCATTAAGCAATGCTTGAAGCCTTTTAGAAAAATCATCCACCTGCCAGGCTATAGTTTCTGGGATTATTCATACAGATTAACTTTTCAGTTAACAAGTCTTTTAATATTAGATTTATTTTTCATAAGAAAATATAGACACTTGGGTTTCCTAAAATTCATGAAAGTCTCAAATCAAGGCAAATACTTTGGTTTAATACCACATGCAAACAAAGGAAATATAAGAATGCAGCTGAATTTGAAAATCCTGATTAGCTTTGAAGGTTACTACCAAAAGCTTAGCTTTACACAGTGATTTCAAAGACATTTGTCCGTTTGCTTATAATAGAAGTTCAATTCCGGATTGTATGCTCTGGTCAAATCCTCTAATTTACTATAAATGAGTGCTCCTTATTTGGAAACAAACAAACAAAAAAAAAAAATAGACTGACAGAAGAAAGGGAAAATGCATTAATACAGAAATATCTGTATATGTGTAAGCACATACATAATTTATATTTTAAATTTTAAAATGCATGCTAATGAGTCATCAAAGCTCATTCTGCTTTCACCTAAATCTTTCAATAGAGCCTTTTTATAGACTCTAAATATAAGATGTATGCTAATGGTTCATGAGGAAGCATTTGACTTCTTTTTGAAACCTACTTGATTATAGATTCAAATCATTGAATCTATGTTTGGTTCCTTTTATGGAACCCAGAAAAATGTCAGTTGGAAAACACTGATTCTCAGAAAAATAATAATACAGCCTTTAATATTTAGCAACTGTTTCACCTTACATGTGTTTATGCGTTTGCCTCATATCTTCTTTTATGACGTTAGGAAATGATCTATTAGACAAAAGGTATAGGACAAGATACATTAATCATGCAATCTCTATAACATGGATGGTAGAGTGTAGAGAAACATAGGGAACTATTATGTATGGCTAAGAAGAAAATTTGTTGCTCTGGTTCTGATACATTCTGCTTCTTGATGTTGGTTTAGTGACACTCTGTTTTAAGCCTCAATTAAATGATATAAAAATATATATATATATACAACATTTCCTGAGACTTTCCATTGTGTTGCAAAGACCAAGTGAAAGTGTTCATTGCTCAGGTGTGTCTGATTCTTTGTGATCCTGCGGACTGTAGCCCACCATGGGCTGTCCATGGAATTCTCCAGGCAAGATTACTGGAGTGGGTAGTGAATTCTCCAGGGGATCTTCTCGATGCAGGGATGGAACCCAGGTCTCCTATACTGCAGGCACATTCTTTACTGTCTGAGCCACCAGGGAAGCCCTTTGCAAAAAAGAAAGTACATAATATATGAGGAAATACATTCAAAATTGAAAATTGCAATACACATTGTTATTCAATAGAATAGCTCCACTGGAATCCCACAAATTTAAATCTTGTTACCACTATCGTCACTTGAATTCTATGTGGAATGCTTTTACTTTATTTTATAATCAACTCTACATTTTGAACAGGGCTTCTTTCATCTCCTCACCTCTCTTTTTCAGCAGCTTTCAGTCCTACTTTATTTCTGTTCCTGAAGGCATCCTTGGGAAACAGATAATCAAACAGTGAGAAATTTACAGTAAACTGTTTCATGTTCTCTGTTGCCTGCAGATAAGACTTTCCTCCCATTTATTCTCTGTCTCTCTCTTTTTGATTTTGCTTCATGATCCTTTCTTAAATAAATATATAGAGAAGAAATTTTACCTACAACTACTGAACAATTGCACTCATCTCACACACTAGTAAAGTAATGCTCAAGATTCTCTAAGCCAGGCTTCAGCAATACTGTGAACTGTGAACTTCCAGATGTTCAAGCTGGTTTTAGAAAAGGCAGAGGAACCAGAGATCAAATTGCCAACATCCCCTGGATCATGGAAAAAGCAGGAGAGTTCCAGAAAAACATCTATTTCTGCTTTATTGACTATGCCAAAGCTTTTGACTGTGTGGATCACAACAAACTGGAAGAGATGGGAATACCAGACCACCTGACCTGCCTCTTGAGAAACCTATATGCAAGTCAGGAAGCAAGAGTTAGAACTGGACATGGAACAACAGACTGGTTCCAAATAGGAAAAGGAGTACATCAAGGCTGTATATTGTTACCCTGCTTATTTAACTTATACGTAGAGTACATCATGAGAAATGCTGGGCTGGATGAAGCACAAGCTGGAATCAAGATTGCTGGAGAAATATCAATAACCTCAGATATGCAGATGACACCACCCTTATGGCAGAAAGTGAAGAAGAACTAAAGAGCCTCTTGATGAAAGTGAAAGAGGAGAGTGAAAATTTGGCTTAAAGCTCAACATTCAGAAAACTAACATCATGGCATTGGTCCCATCACTTCATGGGAAATAGTGGAAACTGTCAGATTTTATTTTTTGAGGCCCCAAAATCACTGCAGATGGTGACTGCAGCCATGAAATTAAAGATGCTTACTCCTTGGAAGGAAAGTTATGACCAACCTAGACAACTTATTAAAAAGCAGAGACATTACTTTGCCAACAAAGGTCCTTCTAGTCAAGGCTTGGTTTTTCCAGTAGTCATGTATGGATGTGAGAGTTGGACAATAAAGAAAGCTGAGCACTGAAGAATTGATGCTTTTGAACTATGGTGTTGGAGAAGACACTTGAGAGTCCCTTGGACTGCTGGAGATCCAACCAGAAAGGAGATCAGTCCAGAATATTCATTGGAAGAACTGATGATGAAGCTGAAACTCCAATCCTTTGGCCACCTGATGCAAAGAGCTGACTCATTTGCAAAGACATGCTGGGAAAGATTGAAGGTGGCAGGAGAAGGGGATAATAAAGGAAGAGATGGTTGGATGGCATCATTGACACGATGGACATGAGTTTGGGTAAACTCCCTGAGTTGGTGATGGACAGGGAGGCCTGGTGTGCTGTGCTCCATGGGGTCACAAAGAGTCAGACACGACTCAGTGACTGCAATGAAGTTAACTGAGCCACAGTGTCATCTGTCACCACTGCCATTTTAACATTGTTTCTTCTACTATTGACACTCCTCCTGGTTACACATGCACTGATCTCAGCTCTTACATTGACTCATGGGATCAACATGACAAGCATATGTGAAGTTTTTTTTAATAGCCCCAAGTTACAGTTGATAAAACTATAGACCATATAAATTACCTAATTCAAAGTGGCTACACACTCACCAACACAAATGAAATGGACATTTGGAGAACAAGTGAGGAGTAAGAAATGTATGAACTCAAGACAGAGCCTGTCATCCCGTCTGTGCATACTGGGAAAGTGTTCCAATGAAATCAACCTTTTCTCTGTTTTCTTCCAGCAGAAACTAACAAGTGGGTATCATAAGCCTGTAACACATGGGGTCCCAAAATAATCAGCAGGTGATCGATCCTAACTGCATTGAGTAGAGTGGAGTGGAAATTACCTTGAGAGGCATATGAATTGTTCAATAAATAAAAGAGACCTTCAGGTAAATTGGAAGGGCAGCATAGTGTGACTTCTCTCAGTCACTGCCCAAACATACTGTGTTGACCAAAAAGTTCATTTGGGTTCTTCATAAACTGCCATGAAAAAGCCTGAATGAACTTTTGGCCAATTTAATATTTTAAAATTCTATTTTTGGTGATACATGAGTTTGCTTTACTTCTCAGTTCCACCCCCTAGCTCTATAAATTTAGACATTAATTAATTCTCTGATTCTTCATTTTCTCATCTATAAAATGAGGATAATAATTGTATCCACTTACTTAGGGTTATTATGAGAATTGAATTTGACAATCCATAGAGCAATAATTTATCAAGTGAGTGAAGTGAAGTCGCTTAGTCGTGTCTGACTCTTTTCGACCCCATGGACTGTAGCCTCCCAGGCTCCTCCATCCATGGGATTTTCCAGGCAAGGGTACTGGAGTGGGTTGCCATTTCCTTCTCCAGGGGATCTTCCCAACCCAGGTATTGAATCCAGGTCTACCCACATTGTGGGTACATGCTTTACTGTCTGAGCCACTTGGGAAGCCAATTTATCAAGCCTGACCCGTAATAACTCTTACACATAAATGTTATAATTACAATACTTGTAATGATCAAAGTTCTGTAAATGTTCAGTTTGTTTCAGAATTTTTGAGTCTAAAATATTCAAGGGTTTAAAACCAAAATCACTGTCAAGTTGAGGTTTTAAGATACTCAAGTGAAGAGAAGCTCAGTTCTTTCTCCAAATACCATTCCTATAAACACAGAGAAAACCGGCTGAGAACATGGGTCTTGTGGCTCCCCTTAATATCACGGACTAGGTCTGAGATGGATTTTTTTACCATCTGAAGTCTTGCTTTAGATGAAATTCTACATTTGATTCTTTTTGTGTGTGGTCAAGTGAATAGTAACAATTTATAAATGTCCTGTGGTGGTAATATGCCACAAGTTCTCTTCTCTGCAACAAGATTCAGCCAATTAACTAGCTTTAGGTTAGAAACTCGAGGACAATCTACTCAGCAGGAGCAGTACATTCCACCTTTATAGTTAATGCATTCCTTTATCACCCCCCATAACTTTTGAACTAAACTTTTTTACTGATCATCTGGATTCAGAAGTTTAATTTTTAAAATAAAAATCCAAGTGATATATGTATATCCTTTTTGTGAAACAATGATTTTCCCTTGCTTAAAACACTCCAAGAGACTTTCCCTTGCAGAATTTGAAATCCACTGATATTTGTCTCAATACTAAAAATGAGCTTGTAATAGTCATTCCCTCACTTAACCTCCTCAGGCTAAATGATGTCATGCTGTGCTAAGTCAGCAGCAGAGAGCAAATAACACTTCAACAGGAAAATCAGCAAAGAATTCCAAAGTAGAATACAATTCCTTTGACACTTATCTGGAAATGGCCACAATTTCTATTACCGTATATTAGAAAAGTCCAAAAGTAAATGGTCTTAAAAATGAATAAATTTGAGTTATAATATTCTGTAGGGAAAAAGTATAAATTTGAAACTGAAATTATCTTCACCTTAAAAAGACTTTCATGGTTTTGATACTTTTTGAAAAATAATAATAAATGAAAATTATCATCACTCATTTTTTTTCTTACATACACCCATTTATTTAACTTATACAATGACTCTGTCCCAAGAATGTTACATGCATTATACTAACAGAAAAAGAAACAGAGTTAACAAGTGAGATAAAGGACTGGAATTCATTTTTTGTGACACAAAACTAAGAGTTCAAGAATCACAACACGCTCTAGGTTCATCCACCTCACTAGAACTGACTCACTTTTTTATGGCTGAGTAATATTCTACTGTGTATATGTATCACATCTTCTTTATCCATTCTTTTGTCAGTGGACATCAAGGGTGTTTCCATGTCCTGGCTATTATAAATAGTGCTACTATGAACATTGGGGTAGATACGTCTTTTTCAGTTATGGTTTTCTCATGGTATATCCCCAGTAGTGGGGTTGCTGAGTCATATGGTAGATTTATTCCTAGTTTTTAAAGCAATCTCTATACTGCTGTCCATAATGGCTGTATCAGTTTACATTCCACCAACAGTGTAGAAGGGTTCCCTTTTTTCCATATCCTCTCCAGCATTTATTATTTGTAGATTTTTTTGATGATGGCCATTCTGACTAGAGTAAGACGGCATCTCATTTTTGGTTTGCATTTCTCTAATAATTAGTGATGTTGAACATCTTTATTGGCCATCTGTTTATCTTCTTTGGAGAAATGTCTGTTTAGGTCTTCTGCCCATTTTTGGATTGGGCTGTTTGTTTACCTAATATTGAGCTGTATGAGCTGCTTATATATTCTGGAGATTTAATCCCTTGTCAGTTTCATTTGTGATTATTTTTTCCCATTCTGATGATTGTCTTTTATTCTTGTTTATTGTTTCCTTTGCATCAGTCTCTACAAAGAAAATTTATACACATTTTTTGCATTTGTTTTGCCACTAATGTTTTACATTTGCAATCCATTTTAGTTTCCTTAATTTGAAGTTTGGACTCACTCAAAATTCTCATCATATTTTCAAATTATATACTTGTAGCCCTGGATGTCTCAAAAGCATATGTTAATTTAAATTTATGCATGTGTCTTAAATATTAACTTAATCCTAAGAACATCATGCATGCCCATGCTGTCTTTCAATCTGTCTGCAATCAATATGTTCTCAATTTTGGAGTAAGGTTCTCTTGTGTTTGCATTAGACCTGCCAAACTATCTCAGACACTGCTTAGTTACTTGTGAAGAAATGCTTCATTTCCCCTGTTTTAGGCCTTTCCTGGGCTTCCCTGGTGGCTCAGATGGTAAAGAATCTGCCTGCAATGAGGGAGACCTGGGCTCGATCCCTGGGTTGGGAAGATCCCCTGGAGGAGGGCATGGCAACCCACTCCAGTATTCTTGCCTGGAGAATCCCTATGGACAGAGGAGCCTGGCAGGCTACAGTTCATGGGGTTCTCAAAGAGTGGGACATTACTGAGTGACTAAGCACAAGACTTACCTGAACCTTGGCTTAACTCAACGGTGTAGTTTCAACACTTGTCTGATTGCTGTAGTCTAGCTCTGCCATTTCCAAAGGTAACCTGAAAGGTAAAGCTTTGAACTAATGACTTTTAAGTTCTCTCATTACAAAAATAATTAATTCTATATGTCCTTAGTATAATTATTCTTTATTTTATAATTTTTAAATTCAGTTTCTTTATTTTGGGCCTAATTTTAAAAGATTCAATTTTTTAATTTGCTCATCTAATTGTTAAATGTGGATTATCTACTCATTCTATGTTATTTCTTCCTCTAAATAAATCTGTATACTACCTTTTCACAATTTCTATACCCTTGATGTCTCAATCAATGAGATTTTTGCCATGTAAGATAATAGTTTTTTCTATCAAATTCTTAAAAATTGATATATATTCCTATAGGAGCAGTTTCAAGGAAATTGTAATTACAGGTGATCTGTAGAAGGTTTTTTGAGCCACTGCAGAACTCACTTGTAACAGAATGAAAATCAAGTGGTAGCAGTTAGGGGTAGTAAAGGCTTCCTAGATATTCTTCCTGTGCAGTTCTCTTACCAGAGAGTGATAGAACTACCTTTGAATGCACATATCTTACTGTGTCTGTCAGGGTTCTCCAAAACCAGGACCAATCGAGAAAGAGAGAGAGAGAGACTGAGATTGAATGATTTTGAAACAAAGAGACAGAGAAGAGAGATTGAAAAAAAAATGGGTCAAATGATTATGAGTAGGCTGGTAGACTGGAAACTTGGGTGGGAATTGAGGCTACAGTCTTCAGACAGAATTCTCTCTTTTCTGTGAGGCCTCAAGTTTTGCTCTTAAGGTCTTAATTTGAAACCCACCCACATTATGAGGTCAATTTCCTTTACTTAAAGTCAATTGATGGTACATGCTGATCACATCCACAAGATACTTTTAGAGCAACATCTAAATTAGTGTTTAAATTAATTACTGAAATTAAAAATAAATAAATAAATTAAAAAAAATTAATTAATTACTGAGTACTATAGCTGAGCCAATTGACACATAAAACTAGCCATCATATTCACCTCCCTTTTTTTTCACTTGACAAATTTTTATGCACAGTGACCTCAAATTCAAATTTTATTGTCTTTTAGTATTTAATCATGGGTCATTAAATTATTGTCCTTTTAAGTATCATCTTTGACTTTCAAAGAAATGTCAACAGAATAAATTACATCAGGCAACTTAAGCTCTCTGCGGTTCAGTTATTTCTATAATAAATGAGAGAATAATATGAAAATATATATAAATATAAAAATTGAGATAGTAAATCATCTCTTGTTAACACTGTAGTGTTTTAATTGAAGGAATAAATGAGAGACATATTTAAACAACTTCAAGGTGGCATGCAAATAAAAAGTAGTTTCACAAGATCTCTAGACCATTTTTTATCTGTTTTGTTTTGTTTTCTTCTTGGTCAGTCATTTTCTGGAGCCAGAAACTGGAAAGTGGGCTTTCTGCCACTTTACCTAAAGCCTTCCAAAGTCCACACAAGGCGTCCAAACATTCCATCTGAAAGAGAGAACTTTCAGTAAACCAAGATGCTGTTTCAGCCATTAAAAAAGTAAGGTCCAGAAACTTAATGTTCAGCTAGATTTGGCTTCCTCAGCCACATGTAATGCAGTATAGAGAGTAGAAAACAGAACTTTATACTCTATCCTCAATTAAATTGGAACTATATGACTTTTAAAACTGTTAAATATGATGAGTTTTCAAAGTGAGTGACACAATACATTGGTAAAATGAAGTTGTACAAATAAGGTTCCCCATTTGTAGACCTCAGAAAATGTCATGAGTATTGTTTTCTATGTAAGCCATACATATATACACAGATACACAGGACTTTCACAAGCCATGTTTAATGTGTTTTAAAAAATATCTTTCTTTATTTTTTTTTACTTTACTTAAGACTTAGTTTTTTTAAGAGAAATTTTAGATTCATAGCAAAATTTGGAAAATACCAAGATTTCCCATATGCCCTCCACCCACCACTTGCACAGCCTCTCATATTATCCACATCTCTCTCCAGAGTCCTATTAGTTTAGTTCAGTCACTCAGTCATGCCTGACTCTTTGCAACTCCGTGGACTGCAGCACGCCAGGCTTACCTGTCCATCACCAACTCCTGGAGTTTGCTCAAACTCATGTCCGTCAGGTCAGTGATGCCATCCAACCATCTCATCCTCTGTCATCCCATTCTCCTTCTGCCTTCAATCTTTCCCAGCATCAGGGTCTTTTCCAATGAGTCAGTTCTTCACATCAGGTGGCCAAAACACTGGAGCTTCAGATGAAGCATCAGTCCTTCCAATGAATATTCAGGACTGATTTCCTTTAGGAGTGACTGTTTTGATCTCCTTGCAGTCCAAGAGACTCAAGAGTTTTCTCCAACACCACAGTTTAAAAGTATCAATTCTTCGGCACTCAGCTTTCTTTATGGTCCAACTCTCATATCCATACATGACTACTGGAAAAACCACAGCTTTGACTAGATGGACCTTTGTCAGCAAAGTAATGTCTCTGCTTTTTAATATGTTGTCTAGGTTGGTCATAGCTTTTCTCCCAAGAAGCAATCATCTTTTAATTTTGTGGCTGCAGTCATCATCTGCAGTGCTTTTGGAGCCTAAGAAAAGAAAGCCTGTCACTGTTTACATCATTTCCCCATCTATTTGCCATGAAGCGATAGAACTGGATGCCATATTTTTTATTTTTGAATGTTGAATTTTTTAAACCAGCTTTTGTACTGTCCTCTTTCACTTTCATCAAGAGGATTTTGAGTTCCTCTTCACTTTATAACATAAAGGTGGTGTCATCTGCATAACTGAGGTTATTGTTATTTCTCCCAGGACTCTTGATTCCAGCTTGTACTTCATCCAGTCTAGCATTTTGCATGATGTAGTCTGCATATAAGTTAAATCAGCAGGATAACAATATATAGTCTTGATATCCTCCTTTCCCAGTTTGGAATATATGTTTATTACAATTGGTGAACCCACACAGACACATCACAGTAACTCAAAGTCTTTAGTTTACATTAGGGTTCACTCTTGATGTTCCAGATTCTATGATTTCAACAAATGTATTCATCGTATTATATTATACAGAGTATTTTCACTGCCCTAAAAATCCTCTGTGCTCTTCCTATGTACTCTGCCCCTCCCCACCCATGGAAAACACTGATGTTTTTATTGTTCCCATAGTTTTGCCTTTTCCACAGTTTCATGTAGTTGAAATCATATATTGGTTTGGCCAAATGTTCATTCAAGTTACATTTACAGAAAAATGTGAGCAGACATTTTGGCTAATCCAATAGTGTATAGTCTTTTCAGATTACTTTTTTCACTTTGTAACATTCATTTAAAGTCTCTCCGTGTCTTTTGTGGCTTGATAGCACATGTCATCGAGCACTAAATAATATTCCATTGTTTGGTATACCAAAGCTTGTTTATTCATTCACCCACTGAAGGACATCTTCATTAATACCAAGTTTTTGTATTTATGAATAAAACTACCATGAACATCCATGTGCAAAGTTTTGTTGTGAACATTCTCAACTTGTCTAAATACCAAGAAGTTCAACTGCTTGATCATATGGTTAAGAGTATGCTTAGTCTTAAAGATCTAAATGTAAGACCAGAAACTATAAAACTCCTAAAGGAAAACATAGGCAAAACACTCTCTGACATAAATCACAGCAGGATCCTCTATGACCCACCTCCCAGAGTGGTGGGTGGAAATAAAAACAAAAATAAAAAAATGGGACCTAACTAAACTTAAAAGCTTTTGCATAGCAAAGGAAACTATAAACAAGGTGAAAAGACAGCCTTCAAATGGGAGAAAATAATAGCAAATGAAGCAACTGACAAAAATTAAACTTAAAAATATACAGGCAGCTCATGCAGCTCAATTCCAAAAAATTAAATGACCCAATCAAAAAATGGGCCAAAGAACTAAACAGACATTTCTCCAAGAAGACATACAGATGGCTAACAAACACATGAAAAGATGCTCAACATCACTCATTATCAGAGAAATGCAAGTCAAAACCACAATGAGGTACCATCTCACATCAGTCAAAATCAGTTTAGTTCAGTTCAGTTCAGTTGCTCAGTCATGTGACTCTTTGCAACCCCGTGATATGCAGCACGCCAGGCTTCCCTGTCTACCAACTCCGGGAGTCCACCCAAACCCATGTCCATTGACTCGGTGATGCCTTCCAACCATTTCGTCCTCTGTCATCCCCTTTTCCTCCTACCTTCAATCTTTCCCAGCATCAGGGTCTTTTCAAATGCGTCAGCTCTTCGCATCAGGTGGCCAAAGTATTGGAGTTTCAGCTTCAACATCAGTCCTTCCAATGAACACCTAGGACTGATCTCCTTTAGGATGGATTGGTTGGAACTCCTTGCAGTCCAAGGGACTCTCAAGAGTCTTCTCCAACACCACAGTTCAAAAGCATCAATTCTTCAGTGCTCAGCTTTCTTTATAGTCCAACTCTCACATCCATACATGACCACTGGAAAAACTATAGGCTTTATTAGATGGACCTTTGTTGACAAAGTAATGTCTCTGCTGTTTAATATGCTGTCTGGGTCGGTCATAACTTTCCTTCCAAGGAGTAAGCATCTTTTAATTTCATGGCTGCAATCACCATCTGCAGTGATTTTGGAGCCCAGAAAAATAAAGTCAGCCACTGTTTCTACTGTTTCCCTATCTATTTGCCATGAAGTCATGGGACCAGATGCCATGAATGGCTGCTATCAAAAAGTCTACAAACAATAAATGCTGGAGATGGTGCGGAGAAAAGGGAACTCTCTTACACTGTTGGCGGGAATGCAAACTAGTACAGCCACTATGGAGAACAGTATGGAGATTCCTTAAAAAACTGGAAATAGAACTGCCTTATGACCCAGCAATCCCACTGCTGGGCATACACACCAAGGAAACCAAAAGTGAAAGGACATGTGTACCCCAATGTTCATCACAGCACTGTTTACAATAGTTAGGACATGGAAGCAACCTAGATGTCCATAGGCAGATGAATGGATAAGAAAGCTACAGTACATATACACAATGGAATACTACTCAGCTATTAAAAAGAATGTATTTGAATCAGTTCTAGTGAGGTGGATGAAACTGGAGCCTATTATACAGAGTAAAGCATGTCAGAAAGAAAAACACCAATACTGTATATTAACACATATACATGGAATTTAGGAAGATGGAAATGATGACCCTATATGTGAGATAGCAAAAGAGACATAGATGTAAAGAACAGAATTTTGGACTCTGTGGGAGAAGGTAAGGATGAGATGATTTCAGAGAATAGCATTGGAACATGTGTATTACTATACGTGAAATAGATCACCAGTCAAGGTTCGATGCATGAGATAGGGCACTCAGAGCCGGAGCCCTGGGATGACCCTGATGGATGGGATGGGAAGGGAGGTGGGAAGAGGGTTCAGCATGGGGACACATGTACACCCATGGCTGATTCATGTCAATGTATGGCAAAGACCACTACAATATTGTAAAGTAATTAGCCTCCAATTAAAATAAATAAATAAATTTAAAAAAAAGAGTATGCTTAGTCTTGTAAGAAAGGAAAACTGCCTTGCAGGACTTTTTTTTTTTTAACTGAAGAAACTTAAAACAAAAAACACAAAACTACCTTGCAAAGTGGGTGTACCATTTTGAATTCCTACCAGCAGTTTATGAGAGTTCCTGTTGTTCCATATCTGTGTCAGCATTTGTTATCAGTATTCCAGATTTTGGCCTTTATAGTAGGTGTGTAGTAGCAACTCAGTGTTGTTTTAATTTGCATTTCCCTGATGGCATTTGGTCTGGAGCATCTTTTCATCTACTTATTTGCCACCTCTATATCTTCTTTAGTGAGCTCTCTGCTAAGATCTTTAGTCCATTTTTTGATAGTTCTTTGCATATTTTGAATAAGAATCCTTCTCAGGTGTGTATTTACAAATAGTTTTTCCATTTTGTGGCTTGTTTTCTCATTCTCTTGTTATTGCCTTTTCAGAGCAGAAGTTTTCCATTTTAATGAAGTTCAGCTTATCAATTATTTCATTCCTTGATTGTAACTTTGTTCCTGTATCTAAAAATTTATCAACATCCTTCAAGTCATCTAGGTTTTCTCCTATGTTATCTTACAGGAGTTTCATAGTTTTGTGTTTTTACATTTGGATCTATGATCTATTTTGTGTTAACTTTTGTGAAGCATGTAAATTCTGTGTCTTGATTTATACTCTTGCATATGGATGGTCAGTTGTTCTAGTACCATTTGTAGAACTACCTTTGTTTCATTGTGTTGCCTTTATTCATTTGTCAGAAAATCAGTTAACTATATTTATGAGTGTCTATTTCTGGGCTTTCTTTTCTGTTTCATTGATCTGCTTTGTCCATTCTTCCACCCATACCATTCTGTCTTGATTACTGAAGCTCTATAGTGAGACTTGAAGTCAGGCAGTATCTGTCTCCAACTTTATTTTTCTTCTTTAATTTCTGTCATCTCTTCTGGGTATTTTGTCTCTCCATACAAACGTTAGAATTCATGTATCAATATCCACAAAAGGGGCTTCCTAGGTGGCTCAGTAGTAAAGAATCCACCTACCAATGCAGCAGACACGGGTTCAATCCTTGGGTTGGGAAGAGCCCCTGGAGGAGAAAATGGTGACTCACTCCAATATTCTTGCCTGAAAAATCCAATGGACAGAGGAACCTGGCAGGTCACAGTCCAAGGGGTCTCAAAGAGTTGGATGCGACTGAGCATCATGTAATTGATTGATTGATCCACAAAATAACTTACTGGGATTTTTAATTTGGTTTGCATTATTCCATAGATCAATTTGGAAAGAATTAACACCTTAACAGTATGGAATCTTTATCTAATGAATATGAAATACCTCTCCATTTATTCTTTGATTTTTTTTATCAGAGTTTTGTAGTTTTCCTCCTGTAAGTATTGTACATAGTTTGTTTGATTTATACTTAACTACTATATTTAATTTTGGGGTTGCTAATGTAAATGGCATTGTGCTTTAAATATCAGATTCCACTTGTTCACTGCTAGTATATGAGAAAGTGATTCACTTTGTATATTAACCCTGATTTAATCACTTATTGGTTACAAAAAATTTCTTAATAGTTCTTTGGCATTTTCTAGAGAGGTGATCATGACATCTGCAAACAATGATAATGTTTATTTCATGCTTTCCATTTTTTATCCCTTTATTTCTTTTTCTTATTGAATTCACACAAACTTCCAGTATGATGTTAAAAAGGACTTGATCATCATAGGAAAGCTTCCATTTTCTCACTGTCAAGTATGATGTTAGCTGTAAGGTTTTTGTAGATATTCTTTATCAGGCAGAGGAAATTTTCCTTTGTTCTCAATTTTAAGGGTTTTTTTTTTTTTAAATCATGAATGGGTGTTGGATTTTTAAAAAATGTTCTTTTGGCATTTGTTGATTTCATTTATGTTTTATTTTTTAGCTTATTAATATGATGGATTGCATTAATTCGTTTTTGGATGTTGAAGCAGCCTTATATACCGACAGTAAATCATATACGGAGAAGGCAATGGCACCCCACTCCAGCACTCTTGCCTGGAAAATCCCATGAACGGAGGAGCCTGGTGGGCTGCAGTCCATGGAGTCGGGAAGAGTCGGACACGACTGAGTGACTTCCCTTTCACTTTTCAGTTTCATGCTTTGGAGAAGGAAATGGCGATCCACTCCAGTAGTCTTGCCTGGAAAATCCCAGGTACGGAGGAGCCTGGTGGGCTGCCGTCTATGGGGTCGCACCATATACAGTCATAGTTCTTTATATATTTATTAGATTCATTTGCTAATATTTTATTGAGAGCTTTTGCACCTATATTCATACTGGAGATATTGGATTGTAGTTTCCAAGTAATATCTTTGCTTGGTTTTAATATTTGTGTAAGGCTGTCCTATAGAGTAAGTGAGAAAGTATTCTCTGCTTCTATCCTCTGAAAGAGATTGTAGAGAACTAATATAATTTCTTCTTTAAATGTTTAATTGAATTCACCAGTGAACCCAACTGAGCCTGATGATTTCTGCTTTGGAAGGTTATTTATTATTGATTCAATTTCTATAACTTATACAGGCCTATTCAGATCGCCTAGTTCCTTTTATGTGAGTTTTGGTAAATTGTGTCTTTCAACTGATTTATTTCATCTAGGTTATCAAATTTGTGGGCAGAAAGTTATGCATAGTACTTTGAAACTACGATTTTGATTTCCATGAACTTTATAATGATGTTACCTACTTTATTTTTTATATGAATAATTCATGTCCACTCTCATATATTTTTATTAGTTAGCCTGGCTAGAGGCTTATAAGTTTTACTGATTTTTTTCAAAGAACCAGCTTTTGGCTCCACTGATTTTCTCTAATGATTTCCTGTATTCAGTGTCACTGATTTCCCTTCTAATTCTTATTGTTCTTTGATTCCACTTGCTTTTATTTTAGTTTGTTCCTCTTCTTCAAGTTTCCTAATGCAGAAAATATAGATGATTGATTTTAGATCTGTTATCTTTTATAGTATATACATCCAATGTTATGGGCTTTCCTCATAGCTCAGTTAGTAAAAAATCCGCCTGCAATGCAGGAGACCTTGGTTCAATTCCTGGGTTGGGAAGATCCCCCAGAGAAGGGATAGGCTACCACTCCAGTATTCTTGGGCTTCCCTTATGGCTAGGCTGATAAAGAATCTGCCTGCAATGCGGGAGACCTGGTTTGATCCCTAGGTTAGGAAGATCCCCTGGAGAAGGGAAAGGCCTCCCACTCTAGTATTCTCGCCTGGAGAATTTCATGGACTGTATATTCCATGGGGTCGCAAAGAATTGGAAATGACTGAGTGACCTTCACTTTCACTTTTCCAAAGTTATAAATTTCCCTCTAAGTACTGCTTTTACAGCATCTGACACATTTTGATAATTTGTATTTTCATTTTCAAGTAGCTCAAAATATTTGAATTTCTTTCAAGATTTCTTGTTTGACCCATGTGTTATTTAGAAGTGTTTTATTTAATCTCCATTTATATTTTGATTTTCCAGTTATCTTTCTCTTATTGATTTGCATTCCGTTCCATTTGCATTCCAGTTGCATTCCACTGTGTTCTGAGAGCAGATACTGCATTATTTCTATTTTTTAAAAATTTTATTTAGGTGTGTTTTATGACCCAGACTGTGGTATCTTGGTGAATATTCCATATAAGATTGAGAAGAATGTGTATTCTGCTCTTGGTGTATAAAGTAATCTGTGCTGTGTTATGCTTAGTCGCTTAGTTGTGTCTGTTTGTGACCCCGGGGACTGTAGCCTGCCAGGCTCCTCTATCATGGGGATTCTCCAGGCAAGAATACTTGAATGGGTTGCCACGCCCTCCTCCAGAGGATCTTCCCAACCCAGGGATCAAACAGACGTCTCCCACATTGCAGGTGGATTCTTTACCATCTGAACCACCAGGGAAATAGTCTACAGGTATCAATTATATTCAGTTGATTGGTGTCAAGTGCAGCTACATCCTCACTTATTTTCTGCAAGATTTGTCCCTTTCTGAGAAAGGGTTGTTGACGTCTCCAGCAATGATAATGGATTCATCTGTTTTTCTTTGCAAGTCTTTTTGTCTCATCATTTGACACACTATTGTTAAGGCATTGGATTCTTTTGTTGTTACTTCTAAAAGAAACAATTGTTAGAGAACCAAATGATAAATATGACAGCTTTTGCATTAAACACAATATTAGTGAAGTAGGAGGTGCTTAGTATTGTGCGTGTTATCAGCTTGCAGTAATTGTACCCATTTTCATGTGGTTAAGTATGACTTAAAACACAACACCTTGAAATTTATAGAATGTTTATGCCAGCTTGGGCTCTCATCCACAAGTTAAAGAACTAAACTTTTAAAACAAGTCTAACAAAAAAGTACCATCACATGAGGTCTACAGAGGTACTACAAGTAAAAGAAGGAAAAGAGTACACAAACACACGTATACACACACACCCCAAGTAGATTAATAACACCATCATTAAAAAAATGTTCCTACAGATCAGATAAAACTAACCAAATACCTCACCAAGAATAATAATATAAAGAAAGCTTAAAGTAAATTGTTTCTAAAATGATAAGATAGATGAAGAAAATATTTCCATAGATAGGACAAAATGATAAATACCTATGGAAACAGAAGTGGCCAGGAAGATCCACTGGAGAAGGGATAGACTACCCACTCCAGTGTTCTTGGGCTTCCCTGTGGGCTCAGGTGGTAAAGAATCTACCTGCAATGTGGGAGACGTAGGTTGGGAAGATGCCCTGGAAAAGGGAAAGGCTACCCACTCCAGTATTCTGGCCTGGAGAATTTCATGGACTGTACATGGGTCACAAAGAGTTGGACATGACTGAAGGACTTTCACTTCACTCCAGGTCTCTGATCAACCAGCCAGTCTATTTATCACCAGAATTTGGTGTATATAAGTCATTCAACTCTGTTTTCCAGGTATAATACAGAGGTTTCTCTATTGGGAGAATTTCCTTTCAACACAGTCTAGGGTTGGGGAGTGGGGTACTCAGTGGTGCTCTAATATGGCAACAGTTTATTTTTAACTAGTGCAGTCATATTCATTAAAGAGAATTAGTTCCACAACATTTCCTTGTCTACCAATTGGTTATCAGATACAGCCCCTCAGACTATAGGTATGAATTGAGAGAAAGGCTTTTTGTGTCTGAACTGTTAGAGTCCAATCCAGGATGCAGGGCTTCACATATAGAATGTGTTGCTTGTTTGCCTACATGGCTTTTGTAATTCACTGGATCTAATGATGGCTGGACCATGATGGGCAAGTCATGTTGCCATCTCTTTCCCATTGTAGTGTCTCAGTGCTAGAGTGCAGTACCAGGCCAAGGGCATTTTTCCAAATAGTACAGAGTTCCACCATCCTTCCAAATCCTAGAGATATATACTACAACTACCATGTTAAGGCTTGCAAAAAACTTCAGTCATGATTCTGAACCAACTCAGATGCATAAAAGTAACATTTTATTTGCTAGTTGTTGTGTCAAAAGTTATAGAACAGCTCACCAGACTGTGAACCTGCCACAGTACTCTCTCACTTTGGATCCTGTTTGAAATGGGCAGCCTTCTGTGGCATCCAATAAATAAGTTAGAGGATTATTCCTAAGTCCAGTCTGTATTCCTAAATTCTCTAAGATCTTCAACTCTTTCTTACAGTGGTAGGAGTTAGGGGACAGGGAGTGGGGATGGGGAGCAACAACTTGTCTTATTTGTTGAGGCTGTACCAGCATGGCCAAGACCACTGGACTCCTAAAAACTTCACCAATACCTCGTGCATTTGAATCATTCAGAGTTCATTTCCCTGGCACATTCACATCTGGCCCCATAGAAAAAAAAGGTGAATGATATAAACAGTGCTAAAGAATACAAATAGCTCTTACGTGAAAGTGAAAGTCATTCAGTCGTGTCTGACTCTTTGCGACCCCATGGACCATACAGTCCATGGAATTCTCCAGGCCAGAATACTGGAGTGGGTACCCACTGGAGTGGGTAGCCATTCCCTTCTCCAGTGGATCTTCCAACCCACCGATCGAGTGGAGAACCTAGGTCTCCCACACTGCAGGTGGATTCTTTACCAGCTGAGCCACAAGGGAAGCCCAAATGGCTCTTAAACATGGAAAGATTTTCAGCCTCACCTGTAACAAGACAAATGCAAAACAGTATTGTACTTTGACACTATGTTTATCTTTCACATTATCAAAGAACAAAAAGTCTGTGTTAGAAAAAATGAGAAAGAGATTCATTCACATACATATTTCTGAATTGTAAATGAGAAAAATGTCTATGGAGATTTATCAATCATTCTCAAAATATCAAATGTATATGCAATTTGTTCTAGAAATATGTTTCCTTAGAATTATCCTACAGATAATGTTACATTTGAAAAAAATTACACATGTAAAAAATTAAGTATTGCTTTGTATATAATCAACAAATTGACAAATGATTTAACAATGGGCTAGTTAAATAATGCTATTCAAAGGATAAAGATTTAGCAAGAATGATATAGATCTTTAACTATGATCCAAAATGATCCAAAATATATTTTAAGTGAAAAAATCAAATTAGTGAACATTGTATGTTGCATGATATCATTTTTGTTTACCTCTATTTTTAAAGAATCTATGAGAAAATGCTCAAGAAATTATTTTAAAAATGGCTTTCTTATGGGTGGGAAGTTTATTATTTCTATGATAAGGATATAGAAACAACTTATTTTTTCTGTATTCTTATTTATTGCTTTTGAATTTTTTATTAGAAGCATACACTATTCATTTTTAAAAATAAAAATAAATCCTACCTGATTCAAATTAAATTTTTACTCATATCTAATTCAAAACCTTACTCCTCCCTCTAGTTCACATCTGAGCAGTGGCTTGAGGACTTACAGTAGGAAAGAGAGTAAAAGTAATATCTGTGTATTCATTTTCTCTTTACCTCTTCCACTTGCCACTAGTTCTTTCAAAACTGAGGCATGGTAATAAAGGATTAAATAAAAGAATTAAATATCTTATGAGATTTTCAAGAAATAGGGAAATCCATACACTGTTGATGGAGTTTAAATTTGTTAAAATATTGAGAAATAAATCTGGCCATATCATATCTGGTGAATTTTGAGGAAATCTGGTAGAGTCAGTTCTTTTTGGCATTTGGAAATCATTGACCTGCTGTTTGTAGGCATTAAAACTCTGGCTGTCTCACTACTCAAGATGGACAACTGCTTACATCCTTTTGGATGCCTTGTATACTACTCAGAATAGCATTAGGTGCTGTAAAAAATAAACTCTGGAATATAAATGATATAGTAAAACATATAATCTTATTTCTTCCTCATCTAATAATCTAATGAAAATATCCTTAGGAAGATTTAGGAATGAGTGTGAAGGCTTTTGGTTAGCATTCATTTAAAGTTAACCTGTCAAAGTTTCTGGCCTCTTCACCATGTCACTTTATAAGATTTCTTGTGCATTGCTGTTAAGCAAGTGGAGAAGAGGAAAACTTGAAAACTTGCAATATGGGAGAGAGTTTTATGAATCAGGCCTGGAAGTGGAATGTGCCACCACAATCTATTTCATGGACCTGGACTCACTTAAATAGGTAGACATTACTGCAAAGGAAGTTGAGAAATGTTGTCTCAGACTAGTCAACAGATCTTCACTGACAGTCTCACAGCACTGAAAAATCATGCGTAATATTTCTGGTCAGCTACTTGTCTCTGCCATATATCCTTCAACAGTTCACATGTCAGTTGCATTCCATAGCCTCTTATTACTAAAGTATAGTGTTGCTTTTCTCTTGCAATGCTCTACTCTTAGGCAAAGCATATTAGATATAAGACAAGCTTGGCTACCTTTTCTGATTGGCCCAGGAGAATCTTAAAATCACTTCCAAATGGAAAAGGGACAGTAGCATTTGTGTGTGTGTGTATATACATATATTCACTTTATATATATATATATATTTTGGCTGCAACACATAGCTTGCAGGATCTTAGTTCCTGACTGGGTATTGAGCATGCACCCTCTGCAGTGAAAGCACAGAGTTCTAATCAATAGACTGTCAGGGAATTCCCTGTATAAATTCTTATGAAAGTTCAAAGGGAGAGAAAGCAGGACTGAGCCAAAAAACTTTCAAATACAAATGCTGATCTGACATCTGTGAAAGGAAAGACTGGAGGAGATAGAACTGGTATGGAAAAGATCAGACAGCCATACAAATCTGCAAAAGTCTTAGTGCCATGAAGAACATTAGAGCAGAGGTTGCCAGTTGAAAGAATCTACATTATGTCAAAATGGCCAGACTCTATTTTTTTTTTTTTTTTTTAATTTTAACATTGTTTTAATCAAATAACAGCTGTTTGAAACAGGAAATTTTAAGACAGTTAAATAGAGCAAAGTGAAAGACCACTCTATCAGGATAGCTGCTATGAATAAATTCCTTACTATGTGGATTTGAATCCCATTTTAAGTTTGGCACTAGACTGAACAGTGGTCTAAGCCAAAATTTTCTTTTTAGTGTTTTAGAAGCCCTGAACAAAATCCTTCAGATTTAAGGGAGGCAGGGGGGACGAGGAAAAGAGGGAAAAAACCCTTCTAGAACAGAACCTCATTAGCTTGATCATGGGTATCCTGAATCCAACTTGGTACTCCCCCAAATTTCAGAAAACGGCAAGAAATTTAACACCTAGGTAAGATGTGAATTTACAAAAGCCTCTTCTCTTTGGTGTGACAAAGCACATTCCCTCCACATAGACATAGGACTCTCCTTCAATCTCAACAAAATTTAAAAAAAAAAAAAAAGGCAGCTGGAGATCACTTTGTATCTCCCCAGTGAGAATGCCAGTGTTTTTCCTTAAAGTATCAAGCTAACAAGGTTTTATTATACCAGATTGTATAATTTCAATGTGAAAAAAAACTTAAATACATTTGTTAACATCCTGTAATCTATGAGATGGATCACAAAGAGATGAATGATAAGCCAGTGTTCCAAACAAAATTCACTCCATGCATTTGATTCCCACACTCTATTTTCTGTGTAAATCTGTACCTTCAAGACTTCTAAGATGTACTCATAGGCCCTTCTGTCAAGTGAGTTTAGATAAGCAAGTTGGGCAAGCAATTCCCAACAATTTTATTTCCAAATCTAAAGCCCAGGATGGGCTGGGTCAGGCCCTAGTTGCCATCACCAGTCTTCTTGGGCATCTCACTATATTCAGTATGAAATAAAAACACACCAAGTCTTACACCAAAATATAGGCTATGACTTAGAAACATGCTTTTAGCTTTTTTTTTTTTTAAATAACACATTTTTGGGGGGCTGTGGCAGGGAGTTTGAGACACAGTTAATTATTTTGGCAAAATAGCAACAAAAACCGAAAAAGCGTAAGTTATGTATCCAAATGCAAAAATAAAAAGAACCATAGTATCCAGGGAAAACTTCACACTGAACAAAAGATACAGTATGTCTAAATATTCTGAAACTGTAATTTGAATCAAGAGTAAATGCTGAGAAGTTACGCTCAGTTTTCGCTTGAGATTAATTGCATCTTTTCCTATTTCCCTCAAATAAAATCATAGCTTATTAGTATTTAATCACTCCCTATTTCCATTTTCTTTCAGTATAAAGCAACAGCTACATACACATAATAAAATGCTTTTATGTTTATGTAATAATTCCCCTGGCTCATCCAACGTGCAATGCATACGACTTCGAGACTGCAATTTGGGGCAAGTATAGACTTTTAAAAAAACAAACACAATTCAAGTTTCAAAACCTGCTCTTAAATTTATAGGACACTCAAGTCATTTTAGCTTCTTAGTAAGATAAAGGTGTTGCACTGTCATTTGATTATCTGTCCACCTTGGCACAGGAAGGATATACATTATCAGATGCCAATTTCAGGGACTAGAGATAAGAATTAAAAAGCACTATGTATTTCCTAATGACTGAGTAAGGTATTTATAAGTTTATGTTCACATTCTGCTAAAGGACCTCTTTAAGCCTCAGCACCTAATATCTAACAGGCTCCAACAATCCTATCAGATTAAATGATGGTGCAGCATTTTTAAAGGAGCCAATTATTTCAGCTTACTTAAGCCATTCAGAGTCAAAAATCTGAAGAATGACCAAAATCAAATCTTTATTTTTTAGAACTGTATAAATGTGATCCAAATGTGTCCACCACTAATTTTTCAAAAAGAAACATGCTATAAATAAGCAAACTACACCTGCTCACTGATATGTGTATGGACTCCCTAGATGTCTTGTTGGGTTTAAATACAGACCACTCACAGCAATCCGTTTTTAGTAGAAAAGTGTAGCATGACGTTAAGCCATTTTAGCTTCTGCACATTCATGTTTCACTTCTGGCCAACGATGCAAAAAGGTTCCCAGCACTGCACTGTTGAGCTAGGCTGCACCCACCCCTTTAAATGGCATCAATGTCAATGTCATCATCTTTGCTGTCAGACTTTACAGCTTCCACTTTCGGTACACTGGCAGTCTTTGAATACACCACCTCAATATTCTCATCTTCATCATCATCTTCACCACCAGAAGATTCTTCCTCTGCTTCCTTCAACCATTTTATAAAAGGTTCCGCTTTAACACGAATATAACATGTTTAGTTATTGGTTGTTGAGACTGGACAAAAAAGAACATGGATTCATCCTTTGAAAGATGAGGTGAACTCCGAAGGCATTAATAGTTGGCGGTTGTCAGCTAAAAGCACTCATTGAATAAGGAGTTCCTTTTTGGAAGGAAGTTTGAGTTAAAACCTCCATGACTACTTCAGCTATAGACATTAGATTTCCATTATTTTAGGTCCTTTCAATTTCTATGAATAGTTTTGTTGGTTTAGTCCTCAATTAACTTGGAAAGAAAGACTGATTCTTTCCAACTCCTGTCTCATCTCCATACCTCCTCATTAAGTGCTTAGGGACAGAAGAGGATATACCATAGTACTTCCATCAAGGAATGATGCAAGTCTGATCTCCCAGATGCCAACCTAAAGCCAGTCTTGTAAGGATGACTGTAGATAGCAGTCTTAGGTGAATTATGTTAACTATTGATATTTTCTGCAAATGTGAAAAGTTTTCCACGTCTTTCACCTTGTCCTGTTCTCATATTCTGTCTTTCTGAAATCAAAATCAATGTTCTAGGAGTGTAAGCTCTTATGTATATAAGAGCTCCCCTAGCTCCCCTTCCTGTTATCTATTTACCTGACATTGAGGGAACAAATCGTGATTAAATACAAGTGTTTTTTTTTTTTTCAATTGTGTATGATAACAAAAATATACAAACCTCACATTAAATTTATAACCAATAACTTGTATTTGTTGTCCAGGAATTCTACAAAAATTCCTTAGTTGTTTCTCAAGCTGTGGTCATTGAATCCATAGGATCAGCACTGTCTGGGAACTTATTTGAAATGTCATTGCAGGTCTAACTGCAGAAATGTAATTACAGGTCAATTCTGCAGTTAGATGTGTAATTACAGGTCTATCAATTTCATAATACCCCATGGAATTCTGGGGTATCCGTGCTCTGACAAGCTCTTTGGGTGATTCCGATGCATGTCAAAGTGTTAGACACTGTGCTTGACTCTTCATCCTCACAACTTTTTAGACATCGACTTCACACATTCTTTTCTGCAACTCATATTGCTAGCAACACTGCTCCCATATTTTTTTCTCAGTCAATATCCTTGCTGTTTATTTTACTGAAAAAATAGAATTGTAAAGAACTTCCATAAGCTCCCTTTTTCCCATACTTCTAAACTGTGCCCATGTTTTATCTGCCTTTGCTCCTTTTTTCTGTGATTCATTTGTGACCTGGATTTTATCCTCCTTTCCTAAATTTATAATTGCCTCACTTTCTCTTCATCAGCATTTATTCTATTTCCAATGAATCATTTCCATTAGCATTCAACTATGCTGTAACTATGCTATAACAACAATTAATAGTATCTTGACCTCTAGCAGTCTATTTCAGTGATCCAATTTACAGTAAAGCAGCTAAAAAGAGAATATATAGTTCATATTTCAAATTTATTTCCTCTCATTCTCTCTAACCTACTTTAATTAGGCTTCCTCTGTACCATTTTATGACAGCTCTTGTTAAGGACACCAGTGTTTTCCATCTTGCTAAATATATTGATTGAATATATCAATTTTTAGTCCTCATTGTCATCACCAACATTTTACAAGTTGATTCAGGCCTCTTTCTATTCACTTTATATTATCTAAATTATCTGCCATATTTCCATATGAGTCACTATCTTGGAATCTTCATATCTCTGCTCAAATATAACATTATTAATATAGTATAATGTTAACAGCAAATAGTATGACAGAATAATATCTATAAAATATGGTTTTGAGAACTTCAGGTACTAATACTATCCAAATTTTTAAGTTGAAGGACTGAGGCACAGGCAGGTATATTAATTTTTTCCAAAGTCACACTGTCAGTAAGAATGGAGTCCCACCACAATTCAAACCCAAGCAAGGTTTTATGACCCTAAGTCCTAAACCACACTGGCTGTACAGGTTTCCCGGACTAACTATACTAATTAGCTAACATCACCTCTTGTCCTCTCTGTCCTCAGTTTTGTGTTCTTGCATAACCTTTATTTTCATCCATGGCAGAGTATGTCAAGTGTTAACTGTATTCCCTAATTTCTCTTTCAGCTAGGTGGAACTTATTTCTGTCCAATGGCACATAGTCATAAATGATGTGAGTCACTTAAAAGCCTGGCATGAGATAACCTCCAGATGCTTTGAGATGGATTTACTGTGAACCTAATGAAGCTTAATACTCAGGGAACTTGCTCGATTTCAGTATCTTCTGAGACTCACAGAGGGCCTTAGAAATGTACCTACATGTTCTTGTAAAAGATGTTTTATGATATTTTCAACCCTTTAAGAAATTAGTCTCTTTATACTCTGATTCCATCTGTCACATTTCATCTTTTGTTGTATAAAGTTAGAAAGACAGCAGGTATTTGGGGATATGTAAGGGGAAAGTTGAATTAATGTTATATGTGGATGGGCTTTGGGAAGATGTATGCATATGTTTTGCTTTTCTTCCCATCTGTATTTAATTTATGCAGATATATAAATGGCTTTCATGAGTTCTTCAATCATCCACTGTGCTGATTCATCCAGAATCATAACACAGAGATAAGAGGACAGAGGTCTTATCTTGATATGACTGTGTCCCATGGCAATTAGCATCAGAGTTATGTAGATGCAGAAAAAACTGATTTGAGACACAGGGTTTTAGAGGTTGTATATGGAAAATTATTCAAGTTACATGATATTGAAATTAGGTGAATGCTATTCGCTTTTCATTGAAACCTAATGAAATGGCTTTCTTTTCCAGTTATCGCGGAGTAGGGAACTATGAGCAGCAAAGTCTCCCGCGACACCCTCTATGAGACGGTGCGGGAAGTCCTGCATGGGAATCAGCACAAGCGCAGAAAGTGTTTGGAGATGGTGGAGCTTCAAATCAGCCTGAAGAACTATGACCCTCAGAAGGACAAACGTTTCTCCGGCACCGTCAGGTTGGCACTGTTCTGATCCCACCCAGCCTTCAGTGCCCCCGCGCTGCCCCGTCTCCTCCCTTGTGACTCCAGTGGAGCTCGAGGTGGCCGGGCACGTGCGGCACTGAAGTGCCCATGTAGTTCAGACACCCTGCTCCGTGCAGGCATGGCTGGATGGACCCCCACCCTGGGTCTTAAAAGAAGAGGGGAGGCGTGGGGAGGCTTTGGCCGAGCCCGCCGGCTAGTTTGAGAAGCCAGACTAGCTGTTGGTGAATGTGGACGGCTCTGGGTAAGACTCAGTGGTCCCAGACCCCTTCACCTTCAGCCTCGGTAGCCTAGGGCTGGATGTGACCTATCCTGTCCCCCCGCAAAATGCAGGCTTAAGTCCACTCCCTGCCCCAAGTTCTCCGTGTGTGTCTTGGGGGACCAGCAGCATTGTGATGAGGCCAAGGCTATGGATATCCCCCACATGGACATCAAGGCACTGAAAAAACTCAACAAGAATAAGAAACTGGTCAAGAAACTAGCCAAGAAATACGATGCCTTTTTGACTTCAGAGTCTCCGATCAAGCAGATCCCCCGAATCCTGGGCCCAGGCCTGAACAAGGCTGGCAAGTTCCCTTCTTTGCTGACCCACAATGAGAACATGGTGGCCAAAGTTGATGAAGTGAAGTCCACGATCAAGTTCCAGATGAAGAAGGTGCTGTGTCTGGCAGTGGCTGTTGGCCACGTGAAGATGACAGATGATGAGCTTGTGTACAACATCCACTTAGCTGTCAACTTCCTGGTATCATTGCTCAAGAAAAATTGGCAGAACGTCAGGGCCTTGTACATTAAGAGCACCATGGGCAAGCCCCAGCGTCTGTACTAAGGCACAGCTTAATAAACCATACTAAACCATCAAAAAAAAAAAAAAAGAAAGAAACCTAATGAAATGAAAATATTCTCTTGTCAAGTATATGAAAAGCAGGTGACTATTAAACATGAAAAGGAAAATCAGGAAAATGAAAAAATACATATTAAACCTGTCACACAATATGTTGAATTAAACCACTAAGATTTTGAGATTTGTTAGAGCATTAGACCATCCCCATGGAAAAGAAATGCAAAAAAGCAAAATGGCTGTCGGTGAAGGGTGGGGGAGGGCCTTACAAATACTGTGAAAAGAAGAGAAGCGAAAAGCAAAGAAGAAAAGGAAAGATACAAGCATCTGAATGCAGAGTTCCAAAGAATAGCAAGAAGAGATAAGAAAGATTTCCTCAGCGATCAATGCAAAGAAATAGAAGAAAACAACAGAATGGGAAAGACTAGAGGTCTCTTCAAGAAAATTGGATACCAAAGGAACATTTCATGCAAAGATGGGCTTGATAAAGGACAGAAATGGTATGGACCTAACAGAAACAGAAGATATTAGGAAGAGGTAGCAAGGATACACAAAAGAACAGTACAAAAAAGATCTTCATGACCAAGATAATCACGATGGTATGATCACTTACCTAGAGCCAGACATCCTGGAATGTGAAGTCAAGTGGGGCTTAGGAAGCATCATTATGAACAAAGCTAGTGGAGGTAATGGAATTCCAGTGGAACTATTTCAAATCCTGAAAGATGATGATGTCAAAGTGCTGCATGCAATATGCCAACAAATTTGGAAAACTCAGCAGTGGCCACGGGACTGGAAAAGGTCAGTTTTCATTCCAATTCCAAAGAAAGGTAGTGCCAAAGAATGCTCAAACTACCGCACAATTGCACTCATCTCACATGCTAGTAAAGTAATGCTCAAAATTCTCCAAGCTAGGCTTCAGAAGTACATGAACCATGAACTTCCAGATGTTCAAGCTGGTTTTCGAAAAGGCAGAGAAACTAGAGATCAAATTGCCAACATCCGGTGGATCATGGAAAAAACAAGAGAGTTCCAGAAAAACATCTATTTCTTCTTTCTTGACTATGCCAAAGACTTTTACTCTGTGAATCACAATAAACTGTGGAAAATTCTGAAAGAGATGGGAATAGCAGACCACCTGACCTGCCTCTTGAGAATCCTGTATGCAGATCAAGAAGCAACAGTTAGAACTGGACATGGAAAAACAGACTGTTTCCAAATAGGAAAAGGAGTACGTCAAGGCTGTATATTGTCACCCTGCTTCTTTAACTTCTATGCAGAGTACATCAAAAGAAATGCTGGGCTAGAAGAAGCACAAGTTAGAATCAAGATTGCTGGAAGAGATATCAATAACCTCAGATATGCAGATGACACCACCCTTATGGAAGAATGTGAAGAGGAACTAAAGAGCCTCTTGATGAAAGTGAAATAGGAGAGTGAAAAGTTTGGCTTAAAGCTCAACATTCAGAAAACGAAGATCATGGCATCTGGTCCCATCACTTCATGGGAAATAGATGGGGATGGCCTCCAAAATCATTGCAGATGGTGACTGCAGCTATGAAATTAAAAGACGCTTACTCCTTGGAAGGAAAGTTATGACCAACCTAGATAGCATATTGAAAGGCAGAGACATTACTTTGCCAACAAAGGTTCATCTAGTCAAGGCTATGGTTTTTTCAGTGGTCATGTATGGATGTGAGAGTTGGACTGTGAAGAAAGCTGAGCACCAAAGAATTGATGCTTTTGAACTGTGGTGTTGGAGAAGACTCTTGAGAGTGCCTTGGACTGCAAGGAGATCCAACCAGTCCATTCTGAAGGAGATCAGCCCTGGGATTTCTTTGGAAGAAGTGATGCTAAAGCTGAAACTCCAGTACTTTGGCCACCTCATGAGAAGAGTTGACTCATTGGAAAAGACTCTGATGCTGGGAGGGATTGGGGGCAGGAGGAGAAGGGGATGACAGAGGACGAGATGGCTGGATGGCATCACTGACTTGATGGACGTGAGTCTGAGTGAACTCTGGGAGTTGGTGATGGACAGGGAGGCCTGGCATGCTGCGATTCATGGGGCCACAAAAAGTCGGACACAACTGAGCGACTAAACTGAACTTACTATTACTTATTGCAATAAAATATAATACCCAACACCTTATATATTTTCATTGTGCTTGTATGAGCTCCATGGTGGTAGAGTCTTTGCTATTTTTTTACTGCTTGTTTTCTGGCAACTAAAATGGTATATTACATACAGTAATCCTCCAGCACATATTTCTGTATATATAAATACATCATACTGTAATTGCAGAATGTAAAAAATAAAGTATTATAGAAGTTTCCTGGGAAGAAAAATTACAGACCTCTGTTAATGAACAATACTCAGATCAACTGACTTCTCATCAGACAGACAGAGTACTACAAAACGAAAGAATAACACTAATTTTTATTGATTGATAACAGATTACAGTGGATTTAGTGGCTTAGAACAGCACACATTTTTATCTCAACCTTTCTGAGGGCCTGGAGGGTAGTATGCTCGGTGCTTTGCTGAAGGTTCACAAGACAGCAGTCAAACATTTGGGGGCTTGATCTCATCTGAAGCTTGGGTTTTTTTTTCTCACTGTTGTTGCCAGATTAATTCCTTTTAGTTGTAGGACTGAGACACTCAGCTGCCAGATGGACTTCTCGAGGACTTTCAGCTTGCTTCTTCATGGACAAATGAGAGTATCTCACTGCTACCAATCTTTATCTTCAAAGTATTTCTCAGATAGCTTGTAAAGGCCTTACTTTATAAGATCAAGGCTACCTCGGATATTCTCTCATATGATTAATTCAAAGTTTACTAATCAGGGGCCTTAATTACATCTGTAAAGTACCTTTACCTTTGTCACATATCCATGGGAATAAAATCCAGTTACATTCACAAGTCCCATTCATACTCAAGTGGAAAGAATTATACAAGGTAAACTACACTAAGGACTAGGAATCTGGGAGACCATCTCAGAATCTTGCCCATAAAAATGCTTTCAAAGTAAATTCTTTCTAACCTAAAATTCTACACTCAAACAAAATATCAGATATTTTAGACATGTAAACATTTAGAGTTTCTCTGTGTAGCAAATAATTAACTTAGTAGGCCTGATATTGCTTTTTAGAAGGGTTTAGTTGTGGAGTTGTCCTTGGCTGATTTTTGGGAACTTGGCTTTTGCGATGTTCCCTATGTTAATTATCAATAAAATTGTTTTATATGTCTTGGCACTGAACACTGCGGTACCAAGATGACTAGATTATTTATGCAAAAATTCGATTTGTGGTAAATGCCTCTTTTCCTTCTGGGAGTCTGTAATTTTTGTAATTATAACTCAGAGAATGGCCAGTCCCCATTAAAAGTCCTGTACTGTGAGTCTCAAGTGGGTTTCCCTGGACAACAATATTTTACAAATGCTACTATATTCCATTGCTGGAGAAAAGAGCATATTTTTTTTGCTACCACAACACTCACTAACATGAGAGGGAAAACTTAGAAATCTGTTCCTGTTATCTTTCAAACTTTGCCTCGTGGGGCTTTTTCTGTTACTGATTCTTTGTATCTGTGCTGTTGTTTTTTATTTGCTAAGTCATGTCTGACTCTTTGTGACCCCATGGACTATAGACCACCAGGCTCCTCTGTCCATGGGATATCTCAGGCAAAAATACTGGAGTGGGTTGCCATTTACTTTTCCAGGGGATCTTCCTAACCCAGGGATTGAACCTGTGTCTCTTGCTTGGTAGGCAGATTCTTTACCACTGTGCCACCTATAAAGATTTCTTTGAATCCCTCCGGAGTAATTTATCATAGCGTGTGAATTCTGTGTGTCCTTCTAATGAGTTACCAAAGATGAGATTTTGCAGGATCCCCAAATCCCCTGCAGTCTCTTTATTATAAAGGAAATCCACCAGAAAAATTAGGGTATAATTCAAGAAAGATGAAAGTGTATTTAAGAAGCAGTACAGTGTATTCAGGTCAGTAAATCCAAGGCAGGGAGTAATAGCTGTGAATCAGCCTGGAGAACAGCCAGTTCTGGCAGCAGAAAAAGAGTATAGAAAAATCACAAGTAAATATATACTATAATTGAGATTCTAAAAAAGTGAGACTATAAGAAAATCCAGCACTATAACAAAAATGAAACAATGAACAAACTCAGAAAACAAAAATTGTACAAAAATGATTGTCCAAGATGATGGCAAAATGTGTCATGAATTTTGATTAATTGTTAAATAATGAAAATTATTATGCATTTTATCTAAAATGGGAGAGTATTTTAGCTCATGTAGTTCTAGGCTAATTACTTTGAACACAGAGAGACAAACATCCGTTATTATCACATATTACCAAGTCTAATACTGGAGAGATTTTGTAAGCCATTAATAATGTAAATATTCTTGAGTCACTTTCATTTTAATTGCTTTTGACTTAACTGGTCAAATATATAAATTTTGGTAGTTATTAAGAAATCAAAAAGAAATATTAAACTTCACTGTGTAAAAATAAAATGTCAGTAGCAAAATTTAGGAGATGCAATGTGGAGAAAGAATAGGAGTATTAGCACCACCAACTTTCATTTTAGATGGTGAAATGATATTGTAAATATTTATGGAAAAAGAAATAAAACTTTATATCTAGAGTTTTGTAAATGATAGAAGGATTGTTGCTGAAGCTAAAGCTCCAATACTTAGGCCACTTGATGCGAAGAGCCGATTCATTGGCAAAGACCCTGATGCTGGGAAAGACTGAAGGCAAAAGGAGAAGGGGCTGCAGAGGGTAAGATGGTTAGACAGCATCTTTGACTCAATGGACATGAATCTGAGCAAACTCTAGGAGATAGTGGAGGACAGAGGAGCCTAGTGTGCTACAGTCCATGATGTTGCAGAGAGTCAGACAAAACTTAGCAACTGAACAACAAGTAAATAATAGAACTAAAATAATAATAGTACATATAGCAAACAAGGATTGGGAGGGGGTATACAGTATATAGACCCTGTCAGAGAATGAATGGTGTCTAAAGTTGAAAATCCATAAATGTAAGCTAAGTATATATATATTTAACACATTTAATTAATAATATATTAGAAAAGTACCAGAAAACTAACATTTTTCAAAAATTCTTTGGTATTTCATGTGCTAACATGTACATTCTTTCATTTATATTGAACCTTTAAAGGAGAAGAATATTAATGGGAGTTAGTACCAAGATTCCAATATGAAAGTAACAGTTTTATTAAAGTAGTGAGATAATATAAGTTTTTCACTTCTAATTTTAAGTTTTTTAATATTATAACATTGTTTTTAACTTTAAAACATAATTTTATATTAAACATGTCCAAAATTTATTAGACCCTTAATGTTACTAGGAGGATGGAGATTTTAGTTTTCCTGTTCTATTCTTAGAATATAGAACAATGATAGGCATATGATTAACGTTCCACAAACATTTGTTGAGTGAAAGCAATTTGAATTCAACAAATAGTTTTTAATTATCTCCTACATGAAAGGCAATATTTTAGGTTCAGCAACTCCAGCTCTAATCACTCTCTTCTCTTTGTATAAATCTCATTTTGATTCCACTTTAATAATTTTTTAAATAATTTAATTTCATTCCTATTGCTCTAAGACTTTTTGCTTCATATGCTTTGCATCCATGGAAACCTAAAATACTTGAATATCCTACTTGACCTTCCAGGGGAACTTCCATTTAAGATAAACACCAGAGAAAGAATAGGAATTGCATCATGAGACTATCAGATATTGAGGCAACAGCATTTGTGACAACTTGGTATGTCAGAAGGATAGGAAGAATTTCGATACCATTAAAACATAGCGTTTTAAGAGTAAATGTAGTCAGAGTGTTTCATGGGGAAGAAATAAAAGAACAAAGTAAGCTATTTAAGAACAACTGTGTTTCAAAACTATCTATACAGCTGCAGCCAGGAATTGATATGAAGTAGCACTAAAGAACTATTTCTAGGATATTTGGAATAGGAAGATGGTATATATATTTTATATATAATTATATGTGTTACTCTTGCCTGGAAAATCCCATGGATGGAGGAGCCTGGTGGGCTGCAGTCCATGGGGTTGCTAAGAGTCGGGCACGACTGAGTGACTTCACTTTCACTTTTCACTTTTATGTCTTGGAGAAGGAAATGGCAACCCACTCCAGTGTTCTTGCCTGGAGAATCCCGGGGGCAGGGAGTCCGGTGGGCTGCTGTCTATGGGGTCACAGAGTCGGACACGACTGAAGTGACTTAGCAGCAGCATATGTATAGTAGAATTAGATAGTAAAATTATTAGAACTTGGTGACTGAATAGTTATATGGAGGGAGGTTTGAGGATGATTTGGGCAAAATTCTTACAGAGAATTTGAAAGGAAACAGATTTTAATTTTTTTGATGAGAGCAAAATCCCTGCAGATGGTGACTGCAGCCATGAAATTAAAAGATACTCCTTGGAAGGAAAGTTATGACCAACCTAGGTAGCATATTCAAAAGCAGAGATATCACTTTGCCAACAAAGGTCCATCTAGTCAAGGCTATGGTTTCTCCAGTGGTCATGTATAGATGTAAGAGTTGGACTGTGAAGAAAGCTGAGTGCCAAAGAATTGATGCTTTTGAAATGTGGTGTTGGAGAAGACTCTTGAGAGTCCTTTGGACTGTGAGGAGATCCAACCAGTCCATCCTAAAGGAAATCAGTCCTGGGTGTTCATTGGAAGGACTGATGCTGAAGCTGAAACTCCAATACTTTGGCCACTTCATGTGAAGAGTTGACTCATTGGAAAAGACCCTGATGCTTGGAGGGATTGGGGGCAGGAGGCGAAGGGGACGACAGAGGATGAGATGGCTGGATGGCATCACCGACTTGATGGACATGAGTTTGGGTAAACTCTGGGAGTTGGTGATGGACAGGGAAGCCTGGCATGCTGCGATTCATGGGGTCGAAAAGAGTCAGACACAACTGAGGAACTGAACTGAACTGAGTGATGATGTTATATGTATTTTCTTGTAATTATGCTGAAGTATGTGAATTGGTGAGTCAGTTCATTTAAGATGCTTGAGTGAAATTCAAGTGCAGATGTCCAGCTACTTAAATTATAAGTTAGAAATTGGGTATTCATCTCAGAAGGAGGGACTAATGATAAAGTTTCACAATCAATAGCATAAAGAATTGATAAACTTGAAAATTAATAAATAGGTATATGTACTGCTACATTTTATCCCACTTTATACATAACATAAATAATCAGATGTAGTATTTTTTAAGCATGTGTTGTTCACTAGGCTCCGTACTGGATACTTTACATTTATTGCTCATTTAATATTTACAGAAACTGAGTGAGGACCTGAAATCCCTCTATTGACGGTTGAACTCAAGGTTACAAAATATCTTCCTTGTGTTCAGTAGATAGCCAGACTTCCTGAAAGAGCTGAATTTGGGGCAAAGTTTGCCTTATATTTGTGTCCATATCAGCAATACTGCCTCTTGTCTATTTCAGTTCAGTTCTCTATTTTTCAGGAAGAAATTGCTTCACTAAAACTGTTATTTCACAACTTGCTACCCACTCTCATGTCTCTTGTTGGTGATTAGAGATATTTACTTGACTAAAAATGAACAATGTGAGAAAAATACAGTGGATCCTTTTGGGGCTTTTTAGTTGCTTTTCAAAACCTTCTTAGCATCACACTTTTGTCTAAAAGTTACCTCTCTGAACAAATTTTACATTGACATATTACCTTATTATTAAACAAAAGGTGATGTCTGACATGATGGAGTATAGAGCCACCCTTGAGATCTTATTTTTGAGTTACTGTTCTGTAATCATTCATATTAATAAATAGGTTTGTAGAAATATGGTTGAGGTTCTTAAAGGACATTTGTCCCTATGTCATAGTATGTAAATCCTGTTCAAAACAGATAATGTGTACATATAGGCACACACACAATAAAAACATCTAAGATAATACAACATTCAATTATACAATATCCAGCCTTTCAACTAGTAGACCTTTATAAACCAGGACACAAACCAAATTCATAATTAAAAGGGATTTTGTTCTTTGATGGTATCCTTCATTTTCAATGCAAATGCAAGTCTGTAGCATCACACTTGTGACACTGTTAATTATCACTGACAAATATTCTCTGCTGCCTCCAATCCAGCCAATGCTTATTTCCTCAGCACCTTCCTTTCTCACTAATGACTGTGAAGCAATAATATCCCTTTCTGTAACTACTCAGTTAGTAAGTGCTGAGGGATCTTTTAAGTTAACAGGAAGTCAGAGATTGTGCAACATTCAGGAAAGCTTTGTTATAATAATGTAATGTGCATGCTCAGTCATGTCTGACTCTGTGACCTCATGGACTATATCCCACCAGGCTCCTCTGTCCACAGGATTCTCCTGGCAAGAATACTGGAGTGGGTTGCCATTCCCTTCTCTAGGAGATCTTCCCAAGCCAGAGATCGAAACAGTGTCTCTTGCACCTTCTGCATAGGCAGGAAGATTTTTTAACCACTGGGCATAATATCTTCAGTCAATTATGTGTGTCTTCCCATCATTAAAGAATTAGTCTCTAATTTGACTTTCCTAGATGCAGTTTTTCAGGAAGTTGCTTGACCCTTGATGATTGCAGCAAGGACAAAAGTGCAGTTAGTGAAATGCAGTCTGAAAAGCATGTTGTATTGGGAACCTATATTTATGTCTTTTGTTATAAGTAATATTTCAGTGAAAATAATAAATCTTTTCTTGGATAAGTGACAGCTGGTTTAGACTGGCAAATTTGCTCTCAGCGAATCCATAAGAGGAAACAAGCTCTCACATTTCAGAAGGGTAACAACAGGTCAAATACAATGATTTGGATCTAATCCTTCAGCAGCTGGACTATGAGTGAATATCCTTGCCCTAAAGCTATCTTTTAGAAAATTCTCTTTGAGAGACTGTATTGTGCATCTTATTTCAAAGAAATTTGATTAATTTCTCATATGCTCTGCAAAATTGCTTTTGGGTACCAACCTTCTCTGTATATTAAATATGTAAGCATGTGTATTGTTAATTTCTCTAGGTAAGTTGATGATAGAAAGACAACCACAAGCCCAGGGAATGTTCTTCAATTCTTTTTACTTAGTTGTATTTTGCAAAATGAGAAGATTTCAGAAACATAAATGAGAACTTCAATCTTTATGTATAAAGTTCGCTATTTATTTTCTCCTATCAAAATTAATGTAAACTACCAGAGATCAAATTGCCTCAGTCTGCTGGATCATCGAAAAAGCAGGAGAGTTCCAAAAAAAAACATCTATTTCTGCTTTATTAACTATGCCAAAGCCTTTAACTGTGTGGATCACAATAAACTGTGGAAAATTCTGAAAGAGATGGGAATACCAGACCACCTGACCTGCCTCTTGAGAAACCTATATGCATGTCAGGGAGTAACAGTTAGAACTAGACATGGACCAACAGACTGTTTCCAAATAGGAGAAGGAGTACGTCAAGGCTGCATATTGTCACCCTGCTTGTTTAACTTATATGCAGAGTACTTCATGAGAAAAGCTGGGCTGGAAGAAGCACAAGCTGGAATCAAGATTGCAGGGAGAAATATCAATAACCTCAGATATGCAGATGACACCACCCTTATGGCAGAAAGTGAAGAGGAACTAAAGGGCCTCTCCTCTTGATGAAAGTGAAAGAGGAGAGTGAAAAAAATGGCTCAAAGGTCAACATTCAGAAAATTCTGATCATGGCATCCGGTCCCATCACTCTATGGCAAGTAGATGGGGAAACAGTGGAAACAGTGGCTGACTTTATTTTTCTGGGCTCCAAAATCACTGCAGATGGTGACTGCAGCCATGAAATGAAAAGACGCATAATCCTTGGAAGGAAAGTTATGAGCAACCTAAACAGCTTATTAAAAAGTAGAGACATCACTTTGCCAACAAAAGTCCATCTAGTCAAGGCTATGGTTTTTCCAGTGGTCATGTATGGATGTGAGAGTTGGACTGTGAAGAAAGCTGAGAGCCAGAGAATTGACGCTTTTGAACTGTGGTGATGCAGAAGACTCTTGAGAGTCCCTTGGACTGCAAGGAGATCCAACCATTCCATTGTAAAGGAGTACTGGGTGTTCATTAGAAAGACTGATGTTGAAGCTGAAACTCCAATCCTTTGGCCATCTGATGTGAAGAGCTGACTCAATGGAAAAGACCCTGATGCTGGGAAAGATTGAGGGCAGGAGGAGAAGGGGACGGCAGAGGATGAGATGGCTGGATGGCATCACCGACACGATGCACATGAGTTTGAGTGAACTCCTGGAGTTGATGATGGACAGGGAGGCCTGGTGTGCTGCGATTCATGGCGTCGCAAAGAGGCGGACATGACTGAGTGACTGAACTGAACTGAACTGAAATAATTAATGGACAAACTAAAATTCTTCTTTAAGAGTTCATTTGGAACCGTCTTCTGTCATCCCATGTTTCCATTTGGCTCAGAATTATGGAAAATCCTGTTACTGTGACTTATACTGTTAATACTTATAGAATAATATTTCTCATGTAAAGAAATTCAGAAGAGGTTATTCAAAGCCATTCCATGACGTAACAGTGCATTGCCAACCAACTTGGTATCCTTTATCTTCCCAATTTACTAACTTGAACTTGTGATTTTGGCTGTTATGATCACAGAATTATTGATGTACATTGGAGAGCATGTTTCAATTAAATTAAGAAAAAGGGGGAGTATCAAAGGAAGATAGGTCCTCTGGAGGGTTTCATATGGCAGATAATAGCTGCAAGGGTCTTGGATTATATGCATTTTAGTATTACTGCATTGTTAATAGAAGAAGACAAGGGAAATTAATTTGAGCATAGCTTTTGAGAAGTCCACCCAACGTGTTCCATGGTTTATTAAGTAAAATGCTATCAGGTGGTGCTAATGGTAAAGAACCCACGTACCAATGCAGGAGACACAAGAGATGTGGATACAATCCCTGGATAGGGAAGATCCCCTGAAGGAGGGCATGGCAACCTACTCCAGTATTCTTTCCTGGAGAATCCCAGGGACAGAGAAGCCTGGTGGGTTATGGTTGGTAGGGTTGCAAAGAATCAGACACAGACACAACTGAAGCAACTTAGCATTTATCCTTTTAATTAAAAGGAAATGAGTCACTTTCATAACAGAATATAGCACTAGAGTAAAATGACACTTACAGATGTGAAAAATTGTTTTAGTCTCATTCCTAGTTATGGTAGCAAACCATATATTTGCTTGTATTGGCCTGTTCTTTATTTTGAAACTTCATGTCTTTTATGGAATCATAATAACTAAAATTATAACTTCTCCAAATAAAAGATCACCACTTATTCATTTTTGTATTTCATCCAGAATATAACATTGATCAGAGTATTAATAGATATCCACTAACACTAATCAATTAAAATAATGAATATTTTAACCACTCTTAAAATATACAGAATAATTACTCAAGACGGTTTAGAGGAGTTTTATTTACTATAGTTATTAAATGAGTAATATAATTTGGCTAATAATTTTAGAAACTTCAGAAATATATGAATAATATTTATGTTCACACTAAAATAATATGTTTGAAATTAGATTTTCAGAGATATTTTCCCTTATCATTTCACCCCATCTTTTCTGGCCACTCAGAATAGACCTAATAGGCATTAGCTGTCAATGGTCTTCATAGATAGCCTGGGATTACTTTCTGCTCTTTCCATATCATTATTGTGCAACTTGCCCAAATTTTAATTCCAGCTCCAGGACATGGAGGGATAGGCTGTACTGATTAAAATATTAGGGATAACTTTTTGCACTAAAATCCTAAAGGGGAGTCAATAAAGTGATTTAAGGAAATGATGAATGAGGATTGGATAATTTTAGATGCTCACATCTCCCCTACATTGTTTAGACTGATAGGACTAGATATGCTCTTAGAAAATGCACATCCCTACATTTAAACTCATAAGAAAAATCTTTTGTAGAAACAAACAACTGCCAAATTATTGGTCCTATCTTCTTTTACTGATGAATGGATGGTAAGATGCTAGGATATTAAGACACAGATAGGTGATTTAGATTTAGGATTTGGGAATAGAATATTTAGAGTACACTTCTCAATTCAGCTTTTGTCTTAGATTATTCATATTAAATTTGATGAGGCAAAAATGATCTGAAAAGGAAGATATTGGAAGACATGACTAGAGCTCACTGTGGTGTCTGATTTTATTGTTTGGGGGAACATGTTCTTTAGAGTTGACCATGGCCATATAGTTTGCTTTGGCCAGTGAAACATGAACCTGAAATGACATATATATTTTCCAAGTGGAGGTATTTAAGAGTCATGAATGAGTATCTGTGCACACCTCCTCTGCCACAGCAATAGTGAAAGCACAAGTTGATATGTAATGCCATAAAATCAAAGTAACCTGGAATGATGAGTCAAAATACAGAAGGCAGCTTCTCTAGGGACTCATCTAGACAGTAGATTGCATGATTAAGAAAGAAACTTCACTTAAAAGTTTCTGTACATGTCAATCTGAAACAAACAGCATTGTTTATCAATCATGCTCCAATATACAATAAAAATTTGAAAGTTTCTGATATTTTGGTGATGTTACTACAATATCATGAAGCCTACTTCAGCTGAACTTCTAGATTCTCAAAACTTTGAGAAATGAAAAGTGATTTAAAAATACCTATTTCACTCATAAAATCTGTGGTGTGGGATAAAAATTTAAGCTTAGTATGGGGAAGGAAATGGAACTTGTAAATTAACTTCAAAAATAGGCAAATTCCTCCCTTCTTCCAACTACAAGTAAAGCTGGAATCCCTACCCGGAATATCTTCTCAATAAAGGATGAAGGAATAGGGGATGGTGAGAAATGCTGGAACTTTGCTGGCAGACTCACTACCAAAAAGGAGAGGAGAGGAACCTAGTTGAACATGACCAGCTTATTGTTACCAAATTTTCTGAATTATTTCAGCTTCCCTGACATTAAGAGGATAAGGGACAGAGAGACTGGGAGGGTACCAGCAACCCTACTTGTAAATAAACAGGATGGGGAAGAAGATTTTCTCTTGCTGTCCTGCAAGACTCCATCTGGTCCCTACTTTCTGTATCAGTTACATATTGCATTCCTGTATTTAGTCTTGAAGACATATCAACATGCTATTTCCTTTTAATTAAACAAACATCTCTCATTCATCATTCAAATCTCAACTCAATAGCTATTTCCCCAGTTAAACCTTCTCTGCCTCCTTAACTAGATCTGTTTTCTTTATTAAGAGCTATTTTATTGCATCATTTATCTCTTATGTACTTAACCACATTTGTGCTTTTATATTTATTGTATAATTAATTTTATTAATGCCTGTCTCCCTAATGAGATTATAAATGAAATAATATTAGGCCTGTCTTGTCCATCATTTATTCTTTGTGTTTTGCATGATGGAGCTGCTTTTCTTTCTCTTCCTTTCTTTTCTTCTGTTTCCCTCTCTTCTTCCTGCTTGTCCTCCATCTTCTCCTCCTCTATCCCCTTCTATTTTCTTGGATCTCTCTCTCTTCATATATATGTTTGTGTATATACATATATATAAACAACTATATTTCTACATACATGTGAATATGCATCAAATATATACATAGTATATAGTGCATATGCATTATATATTATTTATAAATACAAAATTGTATAGATGTATACAGAATATATATTAAGCTAAGCATATATTTTAAATATATTAGAGATATACATTCACAATGTATGAATGTATACAGGTGAGAAATACTTAGAAGGTAGGTGAAGTATCTAAAATAATTTGTATAAAATAACTGGTAAATGAAATCAGTTTTAAGGAAAACAAGGAATGTCAAATTATGGAGTGTAATAAAGATGTGAAATTAAACAGTTTGAAAGTAAACTATAAGTGAATATTCGTTTGCCAGTGCACTGATTTTGCCTGTAAGTGAGAGCACTTTGATGAACCAGAAGTAAAATTTCATGATGGGGACTCAGATTGATTTCATTATATATTAACTCATTATTGATATTTGCATGTAGAGTCCATATTAAAGTGTAAGTTAAGTGGCTACAACAAAGAAACACAGAATATAATGAATAAAAGCATACATTTAATGTAGGTAGGATATCTACTCCACAGAATCATCTAGGAATTATCATAGTCATTTCTTAAATCTTTTTCATTCAGCCCCCTTTAATTTTAGTATGTGGTCAAAGCTGAGTTATTCTCAGCACTTTCAGACCCTGAGTAAGGAGGTAAGAGTTTAAGTCCAAAAAAACAGATTTAATTTTTTTTTTTAGTGGATTTTCTTTTTTTTTTTTAAATTTATTTATTTATTTATTTTTTATTTTACTTTACAATTCTGTATTGGTTTTGCCATACATTGACATGAATCCACCAAGGGTGTACATGCATTCCCAAACATAAACCCCCCCTCCCACCCTCCTCCCCACAACATCTCTCTGGGTCATCCCTGTGTACCAGCCCCAAGCGTGCCGTATCCTGCATCGGACATAGACTGGCAATTCGATTCTTACATGATATTATACATGTTTCAATGCCATTCTCCCAAATCATCTCACCCTCTCCCTCTCCCTCTGAGTCCAAAAGTCCGCTATACACATCTGTGTCTTTTTTGCTGTCTTGCATACAGGGTCATCATTGCCATCTTTCTAAATTCCATATATATGTGTTAGTATACTGTATTGGTGTTTTTCTTTCTGGCTTACTTCACTCTGTATAATCGGCTCCAGTTTCATCCATCTCATCAGAACTGATTCAAATGTATTCTTTTTAATGGCTGAGTAATACTCCATTGTGTATATGTACCACAGCTTTCTTATCCATTCATCTGCTGATGGACATCTAGGTTGTTTCCATGTCCTGGCTATTATAAACAGTGCTTTGATGAACATTGGGGTACATGTGTCTCTTTCTATTCTGGTTTCCTCAGTGTGTATGCCCAGCAGTAGGATTGCTGGGTCATAAGGCAGTTCTATTTGCAATTTTTTAAGGAATCTCCACACTGTTCTCCATAGTGGCTGTACTAGTTTGCATTCCCACCAACAGTGTAGGAGGATTCCCTTCTCTCCAGTGGTGCTGGGAAAACTGGTCAACCACTTGTAAAAGAATGAAACTAGATCACTTTCTAACACCACACACAAAGATAAACTCAAAATGGATTAAAGATCTAAATGTAAGACCAGAAACTATAAAACTCCTAGAGGAGAACATAGGCAAAACACTCTCCGACATAAACCACAGCAGGATCCTCTATGATCCACCTCCCAGAATTCTGGAAATAAAAGGAAAAATAAACAAATGGGACCTAATTAAAATTAAAAGCTTCTGCATAACAAAGGAAAATATAAGCAAAATGAAAAGACAGCCTTCTGAATGGGAGAAAATAATAGCAAATGAAGCAACTGACAAACAACTAATCTCAAAAATATACAAGCAACTCCTGCAGCTCAATTCCAGAAAAATAAACGACCCAATCAAAAAATGGGCCAAAGAACTAAATAGACATTTCTCCAAAGAAGACATATGGATGGCTAACAAACACATGAAAAGATGCTCAACATCACTCATTATTAGAGAAATGCAAATCAAAACCACAATGAGGTACCACTTCACACCAGTCAGAATGTCTGCGATCCAAAAATCTGCAAGCAGATTTAATTTTAATTGACCCAGAATTACCCATTGTCTGTCTGTTAAGTATCACTAGTTTCAGAGAGGCTGGGGAATGTTCTGTCTGGTAGACAGACAGTTAAAACTCTTTTGCTAAGGGAAAAATCTGTATTTTGACATACAGTTCATGTAGGAAAATTCTGACTGGAAGACCAAGAGCATTACTTTGAATATTGATTCTCTTACCTTAAAAAAAAATTTTTTTTTTGATGTGGAGCATTTAAAAAAATATTTATTGTGGGGGCTGTGCTGGATCTTCATTGCTGCACGTGGACCTTCTCTAGTTGCAGCGAGCAGGGGCTCCTCCTCCTCGTGGTCTGTGGGGCTTCTCACTGTGGTGACTTTTCTTGTGGGAAGCATGGGCGGTAGGTGCTTGGACTTCCGGAGTTGCGGCACATGGGCTCAGCAGTTGTGGCTCAGGGGCTCGAAGTGTGGACTTCAGTATTTGTGGCACAAGGGTATAGTTGCTGCCCTGCACTGGGATCTTCCCAGACCAGGGATGGAACCTGTGTACCCTGCACTGGCAGGCAGATTCTTAGCCACTAGACCACCAGGGAAGCCCTGGTTCTCTTATGTTTTTAATTTTTTCAGAAAGTTACTTGGTTGCAAGATTTCTTTTATGTCTTGCTTCTTTCTTAAGTAACTCATTTTTGTTTCAGAAGCATAAATAAATTTGCAATTTCATATTGCAGTTTAAAGGAGAAGACAGATTTATTGTAGGAACAGAATTCTGTTTATATAAATTTGTGTTGATTTTGTTTCATTAAAGAAGGATATTTGAAAAAGAAAAGCAAACAGTAACATTTCAAAAATCTTAGATAAATTAGAAGTGAATGTTGATTTCCTTAATATGCCTAAGATTGCAGGTTTTCAAATTCTGTTCCCACTCCAGTGTTCTTGCCTGGAGCATCCCAGGGACAGGGGAGCCTGGTGGGCTGCCATCTATGGGGTCACACAGAGTTGGACACGACTGAAGTGACTTAGCAGCAGCAGCAGCAGCAGTTACATAATTTTGAAGAGAAGACTGAGGAATGACTGTGACTATGTGCATTTTGGGGGCAAGGGAGTGGTGTTGTTTTGAAGGAAACTGAGAAGACTGAGTTCTAAACTTCTTCCTGGGATTTTAACTATTGCAAGTAGAACTGCTAGGAACATTGGCTGATATATGTTCACACATGTATTTCATATATATGTTGAGAATATATGTGGAAATAGAATTTCTATATCATAATCCTATGCTTAACTTTCATAGAAACTGCAAACAAAGTTTTCTAAAGTTTTTCTACAAATTATCCACTGAAACTATCTGGGCCTAGAGATTTCTTTTTATAGGAGCTTTTACATTTCTGATTCAATTTCTTTAATATTTATAGAACTACTCAGTTACTCCATTACATGTTGAAGAAAGTTGGCAACTTGTAATTTTAAGGAATTGGGCCATTTTCTCTAACTTTTCTAACTTATATTTGTAAAATTGTTGGTTGTTGTAATTTAGTCACTCAGTTGTGTCTGACTCTTTTATGACTCCATAGCCTGTAACCCCCAGACTCCTCTGTCCATGGGATTTCCCAGATAAGAATACTGGAGTGTGTTGCCATTTAGTATTCCTTCACTTTTTGTTTAATAGGCACCAGATTATAGTTATGTCAGTATTATTACTCTTCGATCTTGATAATTTTCTTTTCTTTGAAGTCTACTTTTTCTGATATTAATATAGTTTTTTTTTAAATTCACTTTTGCATGGTATAACTTTTAATCATTTTATGTCAACACATTTTATTGTATTTGAAGTGAAGTTCTTGTAAATAGAGTTGGGCACAGGGTACATTTTGCACACCACATTCATTTTGAATATAGTTCTTTCAAGTAAATGTGGGAGGATATAAAACCAATTCTACCAGGTTAGCCCACAGCATCATAGAGAAGCAACAATCTGAAAGTGTAGCATGTGCTTCCTGTAAGAAGTGAGAGTCATTAAGAGGTATTTTCTAATTTAGTGTAAAAATGAAATAGCTCTTAAGAATACAACTGATAATACATCTTCAGTAAAATCTAAAATGTAAACAAAGGCATATGGTGAACTTCAAAAATTTTGGAATTTAATAATTAGTGAATTTTACTATAGTAAGGTAAATTTCATTTGGCTCATTGGAAAAGACCCTGATGCTGGGAAATGTTGAAGGCAAAAGGAGAAGAGAGTGACAGAGGATGGACCTGAATTTGAGCAAACTCCAGGAGATAGCGAAGGACTGGGCAACCTGGACTGCTGAAGTCCATGGGTTCACAAAGAGTTAGACATGCCTTAGTGAACGAACAACAAAACAAGGTAAAATTCAGGGATGACATGCGGCATAGAAGAGCAACAATTTTATGACAGGAAAAAATTCAAAGGAAAAAAAAATCATTTCCCTTAGGATCATCTTACTGTTGTTGTTTAGTCACTAATTCGTCACTAATTTTAGTCACTAATTTAGTCACTAATTTTGCAGCTCCATGGTCCGTAGTCCACCAGGGTCCCCTGTTCATGGGATATCCCAGACAAGAATACTAGAGTGGGCTGCCATGTCCTCTTCCAGGGGATCTTCCCAACCCAGGGATCCAACCTGCTTCTTTTGATGAAGTTTTCAGACAGAAATTTTTAGACAATTTCTGTCTATATTTATATGACTACATTTACATTGTTTAGTCTTCATTACAAAGGATTACATTAATCATGCTTCTTAGGGCACACAGTTACTATTGATTCATGCAAGGGCTCTGTTTTATGTATATGTGTGTATGCATGCATCTATGCACCTGTGTATCTATGTATCTATCTATCTTTCCTCTCCCTTATCCAATTCTGATTGGAATTTTCATTCTGTTAACATCACATTTTGATAAAAGTGAATTAATAAAGCTTATTTTATCAATATTTCTATTATGCTTAGAAACGTTTACTTATAAATTATGATAATATTGTTACACTAAACTCTTTATATGGTTTACTATACACTATTTTAGGTAAGGTTCTAATACTTTGTTCTTATCGTAAAGTTCTCTGTTAAACAATTCATCTGGGAACTCTCATGTTACTGATAAGAATAGGTACATCCCAGATAATAATTCTAGCCAATATTCCTTTGACTAAAAATAGTATAATAAACTCTCCATTACCTGTGGTTCTTACAATTTAGTTATGAACAGAAAAGTAGATTCTTAGGATCAACACAACATAACAATAACTACATATTACAGTCTGTGCTAAGTGATTTACATGGATTTTCTCACAGAATTATTGCAAAAGTCCCATGCATTACTTGTTATTACCATTATTTTTTATTTTTTTACACAGAAAGAAAATCTAAAGAGGAATTCCATACTCTGAATTTTTAACCAGCACTTCAGGTGAGTCTTTGGTAGGTGGTTAGGAATTACATGAGATAAGTTATATCATACAGCTTAATGCTAGGGTTATTAATATACAGATGTGATATATATTTGCATATTTTATACTAGATTTTTAAAATTCTTGTTTTTAGGTTCATTTATAAATAAATGTTGCTGCACAAAATATATGTATTTATATAATGATGAGGGATCCATTCCTTTAATAAAGAAATGTACATACGATGAATCCAACAGAGGAAAATATTTCTTTATCCTTGAACTATATTGTATATTCAAAAAACTGGTAAACTATTTTTGATAAGGGATTTTCTGATTTTAGATATAATATTTTAATAATAATTTGAATAGTTTAAAAACTCATCATTGTCCTTGTTTGGATGATACTCCAAGCTTTTTGATTCTTAATTAGGGTTGAATTGCCAAATTATAATGATAGCAGGGTAATCTTAGAATTGTTAAATTGCTCATAAATAGGCAATGTTCACAAACTAATTTCTAAAACTCAGTTTTTTATTTAATTTTGGGAGGGATTCATTTTTCATTTTAAAGTTGTAAATTTTCAAATTTTGTATAATTTTCCAAGAACAAACAAATCACTTGCATATTATTTGCACTGGGACTATGGTTTCCTTCATCACTTTTCTTTTGGAAAGACTGAAAGTGTCCCTGTGGAGTTTACCTTGATTCATCTTATTACTTTTTCAGTGAATGATTTTTCCTAAGATTTTCTTGAGTTACTAGAAGTACAGGACTGCTGACCATATTTGCGTGTCAGATAATAATTTTAGATCAGATATAAAGATAAACTACTTCTGTTCTGTGAAGTTAATTGGAATAGAGGACATCTGTTGCATATTTTGGGTAACGGTTATATTTAGAATTGTCAACCTGGCTGTTCCTTCCTTTTCTTGATTAAAAGTTAAAGAGGAATAAAACCAATAGTATATATAAACACACAAAAAATTTGCCATTTAGCCTTAAAAATATCTAGAGGATCAAATATGTCTACTGATAGAATTAAGATTAATAAAACAAATGCCTTAAACATCCATAGGAGACATTTAGGAGTTCTGATGTGAAGAGGAAGTTCTGACTTAGAAGAGGAATGTTGAAGTTCAGGTTTACTACCTGAGCTTCCGATTGGAGACTCATGAGCAATGAACTCACAATTTATTGCACATCAATCCTTTAGACAATAGTATTTAGGCAAAAGTATTCCCAATACTTGACGGTGAAAATGAGGTATGGGAAATTAAATCATGTTTTTTCGTGGTTTCTTTGCATGAGTGGAAACCCCATCACAACCTCCATCTTTTCCTCACAATTCTTTAATATTTGCTCCTATACATTTTTTCCAATTTAGCAAGCCCTGAATAAAAATAAGAACACTCTATTGTCAGACTCTCCTCCAGCCCCTCTCAAGTTTAAATACTGGGTACCTTTAAATAGTAGCCTTATTTCTATCTAGTCCTTGATCAGGTTCTGAACAAAGCAGGAGGGTTTTTTCCTACATTCATATTAATCTCTGTAGAGTGCACATTTGGAATAAAATTATACCTTTCTTCCCACTGAGATAAACTGTCTGTTGTGTTTTCTCATTTCATTCATCTGGAGTTCTGTTAGACATTCAAGATCAAATTTAGTTAAGAAAGCAAATTTTACGATGGTAGCATATTTTAACCTTTTTTTCACTGCTATACTCCAGCAGATACAGCAATGCTTCATTCATAGTGAACAACAATACATGTTTATTCAGTGAATCAACCCAATGAATACCAATATTATTTCTCTGTGCCTTTACATTTTTGAACTGAAATCTGATATTTTGTTTATTAACTCACGTCAGTGCTGACACTTAGGGATCTAGATCTGATTTCTATCTCCCATAAATTCTGTCTGAAGTTTTGTTCCAGATACAATAAATAGCACAAAAATTTCTGTCTAATACAAAATGTCACTATGAGTTTACAAACTGTTGTCACATTTTAACCTCCAAAGTAGATACCTAGGAGCATTAACTAGCTAGAATTAAATACAAATTTACCTTGTTCTTTTGCTGTATATAAATTACAATAACATAAAATAGTGGAAAGATCCTTGGTTTTGTAATAACCCACATCATGTTTCAAATACTGTCTCTGACATTGTAATTGTGTGGTGTCCTCAGGCAAGTTTCCTCATTCGATTCAATAAAAAATAACAGTGTGCTCCAATTCATCAGGTAGTGTACTATAACCCAGGGTTATGAAGATACATTCTTTATCCTTCAAGAGTTCCATATGTAGTAGGAGAAACAGCCACATAAACAGATAATAAAAAAGGAGTTTTAAAATGCAATAATAATGATTTGATTGAGGATAATAAAAGGTCAAAAGAGGAGAATATTTAGCCTTAGGAAAGTCCTCATTGAAATTATATCCCATGTGATATTGCCAGCAGTATATAGAACAAATCTAAATGTTTCTCGCTGCCTCCAAAGATAACAATCTAGTGTACCATAAACCATCATGACATCATCTTTGCAAATAAAGGAGGTGCAAATTTCCTGTTAAAGAATCACCATAACAACTATGTTAACCTTAAAAATATAATTTTCCTGTTTAAAATTCTCCAATAGTTTTCCATCATACTTAAAAGTATTATTCTTTACTGTGGCTTACATGGACATGGCAGAGAATGCCTACCTGCTCACTAAAACTGCTTCCTTCTTATGGGAATATATGGGAATACAGCTAGACACCAAGTTTATATTCCCTTTTAGTGATTTGTGGGCCTATGAATATATTCTAAGTGATGAACTTTGAGCACAATATGAACTTTGAGCACAATATGAACTTGGAAGACATATGTTAAAGATAATACTATTTCTGGATACCTTAAAGTCTTTATGGAGCAGTGACACCCCTACCCTACTCCTACCATGGGCCTATTGAGAAAACGGGTTAATTTACAGATATTTCAGGTTTACCTATGAAATCTGTTAACATTAGATTAACTAGGACCAGGACTCTACTTTGTATTTTCCCTGCCAATCTCTCTGCCTCATCTCCTACCACCACCATACCTGGCCAGTCTGTTCAGTCTCATTGGCCTCCTTTTGATACTTTAAACATCCCCAATTCATTAGGACTCTACACTTTCTTATCTATTTGGAATTCTATTTCTCAAGATGTACTAATAGCTTACTGATCACTTCCATAAGTCTCCGACCAGAGTCACCTGTATAGGATGTCTCCTTGACCACCTCCACTTTTAAAACAGCCACTCTTTCCATCATGCCTTATGCCTTTTCCTTCCCTTTTCTCCATAGTATAATCTCTTCATATGGTTTTATATATTTGGTATTTCTTCATTGTGTAATTCCAGTTAGTGAAAGTATACTATATTTATTGGCATTTTCTCTTCCTTACCAGAATATGTGTAGTTCCACAAGGCAGCAGCATTTTCTTTTATCCATAGAATAGTGCTTATATGTGGTTGGCAATTAGTAAATATCAATTCAATGGGTATTGAATGAATATTGTTGTTTAGATAGCTAAATACAATGATTCTTACAACTGGAAGATCCAGGGCATAGTTTAGGAAATAGATGCCTAAGGTGAGTTTGTTGCCAAGAAATGAAGATGGTCCAATAAGATGAGACTTTCTATATTCATTTATTCAAAAATAGTTTATTGAATACCAGATAAATTCTGGGTATAGTAATATGATAGGTTACATTTTAGTGGGAAAAGACAAAAGGTAAAGTCAAATTTAAGATGTAATAGGTGGCTTTCCTGTATTACAAATAAATAGTTACTCAGTCATGTCCAATTCTTTGTGAACCTATGGACTGTAGGTCATCAGTTTCCTCTGTCCAAGGCATTCTCCAGGCAAGCATACTGGAGTGGGTTGCCATTCCTTTCTCTAGTGGATCTTCCAGACCTAGAGATTAACCCAGGTCTCTTGCATTGCAGGCAGAGTCTTCACCATCCGAGCTACTGGGGAAGCCCTTTCCCACATTGACAGTAAATTATTCTATGGAAAAGAGCTTTGCACCTTTTCATTTTAAGTAGAAATAGCATCCTGAGGGACAATTCAGTGTTAAATCTAGACATAGACTGGTAGAGGTGGAATTTATTAACCTGAAAGATGGAAGAGTTTTAGAAATCAGGTCTTCAATTCTGGATCAGAATTCCTTCCAACTAGTCCACACTGATGCTCAGATTGTTTTCTTTTTACTATACAGAGTCAGCAACCAGGGTTTTCTTTACATGATGAAACACAATAGAACCTCTACACCTTTCTAGGGCAAGAGTCACCATGTCTGTTTATATGATGTCTAAAGGATCACAGTCCTAAGATGTCAAACATAGCCTACAGGGAAAATTTGTATTCAGGAAGGCACCTCTAGGCAAGAAGGAAAACTGCTATTTTGGGCAACGGGTGAAATCAGAATAAAAGACCTGAAATGATTATGAGTTTATATTCTTCAAATGAGATATAGCTGATGCCTAGTCTGCACATACCTGATCTGTTGTTCTGCCTCTCTGTTATTATTTTATAGGTTTGCCTTTTAAACAGTGGTAATAGACTGCTATTTGAGTCCGTGAACTATAATATAAACATTTTAAAAAATGGACATTCCCAAGCAAAGCACATTGCACATAACAAATCAAAATGATTTATTGAAATGAATTATATTTGTTATTCACCCAATATTCTTCAAAATTCCTCAGTTCAAAATTTTCATCTCTTCCATATTTAAGTGAAAAAGTAAAAGAAAATCTCTAACACTTTAGATATTTTATTTTTCACAGATAACTTATATGTTTGTGTAAGATTCTTTTTTTTGTGTGTGATATTGACTGCTAATCTTTATGCTAAATTTAGCAAAAAGTTGTCCTGCTTTGCATATCTGAGTTGCAGGTGCAGGGGTTCATTGCTTAAATAAATGTAAGGAAAATGGTGAGATCCATGGATTATTGGAAATATATTCACATTTATGTTGGATTTAAAATATGATGTAATGGCTCTCAATTAAGAATGAGGATTTAGAAAAGTCTAAGGTCAGAAGGAATTTAAACTCTTTCAAGCAAAATAATGTTACAGGAATCTAGTTCCATGAATAGCAAATACCTATTTTCATTTGTATTTTTAAGTTGTTTATTTTGATAGCATCATCTCCAAAATTGTGGATGATGCCAGCTGTATTCCCCATTACTGAGGCCTGGCATGCTGCGATTCATGGGGTCGCAAAGAGTCGGACACGACTGAGTGACTGAACTGAACTGAATTGAATTCCTGTTATTTATGAAAGGATTAAAGAAAATAGTGGAGGCACCTGTATTTGATGAGGACATGTTAAGAAACTTCAAAATGCTTATCACTGTCAAATTTGGATTCCAGCCAGAGTTTGATATTTGGTTTGGAATATATTTTAAGTGAAGCAAACTCTTCCATGTGTAAAAAAAAATCCAGAAATAGCAAAATTAAAACCACCGGCTCAGTAGAACAGTATTTATGGTTTCTTGTGCATATAAGAATAGCTCATGAACTGGAAGCTGTTAAACCAACAGTGAAATTACACACAGAGATATATTGTTGTAAGACAGCTTATATAGTGAAAATGCAGAAGCTGCTTATTCTTAAAAATGACTGGTTATAGCATTAAGAGTTTTTCTAGTGATAGGGGATTGGTTAAAGGTAGTAGGTGCCTTATGCCAATTTTGGGCAACAGCTTAAGTTTCATTTATGATTTTCAGAGGCATTTACAAGAAGTGGCCCAAATTGTTTTACTTATTTTGCAGAGTAAGATAAACAGAATTTTGCTAATGAGGCTTAAATGGTTTTGTCTGTTCAGGGAATTCTCAGGTTTAATCTCCTTTTTGCAATTTATTTTAACACATGTAATCTTTTTAAAACATAGCAGCACCATTTCATAAGCAACTTGAAACTAAGAATTTGAATCACCTTTGAGGTTTTCATTTTCCATTGTCTAGATTAAGAAAGTCATGTGGAGAGAGATTTGAACTTAATTTGTAAGACATTTGGGATGTATAAAGATTTTTAAATGTTATTATATTTATTTGAGAGATGGTAGTATACTGTTATGCCCAGAGTCCGAGTCTCCAAAACTGAGAGAATAAGATGTCCACAGCAATGCAAACGCAAAAAGGGAATTTATTGCTAGCTCGAGCCAGGACCCAAGTTTCATCCAATGCAGTGGAGTGGAACAAGGGCCCCGAGCCCTGAATCACAGCAGTATTTATAGGGTTAAGACAAAGACAGGGAGTTGGCAGAGGCGGATTGGTCGCAAGGGTTCCTTAGCATCTGCTAATTGGCTAGATTTTCGAGCACGCGGGCTTTCTCGGGGGCGGAGGGGGGGTGTTTTCATCCTTGTTCTGGTAAGCTTGGACCAGGCTACAGGGAGTATACTGATTGGTCGAGTTACACTGCCTGCGGGAGTTCCCAGAGCCTCAGCTTTTTTTCAGGCCTAGCCTGCCCCTTTGTGCCTGTCCTGGCTTCAGTTTGGTCCTAACAATACTATTATGTTTTACCTTTAGGTTGATGTCAGTTTTAATGCAGAGAATATATTAGAAGAGGGATAAGACCAGAGACAGAGAAACTTGATAGGAGCAGGTTATGTGAGAAATGTTAAGGACTTTAACTAGGGTAGTGGTATTTAGAAGGATATAAAGAAAAATGGCATGCTTTAATAGATGTAAAGACGGTAGGCAGATACTAATTTTGACTGGATGTGGGATATAACTATGAGAACTACTCAAGGACCAAATGTTATAAATTGTTAGTTGACACTTAATGGAGTATCTAGAGTATAGAAAGTTTTGGAATGTTTTAGAAGTGTTATTAAACTAGTAATCCATATTAATACTTGTAATAGTGGTGATGATGATGAATAGAGGTTCATTTTCATGAAGTGCATACTAAAGATAATATTGTAGACTTAAAAAATATTCATAACATCAAAACTGTGTTATGTTTTATTCAATGGGGAGTTTTAGACTTCAGGGCCAGGAAGAAGCTTCTAAAGTAACCCTGAGAGAACTGCTCCAAGGTGGTTAGGAGGGGACCTAGGTTATATAGAAGTTTTGCAAAAAAGGGCAGGTAGTTGAATCATTAAAAGATGATTGTTAGTTAAAGAAAACTAGATATTCCAAATGAAGGAATTTATCGCCATTCTGTGTATGGGAAGATGCAAAAGTCTTGGTTCACTGAAAGCATTCCTTTGATATGGACCTCAGCTTTGTGGGGCCAGAATTGCTTTCAAATCCTGAGTTCCCTCTAGACACACCATAGGGAGTGGCTGTAGTCTGATGGCTGCTAGATGGCAGGTATTCTTTCCTTCCCGAATTCACTCAGGGCTCACCAGCTCACTGTCAGTGGTAGTTGCAATCACTGATGACTATAATCCTTTGTTTACTGATAAGGCAGAAGATAATTCAATTTCTCAGTATCAAGGATGTAGGTATTAAAATATGTTGAATCAGTATATTAACAAAGCCAAGGTGGGAAGAATTTCAATAAGAAAGATGTAGAAAATGTCAGTAGCCATAATGTTGCAGGAAGGCGGACCCCTTCCAGGGCCCAAAACTGGGCTCTTGTCTAACACTCAGCAATGAACTGTCTGAGGAGACACATGTGCTGACAAAGCAAGAGATTTTATTGGGAAAGGGCACCCGGGTGGAGAGCAGTAGGGTAAGGGAACCCAGGAGAACTGCTCTACCACATGGCTCGCAGTCTCGGGTTTTATGGTGATGGGATTAGTTTCCGGGTGGTCTTTGGCCAATCATTCTAATTCAGTCTTTCCTGGTGGCACATGCATCGCTCAGCCAAGATGGATGCTAGCGAGAGGGATTCTGGGAAGTGGACGGACATGCAGTGTCTCCTTTCGACCTTTCTTGAACTCTTCCGGTTGGTGGTGGCTTATTAGTTCCATGTTCCTTATCAGGATTTCCTGTCATAAAACAACTCATGCAAATGGTTACTATGGTGCCTGGCCAGGGTGGGCGGTTTCAATCAGTGTGGTTCCCCTAACAATAAGGGATTTAATAAGAATATATGTTGCAAATTATCCATCGCAACTGATAGCAAGGTTATCAGAGATCATGGTGAGAAGAGTTGCTATGAAGGACTGGGGACAGAAGCCAGGAGCAGTTACCTGAGGCATGTCTTATGACCTAAATGATGACTTTTGTTCCACTGTTGTCATTTGAGTCACTCCTGTGGCTACCAACCCTTAATATCCTTCTAGGACAGCTGCCTAAGCACAAGCTTAGAATTTGTGATAATTTTCACAGGAGTCTAAGGTCTTGGGCTAATAATTTAGCTCACTTAATTGATTCTGTGCTTGGTATTCCCAATTGGATCACAGAGATAGCACTGGAAGTCTGCATCTCTCAACCTTTTAATCAACAATCTGTATTTGACACACTCTTTTGATATCTCCTGTAGTGTGTGACTAATTACTGCTTGGTGCCTCCAGGCACTGAGAGACCCACCAGGGACTCCCTCTGTATATTTTAGCACAAACAGAAATTTGCACATATTAGCTTGCACAATCAGTTTTAGAAGCTTAACAGCTTTAGGCATTTCCATCTCGAGTATAAAGGCTGCATCTTGTGACAGTTTTAAATGGTGCGTAAGGATGTTGAATGATAGGTGTGAACCATTTCCAAAAAGCCAGAGCTGTAAACAGAAGGGCAGAGAGAGGGTGGGAACTAGAAGGACACACAAGAATAAGATAATTCTCTTTTCAACACAAGTAAGACTTGAGTATACTCTTAATGTTTTTGACACATTAATTAGAAACGACTACATTTTCAATATCAGGGAATTATAAATAACACATTAACTTGGAATGATCTTGTCATTTAGCTTTTCTCTTTGCTTTATTTGTATAATAGAAGATTTACAGAAAGGACTTTTATGCTACTTTTATTTCTTTATTTCTAAAATTCTGACTTAACAGGTCAGGTTTTATGCAGGACAGAATCTGTATAGTTTTGCCAATTTAAGAAATTAACAATTATAACATTTGTATGTTTTATAATATAAATAAGACTGTTCCCTTAACATATATCAGTTCAGTTCAGTTGCTCAGTCGTGTCCAACTCTTTGCGACCCCATGAATTGCAGCATGCCAGGCCTCCCTGTCCATCACCAACTCCCGGAGTTCACTCAGACTCACATCCATCGAGTCAGTGATGCCATCCAGCCATCTCATCCTCTGTCATTCCCTTCTCCTCCTGCCCCCAATCCCTCCCAGCATCAGAGTCTTTTCCAATGAGTCAGCTCTTTGTACGAGGTGGCCAAAGTACCGGAGTTTCAGCTTTAGCATCATTCCTTCCAAAGAACACTCAGGACTGATCTGCTTTAGAATGGACTGGTTGGATCTCCTTGCAGTCCAAGGGACTCTCAAGAGTCTTCTCCAACACCACAGTTCAAAAGCATCAATTCTTCAATACTCAGCTTTCTTTATAGTTCAACTCTCACATCCATACATGACTACTGGAAAAACCATAGCCTTGACTAGACGGACCTTTGTTGGCAAAGTAATGTCTCTGCTTTTGAATATGCTATCTAGATTGGTCATAACTTTCCTTCCAAGGGGTAAGCATATATAGAATGCATTAAATAAAGCTGTTATTCCCCCTCCCCAGCCAATTCCTCTCAAGATAAAAATTAGGGCAAGAGTTATGACTCAAGAGTTATGATTACTGGATTATTGCTGGCTTTTTAATTAATGACAGTGTTCCTAGGTTCATGTACTTGTGGGAATGATTAGAAAAATTGTAAACAATAGCTTTTTAACATGTTATTAATTGACTTCAAGTTTTTGAAGGTTTCACAAAGATATATTATGAGACTAGTTTGGAGGTGCCTAGGACAGAAATGTCAGTTAATAAACTGAAAGTATTTTAAAACGTTATCAGAGTGTTGACTTAAAAATTAGTCAAAACGTGTAAGTAGACTGAAAGCAGAGAGTATTTTATTTAGTGTTTTATTTGAAATATTCGGACTTCAAGCCTGAGAGAAAGCATATCAAGTAGCCCCAGAAGACTGCTCCAAGGAGGCTGGAAAATAGTAGGGATATATAGAAGCTTATAACAAAGAGGGCAGACCAGTATGAACATCAAAGATTATGGTTAGGTATTAAGTAATTTAGCTCTCTTCCCTGCATGGGAAGATGTTAAGAGTCTGGGATTATTGAAGTCATTTCTTTCACATGCATTTCAGCTATCTGGGGCCAGCATCCTGTATTTTTACTGAGGTATTTTCTTTCTTGAATTCCTTTTGTTTTTCTGATTTGTTTAGTTAAGTATATAGAACTTAAGAGTAGTTGCCTTTTACTTGATATATTTTCCACATAGGACATAACTGCAGATAGTTCCTGTTAGATAAAGGCAAAGTTTTGCTACACCACAGGCCTTTTATAATCAAGCTCACATATGTTCAGGAACAATTAAGACTATCTCTAAATATGTTTCCATTTAAAAAGATTACATAATTAGTTTTTGATAATTCCTGCATACTTTGTATCAGCTGAGATACATCTTTATTCTGGAAAAGTTAAGTGTCCAAGGTGTCCCTGAAGGATGGTATTTCAGTCTTCTATGCCAGTTTCTCAGCAAGCCTGTTTCCCCACATGATTATATGTAACACACACGCCTGTACTTACACATGCACACACTATTTATTGATTTGTCTGTCTCTCCTGGTCAAGAAAGATAAAAAGAACAGTACTCTTCATTATTACATTAAAATACAGAGATAAAACACTGCCAATATACATAATACACTGAAGAGGCCAACTTTGGTATAAATTGATTTTTATTATTTATATTAATGTCTACGAGACATTTTATTTTCCTCATTGTAGAAAAGATTCAGATCTTTGACACTAATATTACATTTCATAAGGTTACATTTTGCTAGTAATGAATTGGATTCAGCATTAAAATCTTTTTATTCAATTTAAAGTACTTTGTGTATTATAATTCAATTGAGTTAATATATATAATGTTCCTTTTTCAACTCCTATAAGCATTTTCCAGACATTTAGAATACAATGTCCTATGCAGACTAAAGAACTGATTAACATTGCAGATTTCACATTACAATGCTCATTGTAATGTAATTAAAATAATTTTATTTACCTGCAGACTGACAAAATGTAAAGAATGAAGGCAAATAAGAAAGTGCCATCTCTTTACTTCTAAAGCTAACTCAAGCCCATAGATGCTTCTAGCCCATAGATGCTTCTAGCAAGGTTGGTGTCAACCTTGGGTGACTTTTAAGTCACATATTTAAAGGCTCAGTTACATAAAGAAGAATGAATAAGACTACTCAAAATAAAGCTACTTATGCTTAGAAAAAAAAAAAAAAACACAGCACCGTGGATCTAAAAGGTTTTAAAATCCATAAACTGATGTAGTTAAATGAGCCTATTTGTTGTAAACTTAGGTTCAGGATATCCTTGCCCATTTTTTTTTTTTTTAAGGAACAATATAAAGAAATGTATCCAGATTTTCTATATAGTTTTGTTCTGCTTGGCTCATCGATTTAATTTCTTACTAATAAAAAACAAGCATTATAGCTGTGATATTTACTCTCAAAATGCCTCAAGGGAGGGTATATATGTATGAAAGATACCTAATTAACATTATATAGTATCCTAATGCATACACCATGAGAAACGCTGGACTGGAAGAAACACAAGCTGGAATCAAGACTGCCGGGAGAAATATCAATAACCTCAGATATGCAGATGACACCACCCTTATGGCAGAAAGTGAAGAGGAACTAAAAAGCCTCTTGATGAAAGTGAAAGAGGAGAGTGAAAAAGTTGGCTTAAAGCTCAACATTCAGAAAACGAAGATCATGGCATCTGGTCCCATCACTTCAGGGCAAATAGATGGAGAAACAGTAGAAACGGTGTCAGACTTTATTTTTTTGGGCTCCAAAATCACTGCAGATGGTGACTGCAGCCATGAAATAAAAAGACGCTTACTCCTTAAAAGAAAAGTTATGACCAACCTAGATAGCTTATTCAAAAGCAGAGACATTACTTTGCTGACTAAGGTCCATCTACTCAAGGCTATGGTTTTTCCTGTGGTCATGCATGGATGTGAGAGTTGGACTGTGAAGAAGGCTGAGTGCCGAAGAATTGATGCTTTTGAAGTGTAGTGTTGGAGAAGACTCTTGAGAGTCCCTTGGACTGCAAGGAGATCCAACCAGTCCATTCTGAAGGAGATCAACCCTGGGATTTCTTTGGAAGGAATGATGCTAAAGCTGAAACTCCAGTTCTTTGGCCACCTAATGTGAAGAATTGACTCATTGGAAAAGACTTGATGCTGGGAGGGATTGGGGGCAGGAGGAGAAAGGGGCGAAAGAGGATGAGATGGCTGGACGGCATCACTGACTCGATGGACGTGAGTTTGAGTGAACTCCGGGAGTTGGTGATGGACAAGGAGGCCTGGTGTGCTATGATTCATAGAGTCGCAAAGAGTCAGACATGACTGAGCGACTGAACTGAACTGAACTGAATGCAAAAATGTTAAATGAACTAAAGGGGTATAACAATGTGAAAAACAAATCAGTATACTTTCCTTTTATTTCATCAAGCATTTCAGTATTCTTTCCATTGCATCTCTGCATTTTAATTCAAACAATATTATTGTATATCTATTATATTCCAGATACTTCATGATTCACAATGAAGGAAGACCTGCCTCACCCCAGGTCAGTGATTGGTAGGATGGAAATTTAATTGTATATCATAATGATGGTATAAATTCTGTCACATTGTTGTCATAGTGTTGGGTGTGTGCTAAGTTGCTTCAGTCATGTCTGACTCTTTGGGACTCTATGGACTGAAGACCACCAGGCTCCTCTGTCTATGGGATTCTCTAAGCAAGAATACTAGAATGGGTTGCCTATTTCCTTCCATACAAATAAAAATCAATATGTATACTGCCAGGTGGTTAAAGTATTAGTTTAAAAGTCATGAGGAAAACTGACATTGTAGTTATATTCAGAGGCAACATGAACATGGAATATAATAATAAACACATGGCTTGGATTTTGTAAAGTTGTAAAATTGTAAGGTTGGACAAACTTTTCAAGGTCACTGGCTAGTGAGGAGAACATAAAATAGCCACAATACAATGTGGTAATGCTATATCCAATCCCACACAAGTAAACAAAGGTCTCAAGGGTGTGAAGAGAGATGTAAGATCAATGTTTTTGGTAGTTATTGTTGCTGAAAACCTGGATCTTATTCACTGGTGCCAAATAGAAATGTGGAGACAGAGCTTTGGAGTAGAACAGAGCAACTTTATTACTTTGTGAGGCAAAGGGGCCATGCCAGCCTAAGGTCCTCAAAGCTGTGCTCCCCAAAACCCAGAATACACCAAGTGGTCTTACAGTGTCAGGGTGGGAAATAAGCCTATAGGTAGGGCTGAAGTATTCTTGCATTCTTCTTTCCTTCTGGAGACACTGAGACTTTTAGGACTGGTGTCAAGTGGTTCTAGAACAGGTTCTGGTGTCCTCCAGGGTATGGTTCTATGACCTTCTTTCTGTAATGAAGGATGCCCACAAAGGAAAGGAGGGTTGGGGAATGTTGTCTTGCGGAAGTAGACATCAAGTGCAATGTACAACTTTAACTAGAGGGCAATCACTATCAGAAAGCAATTAAGTAAGAAAGAGAAGGGGAAAAAATATCTATAGGAGACCAGCTGGATGGGTGGAAAGAATAAGAGCTAACATAATAGGGGTGTCTCAACCAGTTTCTGATACAGCATTATCTCCACCTAATAGGTCTGTCAGAGACTCAAATGAAGGATGTAAAAATAAGGGCATTACATTCAGATTCACATATCTTCTGCCATAAATATTTCCTAAATGAGGCTATCATTTTCCCAGGAATGAAAGTTCAAAATTTGGAGCCTTCTTTGCCTACTCCATTATCTATATATACGGTCTTGCACAATCTTAATTTATTTGTATTCATTCAGCTTATTAAATGTATGCTATTTTTAATATACACAAACACAACTATAGTTCATGTTCTCTTGAACAATTATTTATAGAGTAGTGTGTGTTAGTCGCTTAGTCGTGTCCAACTCTTTATGACCCCATGGACTCACTGTAGCCTGCCAGGCTCCTCTGTCCATGGGATTCTCCAGGCAAGAAAACTGGGGTGGCAAGCCATTCCCTTCTCTAGGGGATCATCCTAACCCAGGGATTGAACCCATATCTCCTGCAGATTCTTAAATTAGTTCACGAAACTTATGCCAGTCTTTTCTTCAGTAAGTTGTATATTTACTTCTAGTTCCTTTACTATTAATAGAGGAAATAAAACAATATGATTGCTTTAGTTTGCTTTACATATTAGAACCCATGGGCCTGCTTCTTTGTCTTTTTAACTGTGGCATAATAACTCACAGTAAATGTGTACTATATTTTATGCAGGCATTCCTTTATTGGCTATTAATTTTTTTAACTGTTCCATAACACAAAGAGACAATTATCATCTTTGTACATGTCTTCTCGTGTATATTATCACATTTCCCTAGGGTAAGTATCAAGTTTATTTTCTTGGGCTCCAAAATCACTGTGGACTGTGACTACAGTCATAAAATTGAAAGACAGCTGTTCCTTAGAAGAAAAGCTATCACAAACTTAGTGGATGAAAAAACAGAGGCATCAGTTTGCTGACAAAAGTCCATACATTCAAAGCTATAGTTTTTCCAGTAGCCATGTGAGAGTTGGACCATAAAGAAGGCTGAGCGCCAAAGAATTGATCCTTTCAAACTGTGGTGCTGGAGAAGACTCTCAAAAGTCCCCTGGACAGCAAGATCAAACCAGTCAATCCTAATGAATATTCATTGGAAGGACTGATGCTGAAGCTCCAATACTTTGGCTACCTGATGCAAAGAGCTGACATTTTGGAAAAGACCTTGATGCTGGGAAAGACTGAAGGCAGGAGAATAAGAGGGCAGAAGAGGACTGATGGTTGGATGGCATCACTGACTAAATGAACGTGAGTTTTAGCAAACTCCGGGAGATGGTAAAGGACAACCTGGAGCGCTGCAGTCCATGGGGTCACAAAGAGTCGGACATGACTTAGCAACTGAACAACAACAACAAAGTACTGAGGCTTGGCTTTGCTTTTTAAAAACATTAGTAGGTAGTGTGAAGCTGCTCTTCAGATGAACAATTCCAGTTTTAAAATCTTAGACATTCCCTAATACATGATAATGCCAAAATTTTGATTTTTTTCAATCCAATGCATAAAAATTAGACCCAGTTAGAATAAAAACAACATGTATTATCCAACTAGGAATCTTTAAAAGGAGAAAGAAGGTGCTATTAACAATTTTCTTGGGGTAATAAGCCTAAACAAGGGTGGTTAGGACCAAACTAGTACATACAGTTAGAACTAAATTTCCAAAATCCCAATCTTATAATTTCAATAACTGCTTAATTCTTTTTCTTTATAAACAGTATGTACAAAGTCCAGATGTTTCATCTAGAATATATAACTTTTCATGATGTGAGCCTACCACCTTTGACTTCTAATCGCCTGCTTCATTCTGCTGTTTAGTATGAATGACCCAGTCACCGGCATTCCCAGGTTCTTCTGGCTTGGCCGGGCTCCTGCCACGTGCCTTCTCTTCTCTGTCTGCTTTTCTGTCGTGTCCAGTGTCAGTGCCCCACACATCCTTAAATGTCCAGCTCAATTCTACATCCTTTCAGGTGCTTTTGAAGACTTTCCTATTCAGAATGACTTGCTTATTCTGTTGTGCTCTGTCTGCTACTACTCTTGCATTTTTATGTCTTCCTCTTCTTCTCTGGGCACAATATACATAGTGATTAAGATAATAGATGCGGATTGGAATCCTAGGTCTGTAATTTGCATGTTGGGCAGTTACTTAATGATGCTGTCAGATTCCTCGTGGTAAAATAGGGATAATACTTCCTAACACCTAAGACTTTCATAGGGGTTAAATAAGTAATACATGTAAAGTACTTAGAAATAAGTACCTTACTGTACACTTGTAAATAATAAGATTTCTTTTAACTATTGTTTCTCCCTGGAAGTAGGCTATAGCTTTTCTAAAAATCTCTCTAGCTTAGACAAACGAAGGTGAATCTATACCTACTATATCTGAATTATCTCATGGGGCCCAGAATATGGAGTTGAAAGTTTAATTGGGCAATAGGCTTGGCTCAGGCTGATATTCTGCTACAAAATAATGTGCCCTTAAACTTTTTGTTTCTTTCCCTCCTCTCTAAAGTGCAAATAATAAAAATACGTACCTTGTAAGTTTGCAGTGATAATTAAAATAAGTTTCTAGCATAGTACATGGCAGTGCTGGTTAAATAAATAATAACTATAGACAATGTACTTTGAACACAGTGACTCTAGGCCCCAAGGTGAAAGATCTCTTTGTTTACTATCATCAACCAACCAACAAATAGATAACATGTTATAATTATCTACATTAACAAGAATGTAAACTCATCTAAAGGATTCACTGAAATCATTTGTAATATTATGAAGCAAAATGTAGTGAGTTAATAGAAGTTCTTTACATGTTTTCCTCAAAATTCAGTATAACGAGGAAGGAGTTTCCCTCTCAATCATATGAATATTACCAAATATTCACATTCAAAGGAAAAGCTAAATCTGAGTGGCACCCCAGAATGCTTCTTGAAGTAATTTAAGATTCCCACAATATTACAAGAGATTTAAGTAAATCGTGCCCTCATTTACTTTTCTGATGTCATATATTTGTGGTATGTGTATCATTTCTTCAACTTTATATACATAAAAAAGAATGGAATTATGTTTTTGACCTCAAACAGCCTTTCACCATAATGAGAAACAAGTTGCATAACACACTGTCATTAAGTGACAACAATGTTTCTTCTTCAGTTCAGTTCAGTCACTGACTCCTGTCCAGCTCTTTGCGACCCCATGAATTGCAGCATGCCAGGCCGCCCTGTACATCACCAACTCCCGGAGTTCACTCAGATTCACGTCCATCGAGTCGGTGATGCCATCCAGCCATCTCATCCTCTGTCTTCCCCTTCTCCTCCTGCCCCCAATCCCTCCCAGTATCAGAGTCTTTTCCAATGAGTCAACTCTTGGCATGAGGTGGCCAGAGTACTGGAGTTTCAGCTTTAGCATCGTTCCTTCCAAAGAACACCCAGGACTGATCTCCTTTAGGATGGACTGGTTGGATCTCCTTGCAGTCCAAGGGACTCTCAAGAGTTTTCTCCAACACCACAGTTCAAAAGCATCAATTCTTCAGTGCTCTGCTTTCTTCACAGTCCAACTCTCACATCCATACATGACCACTGGAAAAACCATAGCCTTGACTAGATGGACCTTTGTTGGCAAAGTAATGTCTCTGCTTTTGAATATGCTACCTAGGTTGGTCATAACTTTCCTTCCAAGGAGTAATCATCTTTTAATTTCATGGCTGCAATCACCATTTACAGTGATTTTGGAGCCCTGAAAAATAAAGTCTGACACTGTTTCCACTGTTTCAACTGTTTCCCCATCTATTCCCCATGAAGTGATGGGACTAGATACCATGATCTTCATTTTCTGAATGTTGAGCTTTAAGTCAACTTTTTCACTATCTACTTTCACTTTCATCAGGAGGCTTTTTATTTCCTCTTCACTTTCATAATAAGGGATAAATTTTGACAATTAGCATAATATCAAATTGTTTTAAAATGCAACAACATGATTTTATAATTACCTTCTACTATGGAGAGTAAAGTTGGTTTTGGTGAATGATTTTCTAAATATTTTTATTTTATATTGGGATATAGTTGATTAACAATATTGTTAGTTTCAGGTATATAGCAAAGTGATTTAGTTATACATATACATGCATCTATTCTTTTTCAAATTCTCTTCAAATTTAGGTTATTGCAGAGTATTGAGTAGAGTTCCATGTGGTATCCAGTAGGTCTTTGTTGGTTATCTATTTTAAATACAGCAGTGTGTACATGTCAACCCCAAACTCCTAATCTTAAGTATCAATCAGTTCAGCCACTCAGTCTTCTCCAGTGCTTTAGAACCCCATGGACTGCAGCACGCCAGTTTTCCCTGTCCATCACCAACTCCTGTGCTAGCTCAAACTCATGTCTATTGAGTAGGTGATGGCATCCAACCATCTTATCTTCTGTTGTCCCCCCTTTTCTCCTGCCTTCAGAATTCCCCAGCATTAGGGTCTTTTCCAGTGAGTCAGTGCTTCGCATCAGGTGGCCAAAGTATTGGAGTTTCAGCTTCAGCATCAGTACTTCAAATGAATATTCAGGACTGCTTTCCTTTAGGATTGACTGGTAGGATCTCCTCGCAGTCCAAGGGACTCTTAAGAGTCTCCTGCAACAAGACACTTCAAAAGCATCAATTCTTCAGTGCTCAGTTTTCTTTATAGTTCAACTCTCACATCCATACTTGACTACTGGAAAAATCACAGATTTTACTAGATGAAGCTTTGTTAGCAAAATAATGTCTCTGCTTTTTAATATGCAGGCTAGATTGGTCATAGTTTTTCTTTCAAGTAGTAAGTATCTTTTAATTTAATATTTCACAAACACATGGAGATTAAAACAACAGGTTTCTAAATAACCAATAGGTTACTGAAGAATCAAGGCAAATTGGAAGTGGTCAAATAGGAGATGGCCAGAGTGAACATCAACATTTTAGGAAACGTTGAACTAAAATGGACTGGAATGGGTGAATTTAACTCAGATGACCATTATATCTACTACTGTGGGCAGGAATCCCTTAGAAGAAATGGAGTGTGGCCATCATAGTCAACAAAAGATTCCAAAATGTAGCACTTGGATGCAATCTCAAAAACAACAGAATGATTTCTGTTCACTTCCAAGGCAAACCATTCAATATCACAGTAATCCAAGTCTATGCCCCAAGCAGTAATGCTGAAGAAGCTGAAGTCAAATGGTTCTGTAAAGACCAACAAAACCTTCTAGATGTAACGCCCCCAAAAGTTATCCTCTTCATTATAGGGTACTGGCATGCAAAAGTAGGAAGTTACGAGCTACTTGGAATAACAGGCAAATTTGGCCTGAAGTAAAAAATGAAGCAGATCAGGGCTAAGAGAGTTCTGCCAAGAGAACACAATTGTCATAGCAAACACCCTCTTCCAACAACACAAGATAAGACTCTACACATGGATATCACCAGATGATCAATACCAAAATCAGACTGATTATATTACTTGCAGCCAAAGATGGAGAGGCTCTATACAGTCAGCAAAAACAAGACTGGGACCTGACTCAGATCATGAACTCATTATTGCAAAATTCAGACTTAAATTGAGGAAAGTAGAGAAAACTTCTAGACCATTCAGGTATTTCCTAAATCAAATCCCTTATGATTATCCAGTGGAAATGAAAAACAGATTCAAGGGATTAGATTTAATAGACAGAGTGCCCGAAGAACTCTGGACAGAGGTTTGGAACAATGCGCAAGGGGCAGGGATCAAGGCTCCTCCGTCCATGGGATTTTCCAGGCAAGAGTACTGGAGTAGGGTGCTATTGTCTTCTCTGGTCCCAAGAAAAAGAAATGCAAAAAGGCAAAATGGTTGTCTGACAAGGCCTTACAAATAGCTATGAAAAGAAGTGAAAAGAAAAGGGAAAAAGGAAAGATATATCCATTTGAATGCAAAGTTTCTAAGAATAGCAAGGAGAGATAAGAAAGCCTTCCTCAGTGATCAATGCAAACAAATAGAGGAAAATAATAGGATAGGAAAGTCTAGAGATTTCTTCAAGACAATGAGAGATACCAAGGGAACATTTCATGCAAAGATGAGCACAATAAAGGACAGAAATGGTATGGACTTAAGAGAAGCAGAAGATATTAAGAGGTGACCAGAATATACAGAAGAACTATACAAAAAAGATCTTCATGACCCAGATAACCACAATGGTATTATCACTCAGCTAAAGCCAGACATCCTAGAATGCAAAGTCAAGTGGGCCTTAGAAAGCATCAGTACAAACAAAGCTAGTGGAGGTGACGGAATTCCAGTTGAGCTATTTCAAATCCTAAAAGATGATGCTGTGAAAGTGCTGTACTCAATATGCCAGCAAATTTGGAAAACTCAGCAGTGGCCACAGGAAAGGAAAAGATCAGTTTTCATTCAATCTGAAAGAAAGAAAATGGCAAAGAATGTTCAAACTACCACAATTGCACTCATCTTACATGCTAGCAAGTAATGCTCAAAATTCTCCAAGCCAGGCTTCAACAGTACATGAACTTTGAACTTCCAGACATTCAAGCTGGATTTAGAAAGGCAGAGGAACCAGAGGTCAAATTGTCAACATCTGTTAGATCATCAAAAAAGCAAGAGAGTTCCAGAAAAACATCTAATTTTGCTTTATTGACTACACCAAAGCCTTTGACTGTGTGGATCACAACAAACTGTGGAAAACTCTTAAAGAGTTGGGAACCAGCCCACCTTACCTGCCTCCTAAGAAATCTGTATGCAGGTTAAGAAGCAGCAGTTAGAACTGGACATGGAACAACAGACTGGTTCCAAATCATGAATGCAATATGTCAAGGCTGTGTTTTGTCACCCTGCTTATTTAACTTATATGCAGAGTATATCATGCAAAATGCTGGGCTGGAAGAAGCACAAGCTGGTATCAAGGTTGCCGGGAGAAATATCAATAACCTCAGATATGCAGATGACACCACCCTTATGGCAGAAAGTGAAGAGGAACTAAAAAGCCTCTTGATGAAAGTGAAAGTGGAAAGTGAGAAAGTTGGCTTAAATCTCAACATTCAGAAAACTAAGATCATGGCATCTGGTCCCATCACTTCATGGCACATAAATGGAGAAACAATGGAAACAGTGACAGACTTTATCTTTTGTGGGGCTCCAAAATCACTGCAGATGGTGACTGCAGCCACAGAATTAAAAGATGCTTGCTCCTTGGATGAAATGCTATGAGCAACTTAGACAGCATATTAACAAGCAGAGACATTACTTTACCAACAAAGTCCGTCTAGTCAAAGCTATGGTTTTTCTAGTAGTCATGTATGGATGTGAGAGTTGGACTATAAAGAAAGCTGAGTACTGAATAATTGATGCTTTTGAACTGTGTTGTTGGAGTAGACTCTTGAGAGTCCCTTGGACTGCAAGGAGATCCAACCAGTCCATCCTAAAGGAATATTCATTGGAAGGACTGATGCTGAAGCTAAAACTCCAATACTTTGGCCACCTGATGCAAAGAACTGACTTATTTGAAAAGACCCTGATACTGGGAAAAATTGAAGGCAGGAGGTGAAGGGGACAACAGAGGATGAGATGGTTGGATGGCATCATGGACGTGATGGACATGACTTTGAGTCAGCTTCAGGAGTTAGTGATAGACAGGGAAACCTGGAGTGCTGCTGTCGATGAGGTCACAGAGTCGGACATGACTGAGCAACTGAATTGAACTCTACTACTGAAGAAATCAAAAGGAAATAAAAAAAATTCTAGAAATAAATGGCAATGAAAATATAACAGCTCAAAACCTATGGGATGCAGCAAAAGCAGTTCTAAGAGGGTAGTTTATAGCAATACAGTCCTACCTCAACAAACAAAATAACATTGTATAGACAACCTAACTTTACACCTATAATGACTGGAAAAAGAAGAACAAAAACCCCTCAAAATTAGTAGAAGGAAATTTGAAATCATAAAGATTAGAGCAGAAATAATTGAAAAAAACATGAAAGAAACAGTAGTAAAGATAAAGAAAACTTAAAGCTGGTTCTTTGATAAACAAAATTGGCAAATGTTTAACCAGACTCATCTCAAAAAAAAGAGACAAGAGTCAAATCAACAAAATTAGAAATGAAAAAGGAGAGGTTACAACAGAAAATTCAGAAATACAAAGGGTTTTATTATGAACAGCTATATGGCAATAAAATGGATAACCTGGAAGAAATGGACAGATTCTTAGGAAAGTTCAATCTTCCAAGACTCATTCAAGAAGAAATAGAAATTATGAACAACCAAATCACAAGAACTGAAATTGATGCTGTGATCAAAAATGTCCCAAATCAAAAGCCCAGGACCAGATGGCTTTACAGGAGAATTCCGTCAAACATTTAGAGAAGAGCTAATGCCTATCCTTCTAAAACTCTTTCAAAAAATTGCAGAGGAAGGAACACTTCCAAACTCATTCTGCAGGCCACCATCATCCTGATACTAGACAAAGACAACACACAAAAAAGAAAGCCACAGGCCAATATCATTGATGAACATAGGTGCAAAAATTCCAACAAAATTTTAGCAAACAAAATTCAGCAACACATCAAAAAGCTTATTACCATGATCAAGTTGGGTTTATTCCAGGGATGCAAGGATTCTTCAATATACACAAATCAATGAATATGAAATACAATATAAACAAATTGAAACATAAAAAAATATAATAATCTCAATAGATAAAGAAAAAGCCTTTGACAAAATTCAGCACACGTAAATGATTAAAACTATTCAAAAATGGACATAGAAGGATCATATCTCAACATCAATTCAATTCAGTTCAGTCGCACAGTCATTCTGACTCTGCAACCCCATGAATCGCAGCATGCCAGGCCTCGCTGTCCATCACCAACTCCCAGAGTTTACCCAAACTCACGTCCATTGAGTCGGTGATGCCATTCAGCCATCTCATCCTCTGTCGTCCCCTTCTCCTCCTGCCCACAATCCCTCCCAGCATCAGGGTCTTTTCCAATGAGTCAACTCTGCTCATGAGGTGGCCAAAGATTTGGAGTTTCAGCTTCAGCATGAGTCCTTCCAAAGAACAACAGGGCTGATCTCTTTTAGGATGGACTGGTTGGATCTCCTTGCAGTTGAAGAGACTCTCAAGAGTCTTCTCCAACACCACAGTTCAAAAGCATCAATTCTTCGGCGCTCAGTTTTCTTCACAGTCCAACTCTCACGTCCATACATGACCACTGGAAAACCATAGCCTTGACTCGATGGACCTTTGTTGGCAAAGTAATGTTGCTGCTTTTCAATATGCTATCTAGGTTGGTCATAACTTTCCTTCCAAGGAGTAAGCATCTTTTAATTTCATGGCTGCAATCACCATCTGCAGTGATTTTGGAGCCCCCCATAATAAAGTCTGACACTGTTTCCACTGTTTCTCCATCTATTTCCCATGAAGTGATGGGACCAGATGCCATGATCAGAGTTTTCTGAATGTTGAGCTTTAAGCCAACTTTTTCACTCTCCTCTTTATTTTCATCAAGAGGCTTTTTAGTTCCTCTTCACTTTCTGCCATGAGGGTGGTGTCATCTGCATATCTGCTGGCATACTGAGTGCAGCACTTTCACATCATCATCCTTCAGGATTTGAAATAGCTCAACTAGAATTCTGTCACCTCCACTAGCTTTGTTTGTAGTGATGCTTTCTAAGGCCCACTTGACTTCCCATTCCAGGATGTCTGGCTCTAGGTGAGTAATCACACCATCATGATTATCTGGGTCGTGAAGCTCTTTTTTGTACAGTTCTGTGCATTCTTGCCACTTCTTCTTAGTATCTTCTGCTGTCTTGATCTTGTCCATCCTTTAGTTCCTTTAAGGCTTTCTTATCTCTCCTTGTTATTCTTTGGAACTCTGCATTCAGATGCTTATATCTTTCCTTTTCTCCTTTGCTTTTTGCTTCTATTCTTTTCACAGCTATTTGTAAGGTCTCCTCAGACAGCCATTTTGCTTTTTTACATTTCTTTTCCATGGTGATTGTCTTGATCCCTGTCTCCTGTACAATGTCACGAACCTCATTCCATAGTTCATCAGGTACTGTGTCTGTCAGATCTAGTCCCTTAAATCTATTTCTCACTTCCACTGTATAATCATAAGGGATTAAAGACCATATATGATAAGTCTACAACAGACATTATTCTCAATGGTGAAAAACTGAAAGCATTCCCTGTAAGATCAGGAACAAGACAAGAGTGTCCACTTTCACCACTATTATTCAACATAGTTATGGAAGTCCTGGCTACAGCAATCAGAGAAGAAAAAGAAAAAAAGAGTTTTGATTGGAAAAGAAGAAGTAAAGCTCTCACTGTTTTCTATGACATGATACTGTACATAGAAAATACTAAAGATAGTATCAGAAAATTACTAGAGCAAATCAGTGAATTTAGCAAAGTTGCAGGATACACAATCAGTACACAAAATCACTTGCATTTCTATATACTAACAATGAAAAATCAGAAAGAGAAATTAAGGAATCAATCCCATTCACCACTGCAACAAAAAGAATTAAATATCTAGGAATAAACTTACCTAAGGAGATGAAAGAACTTTACACAGAAGATTATAAGACATTGATGAAATAAATCAAATACTACATAAACAGATGGAGAGATATTCCATGTTCCTGGGTAGGAAGAATCAATATTGTGAAAATGACTATACTACCAAATGCAATCTACAGATTCAATGTGATCCCTATCAAATTACCAATGACATTTTTCACAGAACTAGAGCTAAAAAATGTCACAATTCATATAGAAACACAAAAGATCCTGAATAGCCAAAGAGGTGTTGAGAAAGACGAATGGAGCTAGGGGAATCAAACTTCCTGTCTTCAGATTATACTACAAGGCTACACTCATCAAGACAGGATGGTACTGGCACAAAAACAGACATATAGACCAATTGAACAAGATAGAAAGCCAAGAAATAAACCCATGTGCCTATGGGTACCTTATTTTCGACAAAGGAGGGAAGAATATACAATGGGGCAAAGACAGCCTCTTGAATAAACGGTGCTGGGAAAACTGAATCAGTTCAGTTCAGTTCAGTCACTCAGTTGTGTCTGACTCTTTGTGACCCCATGAATCGCATCACGCCAGGCCTTCCTGTCCATCACCAACTCCCAGAGTTCACTCAGACTCACATCCATCGAGTCCGTGATGCCATCCAGCCATCTTATCCTCTGTCATCCTCTTCTCCTCCTGCCCCCAATCCCTCCCAGCATCAGAGTCTTTTCCAATGAGTCAACTCTTCGCATGAGGTGGCCAAAGGACTGGAGTTTCAGCTTTAGCATCAGTCCTTCCAAAGAACACCCAGGGCTGATCTCTTTCAGAATGGATTGGTTGGATCCCCTTGCAGTCCAGGGGACTCTCAAGAGTCTTCTCCAACACCACAGTTCAAAAGCATCAATTTTTCAGTGCTCAGCATTCTTCACAGTCCAACTCTCACATCCATACATGACCACTGGAAAACTGAATACCTCTGTGTAAAAGAATGAATTAGAACACTTCCTAACACCATACACAAAGATAAACTCCAAATGGATTGAAGAGCTAAATGTAAGACCAGAAACTATAAAACTCTTAGAGGAAAACATAGGCAGAACATTCAATGACATAAGTCAAAGCAAGATCCTCTGTGACCTGCCTCCTAGAGTAACAGAAATAGAATCAAAAGTAAACAAGTGGGACCTGATTAAGCTTAAAAGCTTTTGCACAGCAAAGAAAACTATAAGCAAGGTGAAAAGACAACACTCAACATGGGAGAAAATAACAGTAAATGAAACAACCAACAAAGGATTTATTTTCAAAATATACAAGCACCTCATACAACTCAATGACAGAAAAACAACCCAATCAAAATGTAGGAAAAAGACCTAAACAGACATTTCTCCAAAGAAGACAAACAGATTGCTAACACATGAAAAGATGCTCAACTTCGTTCATTATTGGAGAAATGCAAATCAAAACTACAATGAGATATCACCTCACACTGGTCAGAATAGTCATCATAAAAAACTCTACAAACAATAAGTGATTCTGTCAAACTTTCTAATTCCTGTATCAGCACTGACTCTATACTAATTCTTTCAACATCCTATTTCTTTATGCCAAACTTCTCATAATTCAACTATGATATATTTCTTTTAAGGTTAACATAGAAATCAATATAGATACGAACCCTTCAGGTAGATTAACTTTCTGCCTCACTTACAAATACCATTCTGTCGCTTCTCAAGAACTCTGAGTAGTGCAATTTCCAGCACCAAGATTATTACCTGTGAGTGAAGATAGAGAAGTGGTCTGAATTAGAGAGTTTGGAATTAAAGTCTGAGTTTTACTAAACTAAGTACTTGTAACATCATGCAAGTCCTGTAACTATGGACTTTGATTTTTTTTTTTAATATATACCAACTAGGGGTATTAATTGACTATGCCAAAACTTTTGACTGTGTGGATCACAATAAACTGTGGAAAATTCTGAAAGAGATGGGAATACCAGACCACCTGACCTGCCTCTTGAGAAACCTATAGGCAGGTCAGGGAGCAACAGTTAGAACTGGACATGGAACAACAGACTGGTTCCAAATAGGAAAAGGAGTACGTCAAGGCTGTAGATTGTCACTCTGTTTATTTACCTTATATGCAGAATATATTATGAGAAACTTTGGGCTGGAAGAAGCAAAAAATGGAATGAAGATTGCCAGGAGAAATATCAATAACCTCAGATATGACACCAGTCTTATGGCAGAAAGTGAAGAGGAACTAAAAAGCCTCTTGATGAAAGTTAAAGAGGAGAGTGAGAAAGTTGGCTTAAAGCTCAACATTCAGAAAACTAAGATCATGGCATCTGGACCCATCACTTCCTGGCAAATAGATGGGGAAACAGTGTCAGACTTTATTTTGGGGGTCTCCAAAGTCACTGAAGATGGTGACTGTAGCCATGAAATTAAAAGTCGCTTACTCCTTGGAAGGAAAGTTATGAGCAACCTAGATAGCATATTCAAAAACAGAGACATTACTTTGCCAACAAAGGTCCATCTAGTCAAGGCTACGGTTTTTCCAGTGGTCATGTATGGATGTGAGAGTTGGACTGTGAAGAAGGCTGAGTGCCGAAGAATTGATGCTTTTGAACTGTGGTGTTGGAGAAGACTCAAGAGTCCCTTGGACTGCAAGGAGATCCAACCAGTCCATCCTAAAGGAGATCAGTCCTGGGTGTTCTTTGAAAGGAACAATGCTGAAGCTGAAACTCCAGTCCTTTGGCCACCTCATGCCAAGAGTTCACTCATTGGAAAAGACTCTGATACTGGGAGGGATTGGGGGCAGGAGGAGAAGGGGAAAACAGAGGATGAGATGGCTGGATGGCATCACCTACTCGATGGACGTGAGTCTGAGTGAACTCCGGGTGTTGGTGATGTACAGGGAGGCCTTTGTTGACAAAGTAATGTCTCTGATTTTTAATATGCTGTCTAGGTTGGTCATAACTTTTCTTCCAAGGAGTAAGCGTCTTTTAATTTCATGGCTGAAATCACCATCTGCAGTGATTTTGCAGCCCCCCAAAATAAAGTCTGACACTGTTTCCACTGTTTCCTCATCTATTTCCCATGAGATGATGGGACCAGATGCCATGATCTTCGTTTTCTGAATGTTGAGCTTTAAGCCAACTTTTTCACTCTCCTCTTTCACTTTCATCAAGAGGCTTTTAGTTCCTCTTCACTTTCTGCCATAAGGGTGGTGTCATCTGCATATCTGAGATTATTGATATTTCTCCCAGCAATCTTGATTCCAGCTTGTGTTTCTTCCAGTCCAGTGTTTCTCATGATGTACTCTGCATATAAGTTAAATAAGCAGGGTGACAATATACAGCCTTGTGAATTCCTCTACGTGATCCTAATTTACTTGTTTACATATGGGTATTTTATACATAGTAAATTTTGAATGAATAGACTATATCAAATAGTTCAATATGTAACTGAGATAATTTTATATTTAAAATTTTATTTTTAAGGTATTTTTGTAGTGTAGTAATTTCTTTGTGAATTGTTCATAATAACCTATTATTCATCTCTGAAAATTTTAATACTATGTGTTAGGATTTTTATAAATAAGTAAAGAATCTTGGACCGGTCACCACAGAAGCATTAATCACAAATTAATAATAAACAACATATTCATATACACTAGTGATGAGAGATAAAATGCTATTGAGTGATAATCAATGTGATAGCAGAATTAGTTCAAAGATTAAAAAGCTCACATAATTCCTCTAAGATGGGCATTATTTGAAGTCCAAATAATAATATGGAATATATTAAAATATTTTTATTAATATTATCAAGTGCTTTCATTAAAGAGCTTTGCAAAATAGTTGTGTACTATCTCATAAACAGAATTTGGTCTTATTATTCTTTCCATTTAAAATGAACTAAAAGATGGACAAGATCAAGACAGCAGAGGCATAGGACATGGAGCTCATCTCCTTCCAAAAATATATCAGAAATACAGCTACAGGTTGTACAAGGCAGAGCCAAGATGGCAGAGGGAAGACATGCTGTCCATGTCTCCCACAACTAGGTTACTTACCAGACACGGGTGGGGGACCTCTGACAACCAGGCAGATGGCAGACATTCCAGCAACCTGGTAGGATGTTGGGGGAGCAAGGAGAAGAGGGAAAGTGGAGGCCAGATAGGACCAGCACACCTGAGGGGCAGCTGTGAGAGCGGAATGGTTCTCACACCCAGAAAGGTACATTTGTCTCTGGGGGATCTGCATAGAGGAGGAGGCACCCTCATGGGTTGGAGGGCTGCACTTGGAGTTCCCTTCTCCTTATCCACTTGGCCCAGGGAGCTACCTAAGGCTCCTCTGTCCTCCAGCACCCCTCTGCCTGAGTTGGTACAAGGGGCATGAAAGGGAATGGGAAGGAGGAAAATCTAGGCCAGTTGAGGGGACCTTTACTGGGTGGGAGGATCAGGGGAAGCACCTGCAGTTCTCTGGCCCACTCAGCCCCAAGCAACTTTCAGAGGCCCCAGGCCTCCCAGTCATTCACAATTTCCAGGGCCCTCTCCACCTGTGGAGGTCCTGTGGGCATAACAGAGGCTCCCTCTGGGGTTAGAAGATCAGGGTAACCTGCCTGGTGTTCCCCGTCCACATGGCCTGTGGTACCCGCTGGGGCCCCAAGCTTGATCCTCCACTTCAGACCCCTCTCTCAGGGTCTTTTCTTAGCATAGGTTCTGAATCTACATCCCACTCCCCCATAGCCAAGGTTTTTTCTGTTTTATTTTTTTCTTGTCCTTTGATATTGGAGTTAGGTTTTACCCTCCGGTGGTTATTTCATATATATTCTGATTTTTTTCCCTAATATACCTGTTAGCTTTTACAATTTATTTTTTATTATGTTACTGTTCTGTTCACCCCTCTCTTTTTATTTTATTTTTTTCTGCACCTGGTGGCTTCCAGGGTCTCAGTTTATGGGATGGAGATTGGGCCTCAGCTCCTGTGGTGGGAGCTCCTTGGACTTGTTAGTCCAAGTCTGAACTGCTGGACTAACGGAGAATGTCAGGCCCCAAGTGAATATTAATCAGAGTGAGGTATCCCAGAGGTCCACATCTCAATACCAAGACCTGCCTCTACCCAGCTTACTGCAAACTCCACTTCTGGAAACCTCAGTCAGAACAACTAATAAGACAGGAACACAGTCCCACCCATCAAGAAATGAGACAACAATAAATACATTACAGATGAAGGAGCAAGGTAAACAAATACAAGACCAAATACATGAAGAGGGAATAGGCAACCTATCTGAAAAAGAGTTGAGTATAAAGAATGTACTATCATTTTTTTCAAGAATGATAGCAAAAGATGTTCCAAAATCTTGAAAATAGAATGTAGAAAATGCAAGAAACATTTAACAAGAATCAGGAAGAACTAAAGAAAAAACAACAAACAACACAATAACTAAAATTAAAAATACTATAGAAGGAATCAATGGCAGAATAATTGAGGCAGAAGAATGGTGCCTAACATGGGAAAGGAAATAGCCACTGAAGTACAGGAAGCGCAGAGAGTCCCAGACAGGATAAAACCTAGGAAAAACACACCAGAACACATATTAACCAAAGTAACAAAAATTAAATACAAAGAAAAAATATTAAAAGCAGCAAGGAAAAAGCAAAAAATAATATACAAGGGAATCCCCTATGGCTATCAGCTGATTTTTTGGCAAAAACTCTGCAGGTCAGAAGGGAGTAGCAGGATATATTTAAAGTGACAGAAGGCAAAAACCTACAACCAAGATTATTCGAGCCAGCAATGATCTCATTCAGATTTGATGGAGAAACCACAAGCTTTATAGTCAAGAAAAAGCTAAGAGAGCTCAGCCACAAAAGCAGCCTTACAACAAATGCTAAAGGAGCTTCTCTAGCCAGGAATCACAAAAGAAGAAAAAGGTCCACAAAAATGAACTCAAAACAATTACGAAAATGACAATAAGAACACAAACATTGATAATTTTCAGATAATGTGTCTGAAAATAAAAATAGAAGGAATTAATATAATAACTGAGGCAGAAGAAAGGGTAAGTAAGCTGGAAGACAGATTGATAAAAACAAATGCTGAGGAGCAGAATAAAGATAAAATAATGAAAAGAACTCAGACCTCGGAGACAATATTAAACACACCACCAACAAACACTGGGGAGGATGTAGAGAAAAGGGAACCCTCTTGCACAGTTGGTGGAAATGTAAGTTGATACAGCCACTATGGAGAACAGTAGGGAGGCTCCTTGAAAAACTAAACATAGAACTACTGTATGACCCAGAAATCCCACTACTGGGCATATACCCCAAGAAAACCATAACTCAACAAGACACATATACCCCCACTGTTCACTGCAGCACTATTTATAATAGGACTTGGAAGCAACCTAGACGTCCATCAACAGAGGGATGGATAAAGATACAATGGAATATTACTCAGTGACTAAAAAGAAAAAATTTCACTCATTTGCAGTGACGTGGATGAACCTAAACCCTGTCATACAAAACAAAGTTAGAGAAAAACCAATATAATATATAAATGCATATATTTGGAATCTAGAAAAATGGTACTGGTGAACCTACTTGCAGGGCAAGAATAGAGATACAGACGTAGAGAACGTACCTGTGGTCACAACTGGGGGAAGAAATTGTGTGTGTGGGGGGGGCAAGTGGAGAGAGAATAGCATTGACACACACACACACACACACATATACATATGTACTACCATGTGTAAAATATATAGCTGGTGGGAAGCTGCTTATAGCACAGGGAGCTCAGTTTGGTGCTCTGTGATGACGTAGAGGAGTGAAATGGGACCATGGGAAGGAGGAACAAGAGGGATGGGATGGGATACACACAGCTGATTTACTTTGTTGTACAGCAGAAACTAGCACAGTATTGTAAAACAGTTATACTCCAAGAGAAAAATAATTACTGCCTGAGACACCTTCAGATCACCTCCAACCAAGTGATCAATCCACAAATATAAACACTTAATGTATATTATTATATTTATGTTTTAAGGTTGGGGAAGGGAAGGAGTCTTTAGTTATCTTCTATTGCACTCTGCAAAACTTGATGTAATAAACTATATGGGGAAAGAATCTGAGAAAAAATGGATCTATATATAACTGAATTACTTTGCTGCACACTTGAAACTAATACAACTTTATAAATCAACTACATGCAAATAAAAAAAAAAAAACCACACAAAGGAAACACCTTGACACAAATACAGTAATCTAGGAGTTTTTTTTTTTTTTTAATCATGATGCCTACATTTCACATCCATTAAATTAAATAATTCTTTGGAAGTATGGATTCTGTCACTTGGTTTTTAAAAATTGCTTATTTTGTTTTCTAACCAGCTTTGTTCATTCTGAATTACAGGGATGACTGATCATCTTCATTATAGAAGAATATAAAGGCAGGAATATAACAAGGAAGATGCAAATTGTTCTGTCAGAGGCTGTTTAGTTCACTATTGATGTTTTATGCTATACTGTTTAAATGGTTTTATTAAATAAATGAAGGAAATGAAACAAATTTTCCAAACTACGTAAAGTAAAATTTATGTATTTTTTCTTATTTGACATTAGGATAAAAATTCTAACAGTTTCCCAAAGTTGCATTAAAATGTTATCCTTTTCTGGTGTAGAATATAAATTTTATATAGGATAAGATAATGCTACCTAACAGAAATTTAATATTTATGTAGATATAAACCTATTGGTTTATCAACATTGCACACCATGATTTTAGGATTAGCCATCTATAGAATATATTACAAATCTTTTCTTTTACCAGTTCTTGAAGATTCCATATTATTGATATATTGCAATGATCTCTGAAACTATGATTGCATGTCTTATAGCTTTGGTTATCCTACCAAAAATTTACTGACAAGCCTATGCCAAAGCAAATTTCTGTCACTTTTTTCCCCTCCATTCTTGTTCTAATACCAAGTTTAGAATGGACATTAATAACATTTTCCATTTTTTTAAAAAAATTAAATGCTTGCAAGTCCTCATCAGGAAAGAAATTAGTTTTAGGACTAATAATGCTTTTGATACAAAGTGCTTTCTCCAAAAGGAATTTAATAATATTTGGAGTTTTTGAATGAGTTGCTTTCAGTTCAGTTCAGTCACTCAGTCGTGTCTGACTCTTTGAGACCCCATGAATCGCAGCACGCCAGGCCTCCCTGTCCATCACCATCTCCTGGAGTTCACTCAGACTCACGTCCATCGAGTCCGTGATGCCATCCAGCCATCTCATCCTCTGTCATCCCCTTCTCCTCCTGCCCCCAGTCCCTCCCAGCATCAGAGTCTTTTCCAATGAGTCAACTCTTCACATGAGGTGGCCAAAGTACTGGAGTTTCAGCTTTAGCATCATTCCTTCCAAAGAAATCCCAGGGTTGATCTCCTTCAGAATGGACTGGTTGGATCTCCTTGCAGTCCAAGGGACTCTCAAGAGTCTTCTCCAACACCACAGTTCAAAAGCATCAATTCTTCGGTGCTCAGCCTTCTTCACAGTCCAACTCTCACATCCATACATGACCACAGGAAAAACCATAGCCTTGACTAGACGGACCTTAGTAGGCAAAGTAATGTTTCTGCTTTTGAATATGCTATCTAGGTTGATCATAACTTTTCTTCCAAGGAGTAAGTGTCTTTTAATTTCATGGCTGCAGTCTTTAGGACTTAGGAATTATTTTTGCCAAGTTTTTAGGCTTGTAAACAGAATTAAAGAAAAAAATATCTTAAACAGTTCAAAAATTGTGTTTAAATTAACAAACCAAGCTTATTTTCAGATGAATATATTCTGGGTTTTATCACGCTGAATTTTTATTTTTTTGTTAATACATTAGATGAATATATCTACAGATCTAAAGTGGTATAATACTAAATATATCTATAAGGAAGAAATACTTAAAAAAAAAAAAAGTGCTTTTCTGAGACCCTTCAGTAAGTTTGGGACTTTTGGAGGCATGAGCCACCCTGTCTCCTTGCTACATAAAAACCTTCCTCTGCTTCAAAAAAAAAAAAAAAAAAATCCCTTAGTATTGAATAACTTTTGATATTCTGTATGGCTGCTTTTCAACATGCAAAAGGTGAGGAAAAATAAATCTCTGGGCTAAAAATTTCCTTTAGAGCATTAGCTATAATCAGAGTGAAATTGCTACGTGTCCAGAGTTCAAGACCTAAGGGGATAATTTTCTACCTGTAGAATATGTCCATTCCTTTCAAATTACCAGTAGTACTGTTGACATTCACATGCATTAGTAAGAGGATGTATGCAGCAGAGGGAGATGGGTGGAGTAGAAAATAAATGACTCTACTTCTCCTCTAATGTTAATAGTTTTAAATCTATCACTTTTCTCCTTGCAATCATCTTTTCTGAATTCTGTCCCATCTTATACCATTTCCAAATACTTTTTCATGGAAATAAATATGTACATAAAATAGAAGAAAATAAAGTATGTTGACTGCAACATAAAAGACAGTAAAATAGTAGGCCATCATTTAAGCAATTATGTTCAATGAATGTATATTAGAGCTTAGACTATCTAATTTTAAAACAATATAAAATAGTGCTTTCTTTATATAGAATACATTCAAGGTTGTATTTGTTTCCAAATAAATTTAAAATGAAAAAGGAGATAGTTACAAATAGTACATTTTTATAGGCTACATTTAATAGAAGACAGTGCTAAATTAAGAAAAAATATATATTATGATCATTTAGGCCATGGTAGCTAGTTACCTGGTCAAATACTCATCTTGATATTGCTGTGAAGGTATTTTGTAGACATTATTTACATTTAAAATTACTGACTTTAAGTAAATCTTTACTTAAAGACTGCAGCTTATTCAATCAGCTGAAAGATCTCAAGAGCAAGACCTAAGGTTTCCTGAAGAAAAAGCAATTCTGCCTCAAGTCTGTAATAAAAATTCTGCCTGAGGTTCTAGCCTGCTAACCTGCGCTACAGATTAAAGTCTTGCCAGCCCCCATAACAGTATGAGCCAATTAATTAAATTTGCACTGGTCATAGCAAACACCCTCTTCCAATAACACTAAAGACAACTCTACACATGGATATCACCAGATGGTCAATACCAAAATCAGATTGACTATATTCTTTGCAGACAAAGATGGAGAAGCTCTATACAATCAGCAAAAAACAAGACTAGGAGCTGACTGTGGCTCTGATCATGAGCTCATGTATATATATATATATATATATATATATATATATATCACATCTTCTTTATCCATTCCTCTGAACATTTTAGTAGCCCAGGTCTGCAATATCACTTTAGGAAATGGTACCCAAATTACTTGGAGACCTGGTCTTTATAAAGAATTTTATGTCAAAGACAAAGTATTAATGACATAACAATTCTTTTTATACAAATACATAATGTTAAAATAAATCACTTACATGAATTAAGGGGGTCCAGTCAATGAAGACAGCATATACTAAGTAAAATGAAAAGCAAGGAGCTTCTTGGTGATTAAGACTCTGCACTGCCACTGCAGGGGATGTAGGTTCCATCCCTGGTTGGGAAAGTTCTGCATGTAATGAGGTGCAGCCAAATAAAAAAATAAAAGGTAAAATCAAGCAGTGTCTATATAATAAAACATACACACAAAATATTTTAAAATATTCCAATGAAATCAGTAAAGCATGTTATGTATTTAGGTTGGTAGTTTAGGTACTATATTCTGTTCAGTAATTTTACTACTCCACATTGAGTAAGTAATCTGTTCCCTATAAGCTTTTGTTTCTCCATTTGTAAAGTTATCATAATGCCAACTTCAGGGGTAATTACCACAGATATGTGCTTATAAGTTTTTTAAAGGGGATACATATACATATAAAACTGCTGGGACACACCAAAACTATTTAAAAATATGTAGGCCATGTGTTGAATAACTGTTAATGATATCCTATACTTTAACAAGGATTTAAATTTGATAATTTTTAGATACCTACATCCAGTTCAGTTCAGTCGCTCAGTCATGTCCGACTTTTTGAGACCCCATGAATCGCAGCACACCAGGCCTCCCTGTCCATCACCAACTCTCGGAGTTCACTCAGACTCATGTCCATCGAGTTGGTGATGCCATCCAGCCATCTCATCCTCTGTCGTCCCCTTCTCCTCCTGCCCCCAGTTCCTCCCATCATCAGAGTATTTTCCAATGAGTCAACTCTTCCCATGAGGTGCCCAAAGTACTGGAGTTTCAGCTTTAGCATCAGTCCTTCCAAAGACTGATCTCCTTTAGAATGGACTGGTTGGATCTCCTTGCAGTCCAAGGGACTCTCAAGAGTCTTCTCCAACACCACAATTCAAAAGCATCAGTTCTTCGGTGCTCAGCTTTCTCCACAGTCCAACTCTCACATCCATACATGAATACTGGAAAAACCATAGACTTGACTAGATGGACCTTTGTTGGCAAAGTAATGTCTCTGCTTTTGAATATGCTGTCTAGGTTGGTCATAACTTTTCTTTCAAAGAGTAAGTGTCCTTTAATTTTATGGCCATGGTCACCATCTGCAGTGATTTTGGAGCCCCCCAAAATAAAGTCTGACACTGTTTCCCCATCTATTTGTCATGAAGTGATGGGACCAGATGCTATTATCTTAGTTTTCTAATGTTAAACTTTAAGCCAATTTTTTCACTCTCCTCTTTCATTTTCATCAAGAGGCTCTTTAGTTCTTCTTCACTTTCTGCTATAAGGGTGGTGTCATTTGTATATCTGAGGTTATTGATATTTCTCCCGGCAATTTTGAATCCAACTTGTGCTTCTTCCAGCCCAGCGTTTCTCATGATGTACTCTGCATATAAGTTAAATAAGCAGGGTGACAATACACAGCCTTTATGTACTCCTTTTCCTATTTGGAACCAGTCTGTTGTTCCATGTCCAGTTCTAACTGTTGCTTCCTGACCTGAATATAGGTTTCTCAAAAGGCAGGTCAGGTGGTCTGGTATTCCCATCTCTTTCAGAATTTTCCACAGTTTATTGTGATCAACACAGTCAAAGTTATAACTAAAATGAAATCAGACCCATTCTAATGATTCAAGAATATGACCAAATTTATTTTAGCTGATATAATCTTGATATTGTTATTTTCTTTTTTTAAAGTCAAATCTAAAAGATACTCAAAAGCTTAATACAATATGGCTTCATTTCAGAGGACAGGGGAAAAAAAAAGTGTCTGTTAAGGAAAACATTGGCTTTTTAAAATTGTATTTTGTATATTGAACTGTTTATGATAGTTTTAGTGCTCTTTGGAAGTTTACTATTTACCACAAATCTACTGCTCATATAATGATGAATACTGTAATGAAATCATTCAGGACTGAATCCTTGAGTCAGCCTTGAAGGAGACTCTTGACAAAAATGCTAAGTGAAATCATCGCTTATTTATTATCTAATATAGCATAACTTGTTTAGAAAAAAAAATCTTTAAAACATATACCAATATTTTAAAACTTTCTGGTCCATAGTAAATATTTGCTATGAGTCTAGCTATCTGAATTTTGTCTGCATCTCCCTAAATACATAAATGACACATTACTGGCATCATTTGACAAATTAATTGATGACTTTTACTGTATGCCACTTTTTGGATACTCTTAGCATTCTGTTGAATATTCAGTGCCATTTCTCGGAATTTAGAAAAATACACTTTCTCTGAAGTTCCTTAACTTCTTTTATTTAGTCTCTTTTATGATCATATGACTTTCTCTTTAAAACACGTGCTCTTCTGGGCAGAATCCTTGGTTTTTATAGTCACTCTAAAATGTAATTACATGTAATTATAGTACTGACATATATTCTACACTCTATAGATCCATAGAGAGATGGACACAGAAAGGGGGAAACAGTGATTTTAGTATGTACCTAGCATTTTGCAGGTCTTTACAAGCATTAATATATTTAACCCTTACAAGAACTCTGTAAGAATCATAATTGTATGACTATCAGAGAAGAACTAAAGTTTATTCAAGTTGTGCACAGTCATACACATGCATAATAGTAAGCTAGATAGCAGAAGTATGAGCATAATTCTTTTTGATGCTAGGTCATGAGAATTTAATTAAGATATTCTACTGCCTCAGAATGTCTCACCTGGCTTTAACCTATATGAAAATACTTTGTTTACCACATAATCTGAAATGTATAAACATATTTCCAGTTAGTATTTATTGCTTACTATATGCGGGAGACCCAGGTTCGATCCCTGGATTGGGAAGATCCGCTGGAGAAGGAAATGGCAATCCACTCCAGTACTACTGCCTGGAAAATCCCATGGACAGAGGAGCCTGGTAGGCTACAGTCCATGGGGTCGCTAAGAGTCGGACACGACTGAGTGATGTTCCTGTTCCTGTATAGACATCTAATTAATTATTAAGACCTAAAAATAAAAATACAAATGTTAATACAGACAGTGTTGAAAGAACTGTAAATATATATTAACTTATTTAATCACCCAAAAATCCAATGTAGTGGGTAATATGTTCATTAACATCATATCATAAATCATCTTTCCCAGACTCTTATTGTACTGCTATTTACATACTCAACGATTTTCACATCTCTAGCTCTCAGCTTTCCCCATGTTTCTGGATTCAGTTTCATTGCTACATACATGACACCTCCAACTGTACCTTAATTTTCATTTCTGGGTCCCTGTTTCAGTAGATGTTGCTATAATTCGCCAACAGTTTAAGACCACAAACTTAAGTAAGTGTTAATCACTCTTTTGTGTCCAACTTTTTGCGACCCCATGGACGGAAGCCCGTCAGGCTCCTCTGCCCATGGGATTCTCCAGGCAAGAATACTGGAGTGGATTGCCATTCCCTTCTCTAGGGGATGTTCCCGACCTAGGGATAGAAACTGGGTCCTCCCACATTGCAGACAGATTCTTTGCCACCTAAGCCACCAGGAAAGCTAAATTTCCCTCTCTGTATCACATCCCCAACTCAATACCCTTCTAGTCTTGTATGCTTTTTACTCTACTTCACAAACTATTCTACTTCTTTTCCTCCCTACCTCTATCAACAGTTTCCTAGAGACATGTCCACTCTTTCTTCCACTCTATATTTCTGCACATACATTTTTTCAATTTGCTCTCTACCCAAAAGGTGGAATAAATACTTTAAAACATAAAGAGGTAAGTTTACTCTGCTGCTCATGTTTCAATTGTTTTAAACTATACTTAGAGGAAAATTCAACCTCCTTAATCTGACTTCCAACTCTAAAATCATTTGACCTTTGCTTAGTAGTACAGCTTGTACTATTCTTTTATACTTTTTTCTTATATTATTCTTTTTATCCACTCTGACTTTATTTTCTGTTCCTGAAACATGCTGTAGTAAGTAGTGTTAGTTGTTCAGTTGACCACCTCTTTGCAACCCCATGTACTGTAGCCTACCAGGCTCCTGTGTCCATGGGATTATCCAGGCAAGAATACTGGAGTGGGTTGCCATTCCCTTCTCTACAGGATCTTCCCGACCCAGGGAACAAACCTGGGCATACTGCATTGCAGGCAGATTCTTTACCATCTGAGCTACAGGGAAGCTGAAACATACTGTTCAGTTCATTTCAGTCACTCAGTTGTGTACAACATTTTGCAACCCAATGGACTGCTGCACACCAGGTTTCCCTGTCAATCTCCAATTCTTGGAGCCTACTCAAACTCATGTCCATTAGAATGGTGATGACATCAAACCATTTCATCCTCTGTCATCCCCTTCTCCTCAGGCTTAAATCTTTCCCAGCATCAGGGTCTTTTACAATGAGTCAGTTCTTCGCATCAGGTGGCCAAAGCTTCAGCATCAGTTCTTCCAATGAATATTCAGGACTGATTTCCTTTAGGATGGACAGATTCGATTTCCTAAGAGACTTTCAAGAGTCTTCTCCAACACCACAGTTCAAAAGCATCAATTATTCAGTGCTCAACTTTCTTTAGAGTCCAACTCTTTCTTTAGAGTCACATCCATACATGACTACTGGAAAAACCATAGCTTTGACTATATGGACCTTTATTGGCAAAGTAATGTCTTTGCTTTTTAAGATGCTGTTTGGTTGGTCATAAATTTTCTTCCAAGGAACAAGCGTCTTTTACTTTCATGGCTGCAGTCACCATCTGCAGTGATTTTAGCTTACCCCCAAATAAAGTCTGTCACTGTCTCCATTGTTTCCCCATTTATGTGCCATTAAGGGATCGGACCAGATGCCATGATCTTCGTTTTCTGAATGTTGAGTTTTAGGCCAACTTTTTCACTCCCCTCTTTCACATTCATCAAGAGGCTCTTTAGTTCCTTTTCACTTTCTGCCATAAGGGTGGTGTCATCTGCATACCTGAGGTTATTGATATTTCTCCTGGTAATCTTGATTCCAGCTTGTGCTTCATCCAGCCCAGCATTTCACATGATGTACTCAGTATATAAGTTAAATAAGCAGGGTGACACTATACAGCCTTGACATAATCCTTTCCCAATTCAGAACCAGTCTATTGTGCCATGTCCAGTTCTAACTGTTCCTTGACTTGCATAAAGATGATTTCTCAGGAGGAAGTTCGGGTGGTCTGGTATTCCCATCTCTTTAAGAATTTTTCACAGTTTGTTGTGATCCACACAGTCAGAGGCTTTGGTATAGCCAATAAAGCAGAAGTAGATGTTTTTCTGGACTCTCTTGCTTTTTTTTCAATCATCCAATGGATGTTGGCAATTTGATCTCTGGTTCTTCTGCCTTTTCTAAATCCACCTTGAACATCTGGAAGTTCATGGTTCACGTACTGTTGAAGCCTGACTTGGATAATTTTGAGCGTTACTCTGTTGGTGTGTGACATGAGGGCAATTGTGTGGTAGTTTGAGCATTCTTTGGCATTGCCTTTCTTTGGGATTGGAATGAAAACTGACCTTTTCCAGTTCTGTTGCCACTGCTGAGTTTTCCAAATTTGCTGGCATATTGAGTGCAGCACTTTCACAGTACCATCTTTTATGATTTGAAATAGCTCAATTGGAGTTCCATCATCTTCACTAGCTTTGTTCATAGTGATGCTTCCTAAGACCCACTTGACTTTGCAATCCAGGATGTCTGGCTCTAGGTGAATGATTGCACCATCATGATTATCTGGGTCATGAAGATCTTTTTTGTATAGTTCTTCTGTGTAATCTTGGCACCTCTTCTTAATATCTTTTGTTTCTGTTTCTGTTACGTCCATCCCATTTTTGTCCTTTATTGTGCCCATCTTTGCATGAAATGTTCCCTTGGTATCTCTAATTTTCATGAAGAGCTCTCTAGTCTTTCTTATTCTATTGTTTTCCTCTGTGTCTTTGCACTGATCGCTGAGGAAGGCTTTCTTATCTCTTCTTGCTATTCATTGGATCTTTGCATTCAGATAGGTATATCTTTCTGTTTCTCATTTCCCTTTCACTTCTCTTCTTTTCTCAGCTATTTGTATAGCTTCCTCAGACAACCATCTTGCCCTTTTGCATTTTTTTTTTTCTTGAGGATGGTCTTGATCACTGCCTCTTGAACAATGTTATTAAACTCCATCCATATGTCTTTAGGCACTCTATCAGATCTAGTCCCTTGAATCTATTTGTCACTTCTACTGTATAATCCTAAGGGATTTGATTTAGGTCATACCTGAAAGGTCAAGATGTTTTTCCTACTTTCTTCAATTTCAATCTGAATTTGGCAATAAGGAGATCATAATCTGAGCCACAGTCAGCTCCCAGTCTCGTTTTCACTGACTATATAGAGATTCTACATCTTTGGCTGCAAAGAATATAATCAATCTAATTTTGGTATTAACGATCTGGTGATGTCCATGTGTAGAGTCTTCTCTTGTGATGTTGGAAGAGGATGTTTACTATGACCAGTATGTTCTCTTGGTAAAATGCTATTAGCCGTTGCCCTCCTTCATTCTGTACGCCAAGGCCAAATTTACCTGTTATTCCAGGTATTTCTTGACTTCCAACTTTTGCATTCCAGACCCCTACAATGAAAAGGACATCTTTTTTGAGTGTTAGTTCTAGAAGGTCTTGTATGTCTTCATAGAACCTTTCAATGTCAGCTTCTTCAGCAATACTGGTCGAGGCATAGATTTGGATTACTATGATATTGAATAGTTTGCCTTGGAAACAAACAGAGATCATTCTGCCATTTTTGAGACTGCATCCAAGTACTGCATTTCAGACTCTTTTGTTGGCTATGTTGGCTAGTCCATTTTTTCTAAGTGATTTTTGCCCATAGTAGTGGATGTAATGGACATCTGAGTTAAATTCACCCATTCCAGTCCATTTTAGTTTGCTGATTCCTAAAATGAAAACCACAGTCACATAAAACTAACCAATATGATCACATGGACCACAGCCTAGTCTAACTCAATGAAACTATGACCCATGCTGTGTAGGGCCACCCAAGACCAAGGGTCATGGTGGAGAGTTCTCAGAAAATGTGTTCCACTGGAGAAGAGAATGGCAAACCACTTCATTATTCTTGCCTTGAGAACCCCATGAACAGTATGGAAAGGCAAAAAGACAGAACACTGAAAGACAAATTCCCCAGGTCGGTAGGTACCCAATATACTACTGGAGATCAGTGGAGACATAGCTCTGGAAACAATGAATAGATGGAGCCAAAGCAAAAACAACACTCAGTTGTGGATGTGACTGGTGATTGAAGTAAAGGCCGATGCTGTAAACAGCAATATTGCATTGGAACCTGGAATGTTAGGCCCATGAATCAAGACAAATTAGAAATGGTCTAACAGGAGATGGCAAGAGTGAACATCAACATTTTAGGAATCAGCAAACTAACTTTGACTGGTTTGGGTGAATTTAATTCAGATGAAACATCCTGAACTTCACTTAAATCCTGCAGTCTCTCAGGATCTTTGAAAGACTGGTTCTAGGATCCGTGCAAATGCCAAGAGTCTTGGATACTCAAGTCCCTTTATAATATGATATAGTATCTGCATATAACCCTGCACACATCCTCCCATATCCTGTAATTAATCCAATCCATTGTGAAACTACATTCAATAGTTTAAAATATAATGGCAAATCTATGGAGATAGTTGTCAGCATATGATAAATTCAAGTTTTGCTTTTGGAAGTTTCTGATTTTTTTTTTTTCTGAGTGTCTTTGATCCTCTGTTCATTGAATGCATGAATGCAGAGCTTGCAGATAGGGATAGCCAGGTGTATAGAGCTTATTTGTTCTTCTTATTATTATAATTATAATATTTCCCCCCATGTATGTTGCTTGGCTGTCTTATATATTTCAACTAAAATGTCATTCCACATAGAAACCTTCCATGACATGATATTTCTGCATCACTAATATGATTTTTTGAGCATGGCTTAGAATTCTGCATTATCTCTCCATTGATTTCAGAATAATCCCCAGATTAGCACAGCAAGATACTTCATAAAGTAATCAGTATTGAAACTTTCTTTTTGCATCTCCTGTAATTCTCTGAAATACTCTAATTTATTTCAAGCATCCTCAAAAACTGTAGTTCACTGAAAACTTTCTGATGTTTCAACTGTCATATAAACAACTTGCATATAAACAACTCAGAAAGAGCTTTTGTTTTTTGCTATACTTTGTTTTATAGACTTGCTTGACTACAGTTGCTATGAACTCCTTAAGAAAGAAGCCTCACGTGAAATGGATATCAAGTTTCAGTTATTCAAGATGATTAGGTTCTAGAAATCTTCTGTATAACATTGGGCCTTTAGTTAATAATATTTATTTTATACTTAAAATTTTGTTAAAAGGATAGATCTCATGATGTGTTCTTACTGCAGTAAAAACCAAGAAATTTTGTTTATTCTATGTTTGGTAAAATATGTGGTACAATATATGAGATTGGCAATATTTTAAAACAAATTAATAATACTTCTTGTCAATATAGCTAAATACTGGGCTCCCCTAATGGCTCAAGGGTGAAGAATCTGTCTGCTAATGTGGGACACATGGTTCAATCTCTGATTTTGGAAGATCCCCTGGAGTAGAAAATAGCAACCCACTCTAGTATTCTTGCTTGGGAAATCCCATGGACAAAGGAGCCTGGTGGGCTACAGTTCATGGGGTCACAAAAGAGTTAGACATGACTTAGCAACTAAAGAACAGCCAAATACCAACCTTAAGTTGTAAGGTCACCTGTGGTATAGCTTGGTTATATTCCTCCAAACTTATCTCCTATATTTATCAAGGTTTACTCACTTATTTCTTTTACTCCTGAATTAAAACTACATGAAAATACACAAAAAGGCAGGTTGGCAAAATCTGTCATTACTCAAAGAATAAAATGATGATGGTAGAATGTGTAGAAATTATTTTAGAAACACTGCTTAAGAATAATCTGGACCAGTGTTGAGCCCTTTTTGAGATATTTCCCTCCACTCTAAGTTGTATTTTTGCTCATTTGATCATCTATTTTGATAAAATTTTCTTAAATATTTAGAAAGATAAAATCTACCATGACTGAATTATAAAGAAAGAGGAAGTCTCAACAAACTACAGCAAAGAGACTGAAGAAGTAATCAAACACCTCCCAACCAAAAAAAGACCAGAACTAAAGTGGAAGCCATAATGCTTTCTGATTTCAAACTATATCTCAAAGTTACAGTAACTAAAACAGTATGGTACTGGCATAAACACAAACATATAGACTAATGGAACAGAATAGAAAGCCTAGAAATAATATGTATGTACATGTGTGTGTGTGTGTGTGTGTGTGTGTGTGTGTATGGAACTTATAGGAAAACCTAGAAGGTAAAAATTTCTCAAACAATGCTTCAATCCTTACCCTTGTCAAATTTAAATAACCTTGGGGGATCATCTAACTTTTTTCTTAACCAAGAATAAAATTTTCTGTCTTGCCCAATATGCTTACTATTATTAAAAATGACAACAACAAAACCCTCTTAGTCAATAACAAAAAATGTAAAGAAGAGAAAAACATTAAAAATGGGTTATCTACTTCAACAGAAATCTGAAAATTATAGATATATAAATTGCAAATAAGCATATGAAAATGTGTTCAAAGGTATTACTCCTAAGGGAATGCAAGTTAAATCTATGGTAAGATACAACTCTCTACCTATTAGAACCTCTAAGTTTTAAGGAGTGACAACACCAAATATTAGCACAGATATAAAGTACTTTGAATGCTCAAACACTGTTAGTGAAGGAGCTAAATAATATAATTTTTTACTTAAATTGTTTGGCAGCTTCTTTTACTATTGACATATGTGTACACCGAGTCAGCAATTCTATTCCGAGGTAGAATCTACCAAAGTGAAAAGAACACTTACATGTGTATAAAGTTTTCACAAGAATGATCAACAGAAAAGTCTATCAATAATAATCAAAGTATTGGAAGAGTGCAAATGTCCATCAACAACAAAAAAATACAATAATTGTGAATTTTATAGAATAGAAAATTGTTTGTCTCGTAAATACATGAAGATAAATGGATTGAAAAAACATTATTTTCAGGGATAGAAATCAGCCACCAAAGAGGGCACAATGTATGATTACATTTAAATAAAAGTAAGCAAACTAACAAAGTAATAGGAATCATAGCAATGGTTTCCAATGGAGGTGTGCATACTAACAGGAAGGGGATAAGAGGAGACTTCCTTAGTGAAGTGAAAGTTGCTCAGTCTTGTCCCACTCTTTGTGACTCCATGGACTGTACAGTCCATGGAATTCTCCAGGTCAGATTACAGGAGTGGGTAGCCTTTCCCTTCTCCAGGGGATCTTCCCAACTCAGGGACCAAACCCAGGTCTGCACATTGTGTGGATTCTGTACCACCTCAACCACAAGGGAAGCCCATTTCTTGAGTAAGGAAGGTATTACATAAATTGATTAAACTATTATTTTATGTGGCAGAGTACATTTTGTCAACATCCATTGAGTTGTGCCCTTTAGCTAAGTTCAGTCACTCAGTCGTGTCCTACTCTTTGCGACCCCATGAACTACAGAAAGCCAGGCCTCCCTGTCCATCACCAACTCCCGGAGTCTACCCAAACCCATGTCCATCGAGTTGGTGATGCCATCCAACCATCTCAGCCTCTGTTGTCCCCTTTTTCTCCTGCCCTCAATCTTTCCCAGCATCAGGGTCTTTTCAAATGAGTCAGCTCTTCCCATCAGGTGGCCAAAGTATTAGAGTTTCAGCTTCAGCATCAGACTTTCCAATGAACACCCAGGACTGATCTCCTTTAGAATGGATGGGTTGGATCTCCTTGCAGTCCAAGGGACTCTCAAGAGTCTTCTCCAACACCACAGTTCAAAAGCATCAATTCTTGAGCGCTCAGCTTTCTTCCCAGTCCAACTCTCGCATCCATACATGACTGCTGGAAAAACCATAGCCTTGACTAGACGGACCTTTGTTGGCAAAGTAATGTCTCTGCTTTTTAATATGCTATCTAGGTTGGAAAGTCATAACTTGCCTTCTAAGAAGTAAGCATCTTTTAATTTCATGGCTGTAATCACCATCTGCAGTGATTTTGGAGCCCAAAAACATAAAGTCAGTCACTGTATCCACTGTTTCCCCATCTATTTCCCATAAAGTGATGGGACCAGATGCCATGATCTGAGTTTTCTGAATGTTGAGCTTTAAGCCAACATTTACTCTCCTCTTTCACTTTCATCAAGAGGCTCTTTAGTTCCTCTTCACTTTCTGCCATAAGGGTGGTGTCATCTGCATTTCTGAGGTTATTGATATTTCTCCTGGCAATCTTGATTCCAGCTTGTGTTTCTTCCAGTCCAGCATTTCTCATGATGTGCTCTGCATATAAGTTAAATAAGCAGGGTGACAATATACAGCCTTGACAAATTCCTTTTCCTATTTGAAAGCAGTCTGTTGTTCCATGTCCAGTTCTAACTGTTGCTTCCTGACCTGCATACAGGTTTCTCAAGAGACAAGTCAGGTGGTCTGGTATTTCCATCTCTTTAAGAATATTCCACGTTTATTGTGATCCACATAGTCAAAGGCTTTGGCATAGTCAATAGAGCTGAAGTAGATTTTTTTTTTCTGGAACTTTCTTCCTTTTTTGATGATCCATCGGATGTTGGCAATTTGATCTCTGGTTCCTCTGCCTTTTCGAAAACCAGCTTGAACATCTGGAAGTTCATGGTTCACGTATTGCTGAAGCCTGGCTTGGAGAATTTTAAGCATTACTTTACTAGCATGTGAGATGAGTGCAATTGTGTGGTAGTCTGAGCATTCTTTGGCATTGCCTTTCTTTGGGATTGGAATGAAAACTGACCTTTTCCAGTCCTGTGGCCACTGCTGAGTTTTCCAAATTTGCTGGCATATTGAGTGTAGCACTTTCACAGCGTCATCTTTCAGGATTTGAAATAGCTCAACTGGAATTCCATCACCTCCACTAGGTTTGTTCGTAGTGATGCTTTCTAAGGCCCACTTGACTTCACATTCCAGGATGTCTGGCTCTAGATGAGCTATCACACCATGATTATCTGGGTTGTGAAGCTCTTTTTTGTACAGTTCTTCTGTGTATTCTTGCCACCTCTTCTTAATATCTTCTGCTTCTGTTATGTCCCTACCACTTCTGTCCTTTATTGAGCCCATCTTTGCATGAAATGTTCCCCTGGTATCTCTGATTTTCTTGAAGAGATTTCTAGTCTTTCCCATTCTGTTGTTTTCCTCTATTTCTTTGCATCGATCACTGAGGAAGGCTTTGTTATCTTTCCTTGTTATTCTTTGGAACTCTGAATTCAAATGGATATATCTTTCCTTTTCTCCTTTGCTTTCTCTTCCCTTCTTTTCACAGCTATTTGTAAGGCCTCCTCAGACAGCCTTTTCGCTTCTTTGCATTTCTTTCTCTTGGGGATGGTCTTGATTCCTGTCTCCTGTACAATGTCATAAATCTCCACCCATAGTTCATCAGGTACTCTATCAGATCTAGTCCCTTAAATCTATTTCTCATTTCCACTGTATAGTCATAAGGGATTTGATTTAGGTCATACCTGAATGGTATAGTGGGTTTCTCCATTTTCTTCTATTGAAGTCTGAATTTGGCAATAAGGAGTTCATGATTTGAGCCACAGTCAGCTCCCGGTCTTGTTTGTGCTGACTATATAGAGCTTCTCCATCTTTGGCTGCAAAGAATGTAAACAGTCTGCTTTCGGTGTCAACCATCTGGTGATGTCCATGTGTAGAGTCATCTCTCATGTTGTTGGAAGAGGGTGTTTGCTATGACCAGTGCGTTCTCTTGACAGAACTCTATTAGCCTTTGCCTTGCTTCAGTCTGTACTCCAAGGCCAAATTTGCCTTTTACTCCAGGTGTTTCTTGACTTCCTACTTTTGCATTCCAGTCCCCTATAATGAAAAGGACATTGTTTTGGGGTATTAGTTCTAGAAGGTCTTGCAGGTCTTCATAGAACTGTTCAACTTCAGCTTCTTCAGTGTTACTGGGTGGGGCATAGACTTGGATTACCGTGATATTGAATGGTTTGCCTTGGAAATGAATAGAGATCATTGTGTCGTTTTTGAGATTGCGTCCAAGTACTGCATTTCGGACTGTTTTGTTGACTATGATGGCTACTCCATTTCTTCTAAGGGATTCCTGTGCACAGTAGTAGATATAATGGTCATCTGAATTAAATTCACCCATTCCAGTCCATCCTAGTTTGCTAATTCCTAGAATGTCGATGTTCACCCTTGTCATCTCCTGTTTGACCACTTCCAACTTGCCTGGATTCATGGACCTAACATACCAGGTTCCTATGCCATATTGCTCTTTACAGCATCGAACCCTGCTTCTATCACCAGTCACATCCACAACTGGGTGTTGTTTTTGCTGGCTCCATCCCTTCATTGTTTTTGGAATTATTTCTCCAATGATCTCGATTAGCATATTGGGCACCTACCGACCTGGGGAATTCATCTTTCAGTGTCTTATCTTTTTGCCTTTCATACTGTTCATGGACTTCCTTGGTGGCTCAGATGGTTAAGCGTCTGTCTACAATGTGGGAGACCTGGGTTTGATCCCTGGGTTGGGAAGATCCCATGTAGAAGGAAATGGCAATCCACTCCAGTACTATTGCCTGGAAAGTCCCATGGACAGAGGAGCCTGGTAGGCTACAGTCCATGGGGTCACAAAGAGTTGGACACAACTGAGCAACTTCACTTTCACTGTTCATACTATTCATGGGGTTCTCAAGGCAAGAATAACTGAAATGGTTTGCCATTCCCTTCTCCAGTGGACCACATTCTGTAAGACCTCTCCACCATGACTTGGCCATCTTTGGTGGTCCCACACAGCATGGCTTAGTTTCATTGAGTTAGACAAGGCTGTGGTTGTGCCCTTAAGATTTGTTTATTTTTATTGTATGAAATTTACCACTTCCCACCCTCTAAATCTCAATCAGTTATAACGGTTTGGCCAAAAAGTTCTTTTGGGTTTTTCCATAGGATGGTGTAGAAAACTCACACAAACTTTTTGGACAATCAAATATTTGTCTTTAAAGTTCTTCTATTTTGAACAGCATAGAGTTGATATTCTGAAGAAGGACAAAGGCAGAAGACTCCCCAAGTTTAAGTGACAGAGCTGAGAATCTGGGGAAACCAAGGGGGCTAGAATTCACAAGGCTGAGTTCTGGAAACAAGAGCTGCACAGACTTAGAACTCCAAAGACCTTCAACAGGTGGCCCTTTAGTATTCATCAGAATATTGATAAGCTTGTGAGAAAACCACCCAAGATGTGATCAACTTGTGAGGAAACCACCCAAGATGTGAAAGGATTAGAGGGAACAGTACCTGATATTCCCTGGAATAGTACTTAGAATAGTTCCTGTTCCCAAGAACCAGCCTAAAAAATTACAAGAACTTTGGCTAGAGTATTCAAAACTGTCTTGCCATTATAGTGAGGAATAATTAGTCTTAAACCAAATGCTATTCTGGTTTTACCTAACAAATCTTAAAACCAAGACCTAAAAGGTCAAATTTATTCAAGTTACTTTAATGTGTTTCAGAACAAAGAAGATAAATGGGAATACAAAATATCCAGGACCCTAAAATTATGAATTTATAATGGCTAGCATTCAATTAAACTATAAAACATGTAAATAAATAATAAAATAAGACCTATAAAAAAGAAAAAATACAACCTTCCAAACTGATCCATTACTGACACATCATATGAAACATACAGATATGCAGTCCACAATATCAGAAGTTGAAAGAACTAATGTATTAATATTATTTTGCTAGGGCCATAATAACAAATGCCACAAATGTGGCACAAATTAATGCCACAAATGTGTGGCATAATTAACATAAACCTGTTTTCCCACAATTGTGGAGACCAGAAGTCTAAGATGAAGCTGTTAGCAGGATGTTTCCTGGTGAGAGCTCTCTTGCTGGCTTATTGAAGGTGGCCTTATCACAATGTCTTGGACATAATCTTTCCTCTGTTGTTCAGTCACTCAGTTGTGTCTGACTCTGTGACCTTATGAACTATTGCATGCCAGGCTTCTCTGTCCTTCACTATCTTCTGGACTTTGCTCAAACTCATGTCCATTGAGTTGATGATGACTATTCCTCTATTCACCTGCATTTCCAGTGTCTCTTGCTTTTCTTTAAAGGACATAAGTCAGATTGTCTCCTAAGGGCTCATTTTAACTTATTTTGAAAGCCCTGTCTTCAAATGCAGTCACTTTCTAAGTATTAGGGGTTAAGGCTTAAATATATGTTTTAGAAGTGAAGAAAACAACAGTTTAGTCAGTAACAAGTATGTTACATAACAACATGTTCATTTAAAAGTGCTTCATAAAGACATAACAAACATGTTGCACATGTATCTGCAAGTATGTATGCATGTGTATATATACATATACATATGTATATTAAATTTCTCAAATTGAAAATATGCCTGAGATGAAAAATTAAATGGGCATATTAAATACGGATGAATAAATTTTATGAAAAAAGTAGCACACTGGAAGATATAAACAGAAATAAGTTACAAAAACAGTTCAGTTCTTATTGTTTCTCTTTGTTAATTTGGATGAAAAAAAAAAGTGAAGTAAAAAGTTCAAGTTCATTATATAGAAGGCATTAAGAGCCAGCCTTTGGTTTTCCAGAATATAGTATTCTATGACAGCCTTATAAATTTATCTCTCAAGGCTATGAAGAACTTTTATCAGAACTGCTGATCTGACTAACAGCTTTAAATAGAAAATCCCAAGTACTGTTTTGGAACAGGCAACACCCTAGACTGGACCCAACTAATGTTGAATTCCAGTTCTAGCATTAAATTGTTGGAGAATGTAGTCGTCACTTAGTATCTCTGAAGCCTAAATTTTTATTGCTAATAACGTAATCATACCTAGCTCATAAGCTTGTGAGATGGATTAATAAAGCAACATATTTTACAGGTGCACTCCAGTGCCTGGTTTAACTTATTAACAATCATTTCTCATTAATAATTGGGGTAAAATGCCCAGGAAAACAAGTTCTTAACCAGATAGCTTTTTTCCTGTGGGCAGCGGGGGTGGGGGGGTAGGGAGGTGGGGGGGGAGGGAGAAAAGCTATGACAAACCTAAACAGCATACTAAAAAGTAGAGACATTACTTTGCCAACAAAGATCTCTCTAGTCAAAGCTATGATTTTTCCAGTAGTCATGTATGGATATGAGAGCTGGACCATAAAGAAGACTGAGCGCTGAAGAAATAATGCTTTCAAACTGTGGTGCTGAAGAAGACTCTTGAGAGTCTCTTGGACTGCAAGAAGATCCAACCAGTCCATCCTAAAGGAAATCAGTCCTGAATATTCATTGGAAGGACTGATGCTGAAGCTGCAGCTCCAATACTTTGGCTACTTGATGCAAAGAGCTGACTAATTAAAAAAGGTCCTGATGCTGGGAGAGATAGAAGGCAGGAGGAGAAGGGGACGACAGAGGATGAGATGGTTGGGTGGCATCACCGACTCAATGGACATGAGTTTTAGCAGGCTCTGGGAGATGGCAGAGGACAGGGAAGCCTGGTGTGTTCCAGTCCATGGGGTCACAAAGAATTGGACATGACTGAGTGACTGAACAATCACCAGATAACATAAAGATTAAGAGACACATAGCAATTTCCAAGTATTGGAAATGGAGAATGCAATTTGGAATAATACATATATTGCTACAAAATATCAAACACACAAAATAAGCTTGAAATTTGAAGAAAATATAACTTGCATTACATGTATAGTCACACTTAGATAATTTTTTTTTTTAGTATCTTCCAAAGATCTTTATGAGTAAAACAGGCTAAGAAGAAACAAGAAATAAAGTATAAATAAGAATTAAGATAATCAATGTAAGAATTCAGATTGCAAACTATTATTTTATTGGAAATATCTTCAAAAATAGAGAAATAGTCAGACATATATATATATATATATAATATATATATATGCAATAATAAACCCAAGTGAGTTGCTGAAGCTAATAGAGAGCAGATCTCCATATAATGGAAGAGATATTACATGATCTTAAACTCTAAAAGAGGAGATCTCCACTTAACTTGTAGAATTAAATAAACAGCTAATTTGTATATCACATATTAAAACTTAAAGCTTAACCCCAGAAATGGAGGGGTAGAGAGAATTCAAGGCCTCAGCCGGTCTTAACACAGGCTAGAAAGAGAGGCGGTGTTGAATTGCAAGAATCAGGAATCAAAGCAAAAAATAAGATGCTGACAGGCCTAGAACTGAGGAAATGTAATTGTGGAAGGCTTAAGTTGGCCTGTGTTGGCAGAGATAACATAACTCCTCTGAACAAATAGGGCCTGGGAGAAGTGTGGTGTTTCCTTTAGTGCTGGAATGAGTGAAAATGATGAAAATGACAAAACTAATTGCTTGGTCAGGATTGTTGCCAAGGGTGAATATACTGCAGAAAGTTTCACTTCTTTATTTTACCATGGTAAATCAGAATAATAAACTTTCCCTATAATGAACAATTTAAGGGGTCTGTAAAATACAATGCTATTTAAAATCTTCTCATTTGGCTACAATTCAAAAATTGGAGTCAGCCTTCAAACTGAAAAAAAACATTCCTATTTGGGTTACAGAAGGGAGAACAGTGACTCTTAAGTATAGGAAGCAAGAGACAGATTTTCAAAGACAATGGGGAGATAAACTGAGACAAGCTCATGTACAGAAACATGGGCTGTGGTGTCCTGAGGGTGAGGTGGAAGGAAGGGTGGGTTGAGGTGAAGATGCCAAGGATCTGAGAGGCCACAGATATGTCATTTCTAACAACAAAGCAGGGCAAAGACTAATAGAGTTTTGCCAAGAAAATGCACTGGTCATAGCAAACACCCTCTTCCAACAGCACAAGAGAAGACTCTACACATGGACATCAGTAGATGGTCAACACCAAAATCAGATTGATTATATTCTATGCAGTCAAAGATGGAGAACAAACAACAGTCAACAAAAACAAGACCAGGAGATGACTGTGGCTCAGATCATGAACTCCTTATTACCAAATTCAGACTTAAATTGAAGGCAGTAAGGAAAACTGCTAGACCATTCAGGTATGACCTCAATCAAATTCCTTATGATTATACAGTGGAAGTGAGAAATAGATTTAAGGGACTAGATCTGATGGATAGAGTGCCTGATGAACTATGGAATGAGGTTCGTGACATTGTACAGGAGACAGGGATCAAGATCATCCCCAAGAAAAAGAAATGCAAAACAGCAAAATGGCTGTCTGGGGAGGCCTTACAAATAGCTGTGAAAAGAAGAGAGGCAAAAAGCAAAAGAGAAAAGGAAAGATATAAGCATCTGAATGCAGAGTTCCAAAGAATAGCAAGAAGAGATAAGAAAGCCTTCTTCAGCAATCAATGCAAAGAAATAGAGGAAAACAACAGAATGGGAACGACTAGAGACCTCTTCAAGAAAATTAGAGATACTAAGGGAACATTTCAGGCAAAGATGGGCTCGATCAAGGACAGAAATGGTATGGACCTAACAGAAGCAGAAGATATTAAGAAGAGGTGGCAAGAATACACAGAAGAACTGTACAAAAAAGATCTTCATGACCCAGATAATCATGATGATGTGATCACTAATCTAGAGCCAGACATCTTGGAATGTGAAGTCAAGTGGGCCTTAGGAAGCATCACTACAACAAAGTTAGTGGAGGTGATGGAATTCCAGTTGAGCTGCTTCAAATCCTGAAAGATGATGCTGTGAAAGTGCTGCACTCAATATGCCAGCAATTTTGGAAAACTCAGCAGTGGCCACAGGACTGGAAAAGGTCAGTTTTCATTCCAATCCCAAAGAAAGGCAATGCCAAAGAATGCTCAAACTACCGCACAATTGCACTCATCTCACATGCTAGTAAAGTAATGCTGAAAATTCTCCAAGCCAGGCTTCAGCAATATGTGAACCGTGAACTCCCTGATTTCAAGCTGGTTTTAGAAAAGGCAGAGGAACCAGAGATCAAATTGCCAACATCCGCTGGATCATGGAAAAAGCAAGAGAGTTCCAGAAAAACATCTATTTCTGCTTTATTGACTATGCCAAAGCTTTTGACTGTGTGGATCACAATCAACTGTGGAAAATTCTGAAAGAGATGAGAATACCAGACCACCTAACCTGCCTCTTGAGAAATCTGTATGCAGGTCAGGAAGCAACAGTTAGAACTGGACATGGAACAACAGACTGGTCCCAAATAGGAAAAGGAGTGTGTCAAGAGTACATCATGAGAAACGCTGGACTGGAAGAAACACAAGCTGGAATCAAGACTGCCGGGAGAAATATCAATAACCTCAGATATGCAGGTGACACCACCCTTATGGCAGAAAGTGAAGAGGAGCTAAAGAGCCTCTTGATGAAAGTGAAAGAGGAGAGTAAAAAGTTGGCCTAAACCTCAACATTCAGAAAATGAAAATCATGGCATCCGGTCCCATCACTTCATGGGAAATAGATGGGGAAACAGTGGAAACAGTGTCAGACTTTTTTTTGGGGGGCTCCAAAATCACTGCAGATGGTGATTGCAGCCATGAAGTTAAAAGATGCTTACTCCTTGGAAGAAAAGTTATGACCAACCTGGATAGTATATTCAAAAGCAGAGACATTACTTTGCCGACTAAGGTACATCTAGCCAAGGCTATGGTTTTTCCTGTGGTCATGTTTGGATGTGAGAATTGGACTGTGAAGAAGGCTGAGCACCAAAGAATTGAGGCTTTTGAAGTGTGGTGTTGGAGAAGACTCTTGAGAGTCCCTTGGACTGCAAGGAGATCCAACCAGTCCATTCTGAAGATCAACCCTGGGATTTCTTTGGAAGGAATGATGCTGAAGCTGAAACTCCAGTACTTTGGCCACCTCATTTGAAGAGTTGACTCATTGGAAAAGACCCTGATGCTGGGAGGGATTGTGGGCAGGAGGAGAAGGAGACGACTGAGGATGAGATGGCTAGACGGCATCACAGACTCGATGGACATAAGTCTGGGTGAACTCCGGGAGATGGTGATGAATAGGGAGGCCTGGCGTGCTGCAATTCATGGCGTCGCAAAGAGTTGGACACGACTGAGAGACTGAACTGAACCTAACAACAAAGACAACATGTGTGAATATATGGATAGATGAGATGTAGATGCACTCAGCCTTCTACTCATAAGAAAGAAAGAAAAAATAAGAAAGAATAAAGAGATCACAGCAGCATGGAGCTTCCTGGGTAGCTCAGCTGGTAAAGAATCTGCCTGCAAGGCAGGAGACCCTGGTTTGATCCCTGGGTGTGGATGATCCCCTGGAGAAGGAATAGGCTACCCACTCTGGTATTCCTGGGCTTTCCTAATGGCTCAGACAGTAAAAAATCTGCCTGCAATGCAGGAGACCCTGGTTTGATCCCTGCATCTGGAAGATTCCCTGGAGAAGGGATAGGCTACCCACCCCAGTATTCCTGGGCTTCCCTGATGGCTCAGACAGTAAAGAATCTGCTTGTAATGCAGGAGACCTGGGTTTGATCCCTGGGTTCAGATGATCTCCTGGAGGAGGGCATGGCAACCCACTCCTGTGTTCTTGTCTGGAGAATCCCCATGGACAGAGGAGCCTGGCAGGCTATAGTCCATAGGGTTACATAGAGTTGGACATGACTGAGTGACTAAGCACAGCACAGCAGCATGACTGTAATTGTGATGTACATGGATGCCATGATTTTCAGTAAAACTGTTTTTTTTTTTTTTTTTTTTTAGACAGAAAATGATGGAATGATAATGTCTGGATGGTGGCCATGAAAAAGATCTATACAGATCATCTCCTGGCACAGTGCTGTGTGTGGTGTGAGAGTTTCATTTTGAGATGTTTTTAGGGATCCTGGCCAGTTGAAGTGAGAGGAAGTTCCAGGGAGATTAAGGCTGATCACAAATTCAGCGTTACAAGCATACAAGTGGTAGTGCTTAGTAGGGAGAGGAATAAGAGAGGAGTGGGGATGATGTGGTTAAGAACGGATGGAAATTGTCTTAGGGATTGGGTAGTCTCACAAGAAACAAAAAAAGGTATGGCAGGGACTTCCCTGGTGGTCCAGTGGCTAAGACTCTGTGCTCTCAATACAAGGGGCCTGGGTTTGATCCCTGATGAGAGAACTAGAGTCCACATGTTGCAACTCAAATAAGAGTTTGCATGCCACAACTAAAGATTCCATATACCACAACTAGAAACTAAGTGCCAGCACAGCTAGCTATCTGAATGAAAAAATGAGTGAATAATTGAATAAATAAATATTAAAAAAAGAAAGTATGGCAGCCTCTTGATAACTGTTCTTTGTTGCCTCATCTTCTTGGAATAATTCCTTCAACCCTGTATTATTTTCACATATTCAGAAGTTTTCATTTGCTTCTTAGTTCCTTCCATCTGATTGTAAAGTTAGCAAATTTCAACATACAAAATACAATTTTTGAGGGATATACTTTAGCATGTAAATCTACTTGGATTTTTGGAATCATCGACAAATAACTATCTCTTATTCATTCTTTGTGAGTGGCTGCACTGGAACAATGTGATTAAAAAACAATGTTCTCTATCTGATGTAAAGCATACATCTTCCTTTACATTTTGAAGAAAATAAGTGTCATCACCAGAGTTTACAGTTATACCTTTATGAGCTATTTATTGCCACCGTATTCTATTGCTTATGGTAGGTTACTTGGTAAATTTAAGTGACATAATATTTACTGTAGTTCACTTTAAGAATGTCATTTTCAAAAATCCCTAGTTATCTTTTTAGTACAGTGTAAATGTACAAAGAAAACTCAATACGTACTGTTGAATCTATCCTTGTGACATAGGAATTTCCCAACTATCCCCAAACATTCTCTCTACTCTTTCTCTTGTCTGAACATATTTATATATGCACAGATATTCATTTTACTAAGGATAAAAATCCTTAAAGTCACCAAAGACAAGGTAGATTGCTTGTTCTATGTGGACACATCCTATATGCATTTAATCCTGGAAATATGATTTAATTGTGTTTAAAAAAAGGGGGGGGCTCCCAGACTTCCAGCTGAATGTTTCTTTTAAACTAGAAACTGACATATGAAATGATGAAATATGGGCTTGGGAATTCTCTTTATTTTTTACTTCTTCAGAAAAATGCCTCAGGATTTTTCTATTGCTGTTGCCACTTTCAACTTGGATAGCCACTGGGGAAGAGTTGAAAAGAGATATCATCTAAGTCAATGCTCACCCTTTTCATTATTTAACTCCATTGTCAGCTATTTCTTCCCATCAGGAGATTATTTTTCTAAATTGTTCTTCTGACTTATAGTTAAAAGACCAATGTTTCTACAGTTACAAGTTAAACAAGAATTTCATAAATGCCCCAAAAGTGTTAAAATTTTTATCTTTTGCTTTTTTGGATGAATCAACTATACTAAAAATGTGTAAAAGCATTTACTGAGAACTTTGTATGTGATAAGCATTTTGCTAAGTGCTTACATATTTTTCTTCTAAGCTGTGATTGACAGAAATGCAACTAAGATTAGTTTACATGAAACTGGAAATTTATTGGCTTAAAAAAACCAAATTGGGCATGAAGATATAGGCTTTCTTAAAGGCAAAGTTAAAGGCAAGTCTCATCAATGACTAGACTCTGGGATTTAGCAGTGATCAGGAGTCTGTCTCATTTTCTCATCTCTATCCTTTTAAGCAAGTCAGAGTCTCTCTTTTCACAGAATGTGTTTTTTTCCATATTATAGGAAACAAAGTCAATGGCAACTTCTGGCTTTTATAACATATCTTCAGTTCCCAGGGCAGAACTCTTCTTTTTACTTCAAAAGTGTCCAAGAAAAACTTTGATTAAACTAGTCTTGTTTATACGCACACATGTAAGACAAATCACTGTTGTATAGAATCTGTATCATGTATTACAACGTTGAGTATGCTTATTTAATCATGAATTTAAATGGAGAGTAGGGAGATACTTAACATAAAAGTGTTGAGTTCACTACACACAGCTATTCAAAAAGTAGTTTATATATTTCTTACTTATTTACTACCTTTTCTCTCTTTATGTGTGATGACTTTTTACAGATTAGAAAACTGAGGATCACAAAATATTAGATGATGTTCAGGGACATATTGCTGATAGATAACTGAGATTTAAGTGGCTGCTTTAAAGTTCATGTGCTTATCTGCTGTTTTATATATATATATATATATATATATATATATATATATATATATATCTGCTGTTTTATATATATATATAAAAGAGAGAGAGAGAGAGAGAGATGCTTCCCAGGTGGCACTAGTGCTAAAGAGCCCATCTGCCAATGCAGGAGATGTAAGAGACACAGGTTTGATCTCTGGGTCAGGAAGATCCCCTAGAAGAGGGTATAGCAATCCACTCCAGTATTCTTGCCTGAAAAATCCCATGGACAGAGGAGTCTGGTGGGCCACAGTCCATTGGATCACAAAGAGTTGGACATGACTGAAATGACTTAGCATGCATATATATATATACATGAATATATAAATATTTAATGTCTCAATAAAAATCCAGCAATAGACTATTAGTCTTGATCCTCTAAAAAACTGAAACTAATACAAGGATTAACATGTTCATATATTATTTGAAAGGTTCAAAACAAAAGCACATGTAAAAAGTCAAAGAAAACAAAGTTCAGAGGCAATGTAAAAAACTATGTTACTTCCTAGACTAATGCTTCTGGTACGTTGCAATGTAAACAGATCATCAAAAATACATTTACTTGGCATATAGGACTTCTTGGAAAAGATGACCAGGAGCAACTGTCTTTTGGAGTACTTATGGAAAAGAAGAAAGAAGGAGGATTCTCTGCCAAACTTCTCCTTTTTTCCTAATTTCTTATTGGTTAAACTTTACCTCATAGAAAGTTAACTTCTCTTCACATCTAATTTGCATCATATGGGCAGTTAAGTGACTGTCTAGGATGTTATATACCATGATTTCATATACATTTCTTCCAAGTTTGAAAATTTCAAGAAGACACATAAACAAAACACAGAGTATAAGCTGGTTGGCTGTGTTCTGCTGTCCTTGAACAAGTGATTATGCCATGGTTGTGGCCACATGGTCTGGAAATGACATATTCAGAAGGAAAGGCAGTTAAGAAAACTAATGCAGTCTACTTCTTGCTTCACAAATCACTCATGCCCTTCCATAAAGGATAGATTTCATTTAAAAATACTTAGCCTCCATCTTTTGTAAGAATAAGGAAGTCTTTACTCCTTCCTTACAGAGGATGCACACATTCTTTGAGTTAGAGTCCAGATATTATCCCCAGGAAGATTCTAAAAAGAGAGTTACTGAAACAAGATAGAATCTCTGCTGCTCTATCTGGTCTTGAAATCATAATTAACATTCATCCTCCTTCGTCTCTACCCATTCTGTATTCTCCTCATTTTCTGCTAATATTTTGATGATCTGGCTTAGATAAACCAGGTCTTCATTTCTAAGATTTAGGATTTTTGTTTGTGCTGACCTCCTTGAACTGTGGTTGTTGCTGCTGATTATTGGTGTCCTTCCAAACATGGAAATACAAAGAAAAGCACCAGTGAAGTTCTAAACATTTATCGTTGGCTTTGTTGAGTAGGAACAATTCTAGTTTTTTGTTTTGTTTTTTAATCAGAATCTATTTAACCTAGCGGTGTAAGTCCTTTCTTCAAACATTTTTTTACAACATGGGGTGCAAAAGAGTGACCAGATAGTGGTTACAACTTCAAGCTTGGTTTGACTTTTATTACATCCCCTGGAGGAAGTCTTATTTTCCTAGGAATCAGAAACTTTTATCAAGAGCCAGAGTTGCAGAACAAGGAAGCATAGATTTCATAAGAGGGTAAATAGTGTACTGGTGAGTGATATGACCATGACAGAGGTCACTCCTAATCACAATTGTTGGTTCCCAGGCAACGTATGCTAGCAACAGAAAACATAGTAAGGTGTAGCCATAGTTGGTTTAAAGATTATACTGCAGCCTGAAGGATAATGCCTGAATTCAAAATTTTTTCACAATATTGATACTGAACTATGTCTTCAACAGATCATTCCATTTTTCCAAAAGGTCAACTCTTTCTGGGTCATGAGACCATTGTTATATTTTTGCAATAATATGAGTCCCTTGGATTGAAGGAATGTGTGTAGCATCTTATGGACCACTAAGGCTTTTCAAATTAAGGCCTAGTGTGGTGATAACTGTAAAGACACTGGAAATAAAAAAGGAAACCTATATTTGGAGATTTTAACAAACTGACTCAATGGATCTGAGTTTGAGCAAACTCCAGGAGATAGTGAAGGACGGGGAAGCCTGGCATGCTGCTCTCCATGGGGTCCCAAAGAGTCAGACATGACTTAGCAACAGAACAAATAAGAATAAACTGTAGTCCTCTTTTGTTCCTTCCTTACCACCCACCTCCTTTGTTGACATGGTTTGGAAATTATCATCCAGTAATCTCTCTCCCCTTCCCTCTCTCTTTCTTCTCCTTAACCCTTCTTATTCTTCCCTGTTTTTCTAGTCCCCCGGTCCTGGATGCAGGAATCTGGTTGAAGGGCCCTCAGCCTGAGCTGAGGCTTGGAGACTGATCACCTCCTCTTGGCAGAGAACTCGAATTTTGGTTCTGGTCTGGTCTGATTTCTGGTAGGGCCAAGTTCCAGTCCTCCCTTCTCTGGAGGCCCAGGGAATAGTCCCATAACACCTGGGTATCTGTAGTTGGCAGGAGATGTCTGTAAGACCACCCCTTTCACCTCCCTCTCCCACCTCCTCCCCCTTCTTCTTTCAACCTAGCTTCTTTTCCTCCCTTGAAATCTTTGATGTTAGTACTTGGATTCTTGTATTTAAGGGCTTCCCTGGTGGTGCAGAGGTTAAAGCATCTGCCTGCAATGTGGGAGACCTGGGTTCGATCCCTGGGTCAGGAAGATCCCCTGGAGAAGGAAATGGCAACCCACTCCAGTATTCTTGCCTGGAGAATCCCATGGATGGAGGAGCCTGGTGGGCTACAGTCTATGGGTCGCAAAGAGTCGGACATGACTGAGCGACTTTAATCAGGTGGTAGCTTGTTAATCCAAGAAAATTTTCTTTATTGAATGATCAGTATTATGTCTCCTCTGGCAGGTTGGGGTGAGGGAAATGCAGTAATGCAGTAAGTAGTAGGCCAGCAGTCTAGACCACCCTTAACATATGATTTGCTTGTGCATTCCAAACTTGCCCAAGTCCACTCCTCGGTAGCTAATTTCCAGCTCATATGGTTTGCTGTTGCAACTATCTTTTCACTCAGAATATTGATATACCTCAGACCACAAAGTCCCTTGGTGTGCCATGGCCAGAAGCTAAGGCTTAATTAAAAGACAATCAAAAGACAAGCTAAGGCTTAATTCAAAAGAAAAACAGGAGTTCTTTTATGAACAGGAGAATATACTTTTTCTGGCTGGAGACTGAATAGCCTGCTCCTTCCCAATGTTCTATCACTAGAACCACTGGCACCCTTGCATCTGCTGGGTCATATGACACATAAGTCAGGCAACTGTGCACTGATAGCCTGATCTATTTTATCTTTCTCTGGGTCTTACTCAGATTTGCCAGTTTTCTTGGTTGCCTAATACAAGTCTAGAGCAATAGTCCAAATTTTAATACATACTGCTTTCAAAGTCTGAAGTAGCTCCAAAGGTACTCTGCCTCCTTTTTAGTGGTAGACAGTACAAACCAAACAACATTGTTTTTATCAAAGTGGATATGCTGACATACCCCAGATCCCTGAATCTCTAAAAGCTTCCCTAAGAATACCATGATCTATTAGCCATTGTCATGGGATTCCTATGGATCTAGTTTCCCTGACTGTCACTTTGACTCTGTGATCTTTTTGGAGATTATGTCTACCTTTCTTCTGATGGTTAACTACTGTCACCCAGCTTTACCATTGCAGGATTCCATGATTCTCACTGATACTAAAGAGTACAGATCTTTGGCAGTATCACTTATTAAGATCTCTAGCTTACAATGGCACCCCACTCCAGTACTCTTGCCTGGAAAATCCCATGGATGGAGGAGCCTGGTAGGCTGCAGTCCATGGGGTCGCCAACAGTCGGACACGACTGAGCGACTTCCCTTTCACTTTTCATTTTCATGCATTGGAGAAGGAAATGGCAACCCACTCCAGCGTTCTTACCTGGAGAATCCCAGCAGCCTGGTGGGCTGCTGTCTATGGGGTTGCAAAGAGTCGGACACGACTGAAGTGACCTAGCAGCAGCAGCTTACAATAGAGAGTCACTATTGTTGCTTTTGTAGAAAGACCAACTCCCTCCACACAGCACATTATTAACTGCCTTGGTGAAGGGGATGTCCTGTGGACACTTCTGGGACACCTATGGACAGGTTTCTCTGTGGCTATGTCAATATTATTATCTACTCTCATAAGACAAACCTAGAAATTGTATTAAAAAGCAGAGACATTACTTTGCCAACAAAGGTCCATGTAGTCAAATGTATGGTTTTTCCAGTAGTCATGTACAAATATGACAGTAAGACCATAAAGAAGGCTGAGCATCAAAGAACTGATGCTTTTAAACTGTGGTGCAGGAGAAGACTCTTGAGAGTCCCTTGGACAGTAAGGGGATCAAACCAGTCAGTTCTAAAGGAAATCAACCCTGACTATTCACTGGAACGACCAAGGCAGAAGCTGAAGCTCTAATACTCTGGCCACATGATGCGAAGAGCCAACTCACTGGAAAAGACCCTGATGTGGGGAAAGATTGGGGGCAGAAGGAGAAGGGGTGACAGAGGATAAGATGGTTGGATGACATCACTGACTCAATGGACATGAGTTTGAGCAAACTCTGGGAGATAATGAAGGACAGGGAAACCTGGTGTGCTGCAGTCCATGGGGTTGCAAAAAATTGGGCATGACTCAGTGACTGAACAACAACAGCAATATGTGTTTACTGGGTTCTTTGCAGCATTGGGCCTAAAATTTCTTTTATATGTTGTTTTTTTCTCCCCTGCAACAGTTTTCTATTTCTTTTCCCCAATAGATCATAGGGTGGACATTGGTTATAGAGCTAACTACAATGAAGACAGTGTAGTTCTCAAGGCTAACAAGTATCTTACAGGCACTATGGTAGGGGAAATAATTACCCTTTATTTACCTGAGGGAGGCTACACTCTTCAGGAAAGGAGCATAACACTGCTTTTTACAGCAAGGCATGTTCATGATAACCTGGACCATCCCCAAACCTCCATCCCGTGTCTCTGTCCTAACCTGTCCTGACCAGATGCCTGAAGTGTACATAGAATATCTTTTGTGACTGTCCACTTAGTCTAATTTGCAGCTTTATTATCATTATAATCTTGGACTTTTTGTTAAATTTCAGGTGATATTTTAAGGCAGTTTCTCTTGAGGCTGCAATAGATAAGGTTTTCCTTTGAAGGTGTTATAGTGACCTTCTGGCTTTTAAAGGATACTCTGAGTGAGCAACTGACTTTTCTGAGTTTATTTTCTTTTCCTAAATCTCTAGTTGTGTCTGAAGAATAGATTATTCCATAATTCTAAATTTTTCATGTCAATTTACATGCTACTCTCACTTGTTAATTTATTTGTCAATGCCTTGACTTCTTCCTTCAAGTCACCCTACTTTTCCACAGGTGAAAAATTCAGGGTGATATTACTACACAACAGGAGTTATTAGAGTCTTTTGTACTGAAGATAGTGGTGTTCCTCTTTCTTTCAGATAAATGGACAATCTAAATAAAAAATTCCACCTTAAGAGTATACTTTATAGAACCACGGTAATCCAATTAACTCATATCTTCTAAGATCCTAAGACAAGAGGTAAGATGCTGAAACTTTATATGAAGCAACTGGAAATTTTATGTTTGCTTGATGTCTGCTGCTTCAGTATAACCCAGGTAAAGGTCCAGCAGGACATTTAGTAGGTCTGTTTGTTTAGCGTGCAACACTTTTTAGCACAGGCTACATGGAGTAGCCATGCTTTGCAGAAGTCCATAGTAGTAAGGAAGAAACGAAACAAAATCCTCCATTCCATCCCGTTTTCTATTGGATAGAGTTCACCTCACGGAACCTTTTTGTTCTTTAGTTCAGTTCAGTTCAGTCGCTCAGTCGTGTCCGACTCTTTGCGACCCCATGAATCACAGCACGCCAGGCCTCCCTGCCCATCACTAGCTAGAGTTCACTCAAACTCACGTCCATTGAGTCAGTGATGCCATCCAGCCATCTCATCCTCTGTTGTCCTCTTCTCCTCCTGCCCGCAATCCCTCCCAGCATCAGAGTCTTTTTCAATGAGTCAACTCTTCGCATGAGGTGGCCAAAGTACTGGAGTTTCAGCTTTAGCATCATTCTATCTGGCACTTTACATTGCTGCTCATGGCACTAGAGCCTAGGTCATATGTTGTTTCTTCCACTGCCTAGAAGTGATGGGATGCTGGAAACTCCCCAGCTGGTTGAGCCAAATGCACTTTCAGGATGAGTGACTGATTAGCTCCCTCTGGTATTTTCTGGTCAGGTCTGTAGATAAATAGGACATCGGGCATGTGTGCACGCTCAGTTGCTAGCTTGTATCTGACTCTTTGTGACCCATATAACCCGTCAGGCTCCACTGTCCATAGGTTTTTCCAGGCAAGAATACTGGAGTGGGTTGCCATCTCCTTCTCCAGGGGATCTTCCTGACCCAGGGGCCAAACCCAGCATCTCCTGCATTGGCAGCCAGATTCAACACTGAGTCACCTGGAAAGCCCAAAGAGAACACTAAGGCAGGAAAAAAACTACTGGGAGAAATTGAGGATCCATGCAAGATTTTTGTCTGAAATAACCACCGCCTTCCTGAAATTCTATTCTTCAACTACAATTATTTTTGGAAAGCATTAAGATTACACATTTCTGTGTCCTTCACTGGACTGTGAGTTTCTGAGGGGAAAAACTCAGTTCTGTATTCATTTTTGTACTTGTAGGGAGTAGCACAATTTCTGGTAGCACAAAGTTCATTCTCAAATAATAATAGTTTTTATAAGCAATACAGGAAGCTTTATAAAGATACTATGGTTTCCAAAGCAACCCATTTTTAACCTTCCTTATTCAAGAGGAGAATTGTCTTCAAGAAAATTAATATTATATATTCTTAAATTGAATAGTAGGTTATTAAATCCATGGCTCCAGGACTCACCCTTGATTCATACTGAGACCCAAGGAAGTCTCATAACACTTTCCCTAACAATCCAGAGCCAAGATCAGCTAAAGCCAGAATTCTTAACAGGACATTTGTATAGTAAAAAAAAAAAAAAAAAAAATTTCAGAATGTGATTTACATGAAGAATAAATTGAAGTTAGCTTAATCTCATAATTATGCCCTGCAGTATCTAGAAAGATAAGAAGGAAGGGTTCACTATGTCAGGCGAGTGTATGCTCCTCGGTTCTGTCTCGTCACAACAAAGATCTGGAGTGACGAACATTAAAGTCCTCGGCGTGTCACAGCTTTTGGGTCGTGGACAGACCGTGTTATAGCTCTCAGGTCTAGAACAGACCGTGTCATAGCTCTTAGACAAATCAGTATTACAGCTCCGTGTTATAGCTCTATTTTATTTAGAAAATAGCAAGAAAATCCATCCTCGAGGCATGAGGGCATGTTGACCCAAAGACATGAAAAGAGCACCCCAGAGAGTGGGAGACAAAGAGAGAGAGCGCACTTTGGCTCCTCTTTTTATGCTTTTTCCTCCCGCTTGGGCCTGCCCTATGAAAATTGAGCTAGTCAGGAGTGCTGTTTGTTCTACCTGAGGTCCTCACGCAGGTCCTTGGACCTTCCTTTGTTTTATTTTCACGGGCTTTTCTTTTCCTTGCCTTTTAGCCACCACCATTCTGGACTCCTGTTTCCTATTCTAACTAACAACTGATATAAAAATTATTGGATAATCATGAGCATTCATGGAGACCAGAATACAAATTTAAAAAGCTACTTACTTTACCCACTAAATTGGACTTCCCTGGTGGCTCAGACGGTAAAGCGTCTGTCTACAATCTGGGAGACCTGGGTTCGATCCCTGGGTCAGGAAGATCCCCTGGAGAAGGAAATGGCAATCCATTCCAGTACTATTGCCTGGAAAATCCCATGGACAGAGGAGCTTGGTAGGCTACAGTCCATGGGGTCAGAAAGAGTCGGACACGACTGAGCGACTTCACTACTACCCACTAAATCAGGCCATCAAATTCTGAATCTTTTGACTGTTTTTTTTTTTTTTTTCCTTCCATTTACTTTCTTGGATATCCCTCTCCACCTTCATTGTCTACACCTGTCTGCGGGGTGTCAGCAATTCCAGTTAATTTTTGCATGGGCTATCTCTGACAAGGTGGGAAGGGAAACAAAAGATTTTTCCAATGTGGATGTCAAGGAGGGGAACTAGAAGAGGATTTTATATTCCTCAGGTCTTGTGGTCTACAAAGGCTCACTGGGTCTTTAGAGTGAAAGACCACACCTTTTTCTTCCTAATGATAATTGCTTCTTACACTATTACTTGGTGATTCTGTGTTAACAAATTCTTCACTTATTCCCCATTTAACCTAAAACCTCCTTCCTAAAAATGGTGGAGAAAGCATGAAAAAAATAAGGTCAGCTGGAATGAGAGATAAATTAAGAAAATTCTGTATTGCTTCACCTATTCTATTTTTAAAAAGGTTTCAGGTAATGTAAATTTGAATAATTTTGTATTTGGCATATTTTTGGCTGATAAGCTAATGACAGAAATTATTAACCTCGAGTGCTTTAAATACAGGCTTTGCATTATGCTTAAAAATCTTAAATATTTGTATAATATTCTATATTCTGAATGTAGATTTTTCTATCTGAGGTAGAAATTGGGATTAAAAAACTTGAAATTTAGATTTTATGTCCCTGTCTTCATACTTAATTCCCTCAATCCATGATGCTAGTGAAAGGTTGTTGCTGAACCACGAAAATGCCAGGATTCTTGGCCTCTGGAGGAGAAGAATTCAATCTGGGGCCAGAGACAAGGCTTGATCGCTCAGAGCTTTTGTGTAATGAAGTTTTATTAAAGTATAAAAGAGATAGAGAAAGATTCTGACATAGGCAACAGAAGAGGGCAGAAAGAGCACCCCCCTCCCCCCACTAGTTTTTAGCTGGATGAGAGATAAGAAAGCCTTCCTCATCAATCAATGCAAAGAAATAGAGGAAAACAACAGAGTGGGAAAGACTAGAGATCTCTTCAAGAAAATTAGAGATACCAAGGGAACATTTCATGCAAAGATGGGCTTGATCAAGGACAGAAATGGTATGGACCTAACAGAAGCAGAAGATATTAAGAAGAGGTGGCAAGAATACACAGAAGAACTGTACATAAAAGATCTTTATTACTCAGATAATCACGATGGTGTGATCACTCATCTAGAGCCAGACATTCTGGAATGTGAAGTCAAGTGGGCCTTAGAAAGCATCACTACGAACAAAGCTACTGGAGGTGATGGAACTCCGGTTGAGCTCTTTCAAATCCTGAAAGATGATGCTGTGAAAGTGCTGCACTCAATATGCCAGCAAATTTGGAAAACTCAGCAGTGGCCACAGGACTGGAAAAGGTCAGTTTTCATTCCAATCCCAAAGAAAGACAATGGCAAAGAATGTTCAAACTACTGCACAATTGCACTCATCTCACATGCTAGTAAAGTAATGCTCAAAATTCTCCAAGCCAGGCTTTAGCAATATGTGAACCATGAACTTCCAGATGTTCAAGCTGGTTTTAGAAAAGGCAGAGGAACCAGAGATCAAATTGCCAACATCTGCTGGATCATGGAAAAAGCAAGAGAGTTCCAGAAAAACATCTATTTCTGCTTTATTGACTATGCCAAAGCCTTTGACTGTGTGGATCACAATCAACTGTGGAAAATTCTAAAAGAGATGGGAATACCAGACCACCTGACCTGCCTTTTGAGAAACCTATATGCAGGTCAGGAAGCAACAGTTAGAACTAGACATGGAACAACAGACTGGTTGTCACCCTGCTTATTTAACTTATTTTCAGAGTACATCATAAGAAACTTTGGGCTGGAAGAAACACAAGCTGGAATCAAGATTGCCGGGAGAAATATCAGTAAACTCAGATGTGCAGGTGACACCACCCTTATGGCAGAAAGTGAAGAGTAGCTAAAAAGCCTCTTGATGAAAGTGAAAGAGGAGAGTGTAAAAGTTGGCTTAAAACTCAACATTCAGAAAACTAAGATCATGGCATCTGGTCCCATCACTTCAGGGCAAATAGATGGGGAAAAAGTGGAAATAGTGTCAGACTTTATTTTTGGGGGCTCCAAAACCACTGCAGATGGTGATTGCAGCCATGAAATTAAAAGATGCTTACTCCTTGGAAGGAAAGCTATGACCAACTTAGATAGCATATTTAAAAGCAGAGATATTACTTTGCCAATAAAGGTTCATCTAGTCAAGGCTATGGTTTTTCCAGTGGTCATGTATGGATGTGAGAGTTGGACTGTGAAGAAAGCTGAGCACTGAAGAATTGATGCTTTTGAAGTGTGGTGTTGGAGAAGACTCTTGAGAGTCCCTTGGACTGCAAGGAGATCCAACCAGTCCATTCAGATCAGTCCTGGGTGTTCAAGGGCTGATGCTGAAGCTGAAACTCCAGTACTTTGGCCACCTCATGTGAAGAGTTGACTCATTGGAAAAGACTCTGATGCTGGGAGGGATTGTGGGCAGGAGGAGAAGGGTACGACAGAGGATGAGAGTGCTGGGTGGCATCACCAACTCGATGGACGTGGTTTTGGGTGAACTCCAGGTGTTGGTGATGGACAGGGAGGCCTGGAGTGCTGTGATTCATGGGATGGCAAAGAGTCGGACTGGACTGAGTGACTGAACTGAACCGATACAGTTACTAGTAGTCTGTTAATGAAAGAAAGGAATGTCTTAAAACTCAGAGAAAGACATCAGGCCCCTCATCCATAAGATGTAGTTTGGGATAATCTTGGCACCATATGAGTCATCAGGGCCATAAAAGGATTGATTTGAATCTTGTAGAAAGGCAGACTACCATACAAATAGTTTCCTTTAAATAGATTAGTGTAACAATGTCTGAGTATACCAAACTGGTTTTCAAGTGGGTTCTGAGCCATTAGGCTGAACCAGCTTGAAGACAGAGTCTGAGGTAAATGCATAATACATTAACATAGCTTAAGACAAACATTTCCTTAAGAAAAATGCATTGGTTAACTCAACTTTGAGAAAAGTTAAGTTCAAGTGGAAGCAGGTGTCATTATGGCAACACAGTGTTTTAAGAGAAACCTCTTTTGAAATTTGTATACAGAAGGGAAAAGAAATATATCACTAGTTTGTTTCTTCCTGCCACTTAAGAGAGAGATAAAAAATATCTTACACTTGAAGCCTATTTCTTCCATTTGGAGACCCCTGGTCTTCCTGCCTGTTACCCTTTCACTAGCAAATAAGAATTCTATCACTGCTTTCCTGTTCTGTATTCAGAATGATACAAAATCAGGTTAGGCAGGTTATTAGTGAAGTAAATTATAGTTTTTTAATTGATGGTTACTACTACCCAGATGCTTCTAAATTGCTTACTTGCCCTTTATATTGAATTGATATAAAAATATAGATTAAAAGGAATATCTATAATGTAAGAGACTAAAGATCAATTAATACATGAAAACCTCTGGAGAGAAATATTGTTTGCTAATTGAGAAATTGTTGATTCCCCACATAAGCTTAGACATAAAACAGTAAAGCAAGCTGGAAAGAAAAAACAGGAAAAACGTATTCTTTTCATCTCTGTGTTCCTATATCACGAGAAACTTGCTAATTTCTTATTTATTATGCAGGGGCATTCTTTCAAATTGGTAAACCCCCTTTTTTCCCCTACTTGACTTTTCACTTTCAATATCACTTTGGGAGAGAACTTACATTGAAACAATCTGCTCGAGGTTATAATGTGTGACATTCCTTATAGAATCTCTTTAAAATGTCTACTTTGTAAGTTAAGAGTCAGAAGAAGATGTTGGAAGAGAGCATTCTGAGGACTAAAGTTCCTTTAACCAGTCACTTCTACCACACATACACACACACACACACACACACACACACAAACACACAAATGTATCAGGGCAGTCAGACATCTGGGATCTCACCTATGGAAACAATCCTCTAAGCTTCTGAAGTACCCAGTAGGTGGCTCCCCTTCATAAGAGACATAAATGTTAGATTCCGACAAGCTTAATACAACTTCTTCTCTTTCATTTGTATAGCCCTAAAGTGGTAGCTGTTTCTTGAAATTACTATCTCTGTATCATTTCACTGTTTCTGTTAATCTTTTTCAATTCTGTTGTTAGCCTTTGCCCAGCCTCGTGAAGGTCATCTTTTTTGGTGTTAGTTCTAGAATGTCTTGTAGATAATCACAGAACCTTTTAACTTCAGCTTCTTTGGCATTAGTGGTTGGGCACAGACTTGGGTTACTGTGATTTTGAATAATTTGCCTTGGAAACAAACAGACATCATTATGTCATTTTTGAGACTGCACCCAAGTACTGCCTTCCAGTCTCTTTTTTTGAGTATGAAGGCCACTCCGTTTCTTCCTAGAGATTCTTGCCCATAGTAATAGCTATAATGGTCATCTGAATTAAATTTGCCCAGTCACTGATTCCTAAAATGTTGATATTCACTCTTGCTATCTCCTATTTGAAAACTTCCAGTTTACCTTGATTCATGGACCTAACATTACAGGTTCCTATGCAATACTGTTCTTTACTTCCATCACCAGTCATATCCACAGCTGGCTGTTGTTTTTGCTTTGGCTCCATCTCTTCATTCTTTCTGTAATCATTTCTCTACTCTTCTCCAGTTGTGTATTGGGCACCTACTGACCTGGGGAGTTCATGTTTCAGTGTCCTCTTTTCACCTTTTCATACTGTTCATGGGATTCTCAAGGCAAGAATACTGAAGAGGTTTGTCATTCCCTTCTCCAGTGGACCATGTTTTATCAGAACTCTCCACCATGACCCATCCATCTTAGATGGCCCTACACAGCATGGCTCATTGTTTCACTGAGTTAGACAAGGCTGTGATCTATGTGATCAGTTTGGTTAGTTTTCTGTGATTGTCATTTTCATTCTGTCTGCCCTCTGATGAATAAGGATAAGAGGCTTATGGAAGCTCCCTGATGGCAAAGATTGACTGTGGGGGAAACAGGGTCTTGTTCTAATGGGCAGGGCCATGCTCAGTAAATCTTTAATCCAATTTTCTGTTGATGGGTGGGGCTGTGTTCCCTTGCTGTTGTTTGGCCTGAGACCAAACTGTTGACCCACACCTCCACTGGAGATTCCTGGACACAAACAGTCAAGTCTGGCTCAGTCTCTTATGGAGACACTGCTCCTTTCTCCTGGCTCCTGGTGAGCACAAACTGCAGAAAAATTATACCAAAGAAATTTTTGTACTGTTAAGTAAATTCTAGGACCCACAACAGATTTCCCAACCTGGGCACCTGGCAAAGAGACTGAGAATGACCAGGTAATTTGACTTTGGAGGCCAGTGGGATTTGATTACAGAATGTCCACAGGACTAGGGAAACAGACTCTTGGAGGATACAAACAAAACCTTGTGAGCATCAGACAATACTACAAAGCTACAATCATAAAAGCACTAGGGTACAGAGACAAAAACAGAAATATAGATCAATGGAACAGGATAGAAAGCCCAGAGATAAACCTACATACCCATTGTCACCTAATCTATGACAAAGCAGGAAAGAATATACAATGGAGAAGAGACAGTCTATTCAATAAGTGGTGCTGGTAAAACTGGACAGTTACATGTTAATGACTAGAACACTTCCTAACACCACATGCAAAAATAAACTCAGAATGACATACATGTAAGACTAGATACTTTAAAACTCTTAGAGAAAAACATAGAACAGTTTTTGACATAAATCACAGCAAGGTCTTTTATGACCCACGTACTAAAGTAAGGAAAATAAAAATAAACAAATGGGATCTAATTAAACTTAAAAGCTTTTGCACAGCTTTAAGGAAAGGAAATCATGAACAAAATGAAAACACAACCCACAGAATGTGAGAAGTATTTCCAGACGAAGCAACTAACAAGGGATTAATCTCCAAAATATACAAATAACTCATTAGGCTCAAAAAAAAAAAAAAAAAAAAACCCACAACAACCCAATCAAAAAATATGCAGATCTAATCTCTCCAAAGAAGACATACAGATGGCCAAGAGGCACATGAAAAGATGCTCAACATCACTAATTATTAAAGAAATGCAAGTCAAAACTATAATGAGGTATCACCTCACACTGGTCAGAAATCTACAATGAATGCTGGAGAGGGTGTGTAAAAGATCCCGTTTAAACTCTTGGTGGGAATTTAAATTGGTAGAGCCATTATAGAGAACATGGAGGTTCCTAAAAAACTAAAAATAGAACTCCCATATGACCTAGAAATCCAACTCCTGGGAATATATCCAAATAAACCATTAATCAAAAAGATACACTCACCCCAGTGTTCACTGCAGCACTATTTACAATAGATAGGACATAGAATAAACCTAAATATCCATCAATGGAGGAATGGATAAAGAAGATGTGATATATATATACAATGGAATATATATCAATCATAAAATAAAATGAAATAATGCTATTTGCAGTGACAGGGATAGACCTAGAGATTGCCATACTGAGTGAAATCAGACAGAGAAAGACAAATATATTGGTCTTCTCTGGTGGCTCAGATAGTAAAGAAACTGCCTGCAATTGCCGGAGACCTGGGTTTGATCACTGAGGTTGGGAGTATCCCCTGGAGGAAGACAAGGTAACCCACTCCAGTATTCTTGCCTTGAGAATCCCAATGGACAGAGGAGCTTGGTGGGCTATAGTTCATGGGGTTGCAAAGAGTCAGACATGACGGAGCAATTAAGCACAGCACATATGTGAAATCTAAAAAGAAAAAAATGATACAAATGAGTCTATTTACAAAACAGAAATAGAGTCACAGACATAGAAAACAAACTTATGGTTACCAAGGGGGGAGGGCAGCAGGGAAACACTGGAAAGATCGGGACTGACATATATACACCATTATATATAAAATAGATTACCAAGTAACTACTATATAGCACAGGGAACTGTATGAAATACTCTGTAATGACGTATATGGGGATAGAATCAAAAAAAGAGTATATATATATATATATATATATATATATATATTTGCATAGTTGATCCACTTTGCTGTACAGAAGAAACTAACACAACATTACTCATCAATGATACACTAATAAAAATTATGAAATAAAAAAAAATAAAGGAGTACCTTCCATTCAAACTAAGCATCTCATCTTTAGCTACTCTGTAACACTGTCTACTGAAATCTCCATTTTAAAGTTCTACAAGTATCTCAAACTGATCAATTTAAAATTAACTTTTCCTTATGCTTCTTCCATTAAACTTATTCCTTTAGCTTTCTCTCTGCCAATAAATGGCATCATCATCTACTTAGTCATTCCAATGAAATATCTGGAGATTATTAGTGACTCTTTAAGTGTCAATCATGAAATATGTGACTCCTATCCTTAAGTAGCCATAAAATCTGTGTACTTTTTCCATCACCAATTACTACTTTTATCACGTTCCTTGCCTGGATTGCTAGGGGAACTTTCTAATTGTAATTCCTGACTGCAGGTGTTACCTTATTAAATCATTCTCCATTTTGCGTTTGCCACACAATTAAAAGGTAGTGTAATCACATCATATACACTAGCTTAAATCCTTTAAGCATCAAATTCATGCTTATTTCTTCGATTGTCTGGGTCAGAAACATCCATATATGAAGTTCTAAAAAGACAACAAAACTGGAATAGAACTGTCCTTGTGAAAGTTTATACAGGCTGAGAGTTTATACAGGCTGCCTGGGTTTGAATCTTAGCTGTACCACTTAAAATATGTGTGACCCTAGGCAGCTTACAACCCAGTTATTATGTGTGTGTGTTGTGTGTGTGTGTGCATGTAAGTATATTCATCTACAGTATGAGAATAAAAATGATATTTACTTCATATGATTGCTATAAATTTAAAATAGTTATATAAATATATGTACATATACAATTGCACTCATCTCACATGCTAGTAAAGTAATGCTTAAAATTCTCCAAGCCAGGCTTTAGCAATACGTGAACCATGAACTTCCAGATGTTCAAGCTGGTTTTAGAAAAGGCAGAGGAACCAGAGATCAAATTGCCAACATCTGCTGGATCATGGAAAAAGCAAGAGAGTTCCAGAAAAACATCTATTTCTGCTTTATTGACTATGCCAAAGCCTTTGACTGTGTGGATCACAATCAACTGTGGAAAATTCTGAAAGAGATGGGAATACCAGACCACCTGACCTGCCTCTTGAGAAATCTGTATGCAGGTCAGGAAGCAACAGTTAGAACTGGACATGGAACAATAGACTGGTTCCAGTAGGAAAAGGAGTACGTGAAGGCTGTATATTGTCACCCTGCTTATTTAACTTATATGCAGAATATATCATGAGAAACTTTGGGCTGGAAGAAGAACAAGCTGGAATGAAGATTCCTGGGAGAAATATCAATCACCTCAGATATGCAGATGACACCACCCTTATGGCAGAAAGTGAAGAGGAACTAAAAAGCCTCTTGATGAAAGTGAAAGAGGAGAGTGAAAAAGTTGGCTTAAAACTCAACATTCAGAAAATGAAGATCACGGCATCTGGTCCCATCACTTCATGGGAAATAGATGGGGAAACAGTGGAAACAGTGTCAGACTTTATTTTTGGGGGGCTCCAAAATCACTGCAGATGGTGACTGCAGCCATGAAATTAAAAGTCGCTTACTCCTTGGAAGGAAAGTTATGACCAACCTAGATAGCATATACAAAAGCAGAGATATTACTTTGCCAACAAAGTTCTGTCTAGTCAAGGCTATGGATTTTCCAGTGGTCATGTATGGATGTGAGAGTTGGACTGTGAAGAAAGCTGAGCACTGAAGAATTGATGCTTTTGAACTGTGGTGTTGGAGAAGACTCCTGAGAGTCCCTTGGACTGCAAGGAGATCCAACCAGTCCATTCTAAAGGATATCAGCCCTGAGTATTCTTTGGAAGGAATGATGTTAAAGCTGAAACTCCAGTACTTTGGGCACCCCATGTGAAGAGTTGACTCATTGGAAAAGACTCTGATGCTGGGAGGGGTTGGGGGCAGGAGGAAAATGGGATGACAGAGGATGAGATGGCTGGATGGCATCACCGACTCAATGGACGTGAATTTGAGTGAACTCCGGGAGTTGGTGATGGACAGGGAGGCCTGGAGCACTGTGATTCATGGGGTTGCAAAGAGTCAGACATGACTGAGCAACTTAACTGAACTGAACATATATATATATATATATATATATATATATATATATATAGTATTTAGAATATCACCTAACAAGTGACAATGGCTTGATATCATTAAACAATGTGTAGATGCATGTAGCTTTATATTTTTACATATTAAACATATAGAAATATACAGTAAACACAACTAATTCCCAATATTCATCTTAGTCAACTTTCAGGGGAATTTGGCATAGTTGATTTTCTCCATGTCTTGAAACAGTTTCTTCACTTGGCTTCTAAACTACTATCTTCACTTAATTTTCATTTTATTTCTCAGGCTTCTACTTCTCAATCAATATTTGCTGGCTTTCCCTCATCTTTTTGAGTTCAAAATTTGGAAATGCTCTAGAGCTCGATCCTTAACTTCTGTTTTCTATGCCTATTAGTCAATTGATATAATCTTTATACTTTAAATCCTTATGAATATATTTGACTCAAATTTATACCAACATTTCAAACAAATCTCTAAGTTTCTTATATGCTTGATGAGTTGGACTATAAAGAAAGCCAAGCACCAAAGAATTGATGTTTTGATCTGTGGTGTTGGAGAAGACTCTTGAGAGTCCCTTGGACTGCAAGGAGATTCAACCAGTCCATCCTAAAGGAGATCAGTCCTGGGTGTTCATTGGATGGGCTGATGCTGAAGCTGAAACTCCAATTCTTTGGCTACCTGATGCAAAGAGCTGACTCATTTGAAAAGACCCTGATGCTGGGAAAGATTGAGGGCCGGAAGAGAAGGGGATGACAGAGGATGAGATGGTTGGATGACATCACCGACTCAATAGACATTGGTTTGGGTGGACTCTGGGGGTTAGTGATGGACTGGGAGGCCTGGCATGCTGTGGTTCATGGGGTCACAAAGAGTCGGATATGACTGAGTGACTGAAATGAACTGAACTCGATAGACTTAGATAGATATCTATTCTTTTTTTCACTTGTGGTAGGAAACTAATCTTACTTTGTCCAAAAGTTAGCTCCCCATACTTTACCATTCCAAACCTCCTAACTCTGCAGTCTGGTTTGACTACAGATTGGAAAACTTATGAGAGAGAGCTGAAGATTATTGATGAAATTTTATTACATGTATTTTAAAATAGGTAAGATGCACTTTAACATGTGTTCAGATTTTTATTGAAATGCTGCTTTAATCTGTTCAGACTGCCATAACAAAAATACCATAGACTGGGTGGCTTATAAACAACACACCTTTCTTTCTTTCTTTCTTTCTTTCTTTTTTTTTTACTTTATTTTGCTTTACAATACTGTATTGGTTTTGCCATACATTGACATGAATCCAGAGAGATGATATGGGGTAGGGGGTGGGAGGGGGGTTCAGGATTGGGAACTCATGTACACCCGTGAACACACATTTATTTCTCACAGTTCTAGAACCTGGGGAATCTAAGATCAAGTCCTCACCAGATTTTGGGCCTGGTGAGAACCTGATTGTGAGTTTATAACTGGCCATCTTTTTGATATTTTCTCAAATGACTGAGGAATGGAGAGAGCTCTCTGGAGTCTCTCTCTGTTTTATTTATTTATTTATTTTGGTGGGTATTTGTCTGGGATTGAAACTCAAAGCATCATACACAGGGAAATGTCTCTTGGATCTTTGGTGAATGCTTAATATTACATAGGGATTTCTAACTTTTTGTTTTCTATTGGAGTATAGCCGATTAACAATGTTGTGATATTTTCAAGTGAATAGTGAAGGGACTCAGCCATATATATACATGTATCCATTCCCCTCCAAGGGCTTCACAGGTAGCTCAGTGGTAAAGAATCTGCCTGCTGATGCAGGAGACACGGGCTTGATCTCTGGGTAGGGAAGATCCCCTGGAGGAGGAACTGGCAATCTACCCCAGTGTTCTTGTTTCTAAAATCCCATAGACAGAGGAGCCTGGTGGGCTTCTGTCCACAGTATTGCAAAGAGTCAAGACCCAACTAAGCATGCATGCTTACATTCTCCCCCAAACTCCTGTCCCATTCAGGCTGCCATAGAACATTGGTTCTCTAAGTTGGAGCCTCTTTTATAACAGTACTAATCAGATTCATGAGTGCTCTGCCCTTTTGACCTAATTACCTTCAAGAGTCCCCACCTCCCCACCTCCAAATACCATTAGAGTGGGATTAGGTTTCAGGACAATTTTTTGGGAGGACCATAATCATTCATTCTGCAGCAAATATTGTGTCTAATTTAATCTGCAAAATATTTTATATAGCTATAAAGAAATCAGTTGTTCTTTATTTGTGTTTGTATTGTTGTGTATGTTAACAGGTATAGAAAATACTGAAAAAGAAAATGCCAAAACACACCTGGCATTATTTTGTACCTGGAATTTCTACTAAAAATAAATTATCTTAAAGTCAAGAAGTTTCAGCCATATCATGGACACAGGAAATAGCAAGCAGAAATGTCTTCTTTTAAAAAATTACCATGTTTTCTAATTTTAAATGTAAATGCAAATGATTTTTAAATCTTACTGTTTTACTATACATTAATCTTTACTTGAGTGATGCAAAAGAGAAGAATATATGGTGAGTACCTTGGAAGAAAAGTTATGACCAACCTAGATAGTATATTCGAAAGCAGAGACATTACTTTGCCGACTAAGGTCCGTCTAGTCAAGACTATGGTTTTTCCTGTGGTCATGTATGGATGTGAGAGTTGGACTGTGAAGAAGGCTGAGCGCCGAAGAATTGATGCTTTTGAAGTGTGGTGTTGGAGAAGACTCTTGAGAGTCCCTTGGACTGCAAGGAGATCCAACCAGTCCATTCTGAAGGAGGTCAGCCCTGGGATTTCTTTGGAAGGAATGATGCTAAAGCTGAAACTCCAGTACTTTGGCCACCTCATGTGAAGAGGTGACTCATTGGAAAAGACTCTGATGCTGGGAGGGATTGGGGGCAGGAGGAGAAGGGAATGACAGAGGATGAGATGGCTGGATGGCATCACGGACTTGATGGACGTGAGTCTGAGTGAACTCCGGGAGTTGATGATAGACAGGGAGGCCTGGCATGCTATGATTCATGAGGTCGCAAAGAGTCGGACACAACTGAGCAACTGAACTGAACTGAACTGAACTGAAATCAACAGCTAATGTTCAGCTTGCAAAAATATAGTTGAGATCATTAGGCCTAAACCAATGGAGAGGAAGAACATGCATGAACTGAGTTCTTTCTAAACAGATCAGAAAAAGCAAACTTTGCAAATGGTCAAAAATCCCCTCAAAATTTCCATATGAAGAAATCATTTAAAGATAGACATAGTGGCCCTCTTTAAAGCTAACATAACCAATTTTGCCTTCACTGTTGGATAGATAGCTGTTCCTTTGGTTAAGCACTAGATGAAATAACCCAAGGTCTTGTTTTAACAATAAGTAATCAACATAATGAGATGTTCACATTATAAGAGATACATAGGTACTGGAGAAATATAATTTATGAACTGAATTCATATTTCCTATGTCACACTTACTCTCAGGCATATTCTCATTCCTCTTCTCTCTCTCCCTTGCTCCTTTCCTGTCTCACTGATTAATTTTTTGCAAGGCACATATAATTGAATTTCCTAAGTGAAAGATGATTATGATATAAATATACTATAATGCAAATCAGACCATCCTAAAAGTCACACATGGAAACACTTTACCTCAGAGATTTATGCAGAATTATTATTATTACAGCATGCATTTCCCTCTGTTAAAGTTATTTCTGCTTCCTAGGTTTTATCTTGCTTTCATCATCACTGTATTTACTGCCAAAATAAATACTTTGACAATATAAGGTGTAGGAATATTAACAAAATTTAGAGCTAAACAATAAAATGCTCCTATATAAGACTCTTATCTTAATTATTCATAGTTGTTTGTATTCCATTGAGCCTAAAGACATATGTTTGTTTATTTTCCACTAACTATAAAAAGGAATGAGTTTCCAAAAAAAGACAAGTCAGTAGATGCAGGATTAAGAGTGGTGGCTTGAGATAATTAGACCAATGTCAGAAAACCCAGTGTTGTTTCCTCTTCTCATAGGTCCAATTTCCAATTTAATAAAACATTATTTTCAGACTCCTACAGAGAAAACTCTTTTCTAAACACTGACAAGAAAACATATGGTCCAGAGTTGTCATCAATCTTCTGAATCTATGGGCCTCTAAGAGTGAAACTAAACAGGCCTACAATATACCAGTCTGTAGTACTGTGGAACATTTCCCAAAAGCATGAATCAAAGCACATACACTAAAGATGTTCTCCAATTTGCATGCATGTATCTTCACTGTGATATTGATTAGGTTGTTGGAAACTAGATACGTTATACACAAACAAATTTCCTTTTAATTTGGACTTTAAAGGTATAAAACACAAAAGAATTATGTAAAAGTTTAATGGTACTTAAAATTATTTCCTTTTCTCTTTTAGTCTATTGGTTTTAAAATACAGACTATCTTTGTAATCAGTTTTTCCTTATTAATTTATACTTTAGGCTAATTGAGATTCTACATAAGTAAGTTTTAAACTAATCAGTAGTGACAGAAATCAGTATTTATGAAATTATTTTCATATGCAGGAGAGTTAAGTAGTCGGTGTGAGGAAGAAAAAAAAGATTGAATTGCCCTGAAATATCCTCTTTTGGTGAAATGATATAGACTAAGGAGTTTGAAGACAGGGGTTCAAGTACAAATTCTGCCATTAAATGTACATGTAAAGGAAGTGGCCTAATTCTCTGCATGTATTTCTTCCAGTAAAGTATATGGATAAATGTTTTCTTTTGGAAGATGTTTTAGGACTGTTACATAAATTAAAATTTATAAAAATGTGTGTAGTTATTATTTATAATATAAATTCTGAAACATTTAAAATAATTACAGAAGGGAATTCTTACTGAGTCAAGTTATAAGAATTATGGACTGGTACTAAGGGATTACTTAAGAAAAGTTGTCTTTCTTAGCTAACAGGAACCTGGAATGTTAGGTCCATGAATCAAGGTAAACTGGATGTGATCAAGGAGGAGATGGCAAGATTGAACATTAACATCTTAGGAATCAATGAACTAAAATGGACAAGAATGGGCAAATATAATTCAAATGGCCATTATATTTACTACTTTGAGCAAGAATCCATTAGTGAAATGGAGAAGCCTTCATAGTCCCCAAAAGAGTCCAAAATCCAGTATATATGGGCTCAGTCACTAAGTCATATCCAATACTTTGTGGTGCAATGGACTGTACCTGCCAGGCTCCTCTGTCCATGGGATTTTCCAGGCAAGAATACTTGGATGCAATCTCAAAATTGACAGAATGATCTTGGTTCATTTCCAAGCACACCATTCAACATCACAGTAATCCAAATCTTTGCCCCAATCACTGATCCTGAAGAAGCTGAGGTTGACTGGTTCTATGAAGACTTATAAGACTTTTTGGAACTAACACCAAAGAAAGATATTCTTCTCATCACAGGGGATTGGAATGCAAATGTAGGAAGTCAAGAGATACTTGGAGTAAGAGGCAAGTTTGTCTTTGGAGTACAAAATGAAGCAGGGCAAAAGTTAACAGAGTTTTGCTAAGAGAACATGCTGGGTATAGCAAGTGCTCTTTTCCAACATCCCAAGAGACAACTCTACACATCAGTTCAGTTCAGTCGTTCAGTCGTATCTGACTCTATGACCCCAAGAACTGCAGCACGCCAGGCCTCCCTGTCCATCACCAACTCCGGAGTCCACCCAAACCCATGTCCATCAAGTTGGTGATGCCATTCAACCATGTCATCCTCTGTCATCCCCTTCTCCTCTTGCTCTCAATCTTTCCGAGCATCAGTTCAGTTCAGTTCAGTTCAGCTCAGTCACTCAGTCATGTCCGACTCTTTGCAACCCCATGAATCGCAGCACGCCAAGCCTCCCTGTCCATCACCAACTTCCGAAGTTCACTCAGACTCACGTCCATTGAGTCAGTGATGCCATCCAGCCATCTCATCCTCTGTCGTCCCCTTCTCCTCCTGCCCCCAATCCCTCCCAGCATCAGAGTCTTTTCCATGAGTCAACTCTTCACATGAGGTGGCCACAGTACTGGAGCTTCAGCTTTAGCATCATTCCCTCGAAAGAAATCCCAGGGCTGATCTCCTTCAGAATGGATTGGTTGGATCTCCTTGCAGTCCAAGGGACTCTCAAAAGTCTTCTCCAACACCATAGTTCCAAAGCATCAATTCTTCGGTGCTCTGCCTTCTTCACAGTCCAACTTTCACATCCATACATGACCACTGGAAAAACCATAGCCTTGACTAGATGGACCTTTGTTGGCAAAGTAATGTCTCTGCTTTTCAATATGCTATCTAGGTTGGTCATAACTTTCTTTCCAAGGAGTAAGTGTCTTTTAATTTCATGGCTGGAATCACCATCTGGAGTGATTTTGGAGCCCAGAAAAATAAAGTCTGACACTTTCCACTGTTTCTCCATCTATTTCCCATGAAGTGATGGGACCAGATGCCATGATCTTTGTTTTCTGAATGTTGAGCTTTAAGCCAACTTTTTCACTCTCCTCTTTCACTTTTATCAAGAGGCTCTTTAGTTCCTCTTCACTTTCTGCCATAAAGGTGGTGTCATCTGCATATCTGAGGTTATTGATATTTCTCCTGGCAATCTTGATTCCAGCATGTGTTTCTTCCAGTCCAGCATTTCTCATGAAGCCCAGGGATGGAGAGGGGAGCCTGGTGGGCTGCTGTCTATAGGGTCACACAGAGTCGGACATAAATGAAGTGACTTAGCAGCAGCAGCAGCAGCAGCACTCTGCATATAAATTAAATAAGCAGGGTGACAATATACAGCCTTGACATACTCCTTTTCCTACTTGGAAACAGTCTGTTGTTCCATGTCCAGTTCTAACTGTTGCTTCCTGACCTGCATAAAAGTTTTTCAAGAGGCAGGTCAGGTGGTCCGGTATTCCCATCTCTTTTGAATTTTCCACAGTTTATTGTGATCCAGACAGTCAAAGGCTTTGGCATAGTCAATAAAGCAGAAATAGATGTTTTTCTGGAACTCTCTTGCTTTTTCCATGATCCAGCAGATGTTGGCAATTTGATCTCTGGTTCCTCTGCCTTTTCTAAAACCAGCTTGAACGTCAGGGAGTTCACGGTTCATGTATTGCTGAAGTCTGGCTTGGAGAATTTTAAGCATTACTTTACTAGTGTGTGAGATGAGTGCAATTGTGCGGTAGTTTGAGCATTCTTTGGCATTGACTTTCTTTGGGATTGGAATGAAAACTGACCTTTTCCAGTCCCGTGGCCACTGTTGAGTTTTCCAAATTTGCTGGCAAATGTGTAGCACTTTCACAGCATCATCTTTCAGGATTTGAAATAGCTCAGCTTTACACATGTACATCACCAAATTGTCAATAATGAAATCAGACTGTTTATGTTCTCTGCAGCCAAAGATAGAGAAGTTCTAGACACTTAGCAAAAGCAGGACTAGGACCTGACTGTGACTCAGATCGTCAGCTCGTTATTGCAAAATTCAGGCTCAAATTGTAGAAAATAGGGAAAATCGCTAGGTCATATTCAGGTATGTATGCTGAAGCACTTCCGTCATACTAACTTTTTGCGACCCTATGGACTTAGGCTCTTCTGTCTATGGATTCTCCAGTCAAAATAACTGGAGTGGAATGTCATTTCCTTCTCCAAGGGATCTTTCTGACCCAGTGATCTAAACTGCATCTCTTATGTGTCCTGCACTGGCAGGCAGGTTCTTTACCACTGGAGCCGCCTGGGAGGCCCTAAATGACTTAAATCAAATCCCTTATGATTACAGAGTAGAGGTGACAAATAGACTGAAGGGATTAGATCTGGTAGACAGAGTGCCAGAAGAACTATGGATGAAGGTTCATAATATTGTACAGGAAGCAGTGGCCAAAATCATCCCAAAGAAAAATAAAGGGAAGAAGGAAAAGTGGTTGTCTGAGGAGGCCTTACAAATAGTTGAGGAAAGAAGGAAAGTGGAACTCAAGTGAGAAAGGGAAAGATATAATCACCTGAATGCAGAGTTACAGAGACTAGCATGCAGAAACAAAAAGGCCTTATTAAATGAATGATGCAAAGAAATAAAGGAAAATATAATGGGAAATATAAAATCCCACTTTATCATGACTGGTCAACAGAAAATAATAGAATTCTGTATCACTAAAGCTACCATTTGTTAGAAAAATCTGTAAACATGTTTTAAAATCCAAAGGAACATGAGAATTATTCTGGACACTTTCTTTTGAAGAATACAAATGCCCAGATATTGTTTTATTCTCCAAGCTTCAGATGTGATTCTAATGAGCAGCCATGTTTAAAAACAACTGCCCTTATATGATGGACTTTTATCTAAATTGTTTCACTTTTTATATTTCATATTCAAAGCTCCCATTTCATTTAGTTTGGGTTTTCCAATTTCTGTATCCGTATTTCTTTTCTTTCTCAAGCATTTACCAAGTATAGTAGAAAATCTTTTGTATATATATAAATATACATATAGTACATATGATAAAATATGTGTATTTTAGAAAACAATGAATTTTTGCTTAGCTAAAAAATTTATGATATTTTGGTTCCATTTGACTAAGTATTAATAGAATGCTAGATTTCAATTTATATTCACTTAAAAATTTGATATAGTCCCATTTATTTGGGCATATAGTATTATGGCTAAAAGTCTAGAAAGATTAGTGATTTTTTACCAAAAAAAAATTGAATATTTTGAAAATTCTAATATTCAAAAAAGCTTGAAACTTATAATCCAATTCTTAGAATATAAAGAAATACTATGTTGTGAAAAAAAAGGAAATTAACATGTGATACAGTATTATTGACTAAACACAGACTTTGTTCAAATTTCAAAAAAATTTATGCTACTGCCCACTGTTTGTTTTCATATCTTATTCAAAATTACACATTGTATTTAGTTGCATTAAGCAGCTTCAGCTGCTTGTCACAAATTCTGATAAATTCTCATTCTATTGTGTTACAAATATTTTCTAATTTTCCTTGTTATGGCTTCTTAAGATACACTCATCATTTAACACTGGATACTTAACTTCCAAATATATGGTTTTTTTAAAGTATCTTTGACGTTAATTTCTCATCTAAGTGCTTTCTTCTCTGCAATCACCTTCCATGTTTTTCCAGTCTCTCAGTTTTATTAAGATTTCAACAGTTAAGTCAAAGATCTCTCTTGGTAAATGTCACATTGGTCTTGAAAATATGTGGGTTATTTTCAAATATCTTTTGATATTAATTGCTAACATAATTCCACAGTGATAAGAGAACAGAGTCTGTATTATTTCCATACTTTTAGACCATGGAACTTTTGCACCTTCTTCTATGGCCCTGGATATGTTCCAGTGTATCCTGGTTTATGGTCTATGGGAACTTGAGTAGAATTTGTATCCTGATGTTTGAAAATTGTATACATCTTAATTACGTTGAATGGGTTCATAGTTCTTTTCAGGTCTACTATATCCTTATTCTTTTCTTCCTATTCATTCCATTAATTTTTGAGAGCTTGATAATGAAACTCTAAAAATCTGAATTAATCTACATAAAACATAATTGCAATGTATAGTAGAACTATATGTAACCTCGTTCTGCATTTTTCAAGTCTCCTGTAAATGTGTTATTATACTTTTATAATTTATAAAGCAAAAATTAAAACAAACTGCTTGATTTAACATCTACTTTCCAACTTTATTCATTATTCAGCTGTAAAAGAGAATAATTTCTCAAAATGCAATGGGTTTGTTAGTCTAGCTGGGAAAACTTAGTGTTAAATAGGTCACAGAAATTTTCCTTATGGGCTACAGTACCAATAAAATTAAATCATCTACCGTATGGTTTTTGGAGAACACAAGCAACCAGAAATCCTAAATGTCAGAGTAACTAACTTAGTTTTAGCACACACATCTTTCCATAATGTATAAAGATAATAAAAATAAAGTTTATATGATAAATCTAATTAAAAATAGATATATCTAATAAAAAAAGGCCATGTTCCCATTCCAAAATAATAGAAAATTTCTAACCTGTCAGCATCACTCTAGGCTTGAAGACATTGGGCCACAAGAAAGATATACTGTAGAATTACTCTAGGAAAGTAATTTTAATTGAAAGAAATTATTAACAGAGTGAAGATAACCTAGCAGTTTATAGACTTCAGATCAAAAAATTTGCATATATTGCTTTATATATGCCTATATTTTGCTTATAAGAACTATCTATTGGATATTTAAGCATTTTTCTTTCTTCTGCATGGGCCATTTATATATGTTCTCTATTAACTCCTACAATCTACCAATAACTAAGGGTCTTCATAATTCTGTTCCATGCAACTGATAATTTATGGAGGATTGGCTACAATACACAAATGGAGTCATTATTAGTAAAGTTATCATCAACACTAACATAAGTAGCATGTTAAGGGAAAAACAAGAATAGCATTAGACAGTAAGGGATAAAAATTCAAAAAGAGGTAACCTGGATTAATTTATCAGATTTAACAGTACAATTAAAAATTAAAACCTGCTTCTCTTAAGAATAATTAAGAATTCAAACCTACTTCTTTGACATAATCCACATTCCCCCCCCGCCATGTTTTAAAAGAATATTCTTCAGAATTCTAAGTCTTAGTTTTTATAGACCAGTTGTATTTCTACAACAAAATTAAGAGGAAGGTGCTAAGATTTCCAATATACCTCCTGATCCCATACGTACATAGTCTCTTCCATTATCAACATCACCCATGAGAGTGATTCTGTTTTTATTAGTGATGAACTTGCATTGACACATCATTATCATCAAAAGTCTATAATCTACGTTATGATTTGCTTTTGGTGCTATACACTCTATAGGTCTGGATAAATGTATAATAACATATATAACAGTATAATATCATACAGAGTATTTTCACTGTCCTAAATATCCTTGGTGCTCTGCCTATTCATTTTCTCCCCTTTCCCATCCCTGATAACCACTAAGCTTGTCTCCATAGTTCCTTCTCAGAATATTACTCAGTTTTAATCATGTAGTATGTAACTTTTTAGATAAGGTTTTTCCAATAGTAATATGCACATAATGCTCCCTTATTTCTTTCCACCATTTAATAGCTCACTTCTTTTGGGCACTGAATAATAGTTTATCAATTACAACAGTTTTCTTATCCTTAAATGGACATCTTAGTCCTTTCCAAGTTTTGGCGATTATGGATAAAAATGTATATGGATACATCTCTGGGTGAAGATTTATGTGTAGACATATATAGGATTTTCAAATCCTTTGAGTATTCACCAAGGAGCACAATTTTTAGACAATATGATAGGAATATTTTTTTTTAAGAAACCACCAAACTGTCTTCCAAAATGACTGGATCGTTTTGTATTCTACCAGTAACTTAACAAAGTTTCTCCTGTCTTAATGTACAAAGAATTCCTATTGTTTAATATCCCTTCTGAATTTTGGCTGTTCTAATAGGTGCATAGTGGTATCTCATTAGAGTTTTAAGTTGCATTTCACTGATGATTTATGATGTGTATAATATTTTTATGTTAGTCATCAGTACATCTATCTTCTTTGATGAGGTGTCTGTTAAGATTCTGGTCCTTTTTTAATTGGGATGATTATTTTCTTATACTTTCATTTTAATAGTCAATGTATATTTTGAATAACAATTCTTTATGATGTATTTGGGCTTCCCAGGTGGCTCTAGTGGTAAAGAACCCGCCTGCCAATGCAGGTAGACATAAGAGATGCAGGTTTGATCCCTAGATCTAGAAGATTCCCTGGAGGGGGCACTGCGACCCTCTCCTGTATTCTTGCCTGGAGAATTCCATGGACAGAGGAGCCTGGCAGGCTGCAGTCCACAGGGTCACATAGAGTTGGACATGACTAAAGTGACTTAGCTCACATGCACACGTGATGTACTCAACAAGCATTTTCTCCCATCCATGGCTTACCTTGTCATTCTCTTGATACTAACACAGAGTAGAAATTTTAAATTTTAATGAAGGCCAGCAAATTGGTTATCTCTTTAGTAGGCTGTGTCTTTGGTGTGTATCTAGAAAGCCATCAATATACACACCTCCATCAAGATTTTACTGTTTGTTATCTTCTAGGAGTTTTAGAGTTTTATGTTTTATATTTAGGTCTGTGGTCAATAACCTCAGATATGCAGATGACACTACCCTTACGGCAGAAAGTAAAGAGGAATTAAAGAGCTTCTTGATGAAAGTGAAAGAGGAGAGTGAAAAAACTAGCTTAAAACTCAACATAAAAAGAAATGAAGATCATGGCATCTGGTCCCACCACTTCATGGCAAATATATTGGGGAACAACGGAAACAGTGACAGACTTTATCTTCTTGGGCTCCAAAACCACTGCAGATGGTGACTGCAGCCATGAAATTAAAAGACGCTTACTCCTTCGAAGAAAAGCTATGACCAACCTAGACAGCATGTTAAAAAGCAGAGACATTACTTTGCCAACAAAGGTCCATATAGTCAAAGCTATGGTTTTTCCAACAGTCATGTATGGAAGTGAGAGTTGTACCATAAAGAAAGCCGAGCGCTGAACAATGGATGCTTTTGAACAGTAGTGCTGGAGAAGACTCTTGAGAGTCCATGGACTGCAAAGAGATCAAACCAGTAAATCCTGAATATTCATTGTTAGGACTGAGGCTGAAGCTCCAATACTTTAGCCACCTGATGTGAAGAACTGACTCATTGGAAAGATCCTGATGCTGGGAAAGCTTGAAAGCATGAGGAGAAGGAGAAGAGGATGACAGATGATGAGATGGATGGATGGCATCACCAAATTGATGGACATGAGTTTGAGCAAGTTCTGGGAGTTTGTTTGTACAGGGAAGCCTGGCATGCTGCAGTCTATGGGATCACCAAGAGTCAGACACAATTGAGTGACTGAACTGTAGGTTGAATAATATTTTATTGTATGTATATCCGTTCAGTTCAGTCGCTCAGTCATGTCAAACTCTTTGCGACCCCATGAATCCCAGCACACCAGGCCTCCCTGTCCATCATCATCTCCTGGAGTTCACTCAGACTCATGTCCATCGAGTCCATGGTGCCATCCAGCCATCTCATCCTCGGTCATCCCCTTCTCCTACTGCCCCCAATCCCTCCCAGCATCAGAGTCTTTTCCAATGAGTCAACTCTTCTCATGAGTGGCCAAAGAATGGAGCTTCAGCCTCAGCATCGTTCCTTCCAAAGAAATCCCAGGGTTGATCTCCTTCAGAATGGACTTGTTGGATCTCCTTGCAGTACAAGGGACTCTCAAGAGTCTTCTCCAACACCACACTTCAAAAGCATCAATTCTTCGGCGCTCAGCCTTCTTCACAGTCCAACTCTCACATCCATACATGACCACAGGAAAAACCATAGCCTTGACTAGATGGACCTTAGTCGGCAAAGTAACGTCTCTGCTTTTGAATATACTATCTAGGTTGGTCATAACTTTATTCCAAGGGGTAAGCGTCTTTTAATTTCATGGCTGCAGTCATCATCTGCAGTGATTTTGGAGCCCCCCAAAATAAAGTCTGACACTGTTTCCACTGTTTCCCCATCTATTTCCCATGAAGTGATGGGACTGGATGCCATGATCTTCGTTTTCTGAATGTTGAGCTTTAAGCCAACTTTTTCGCTCTCCTCTTTCACTTTCATCAAGAGGCTTTTTAGCTACTCTTCACTTTCTGCCATAAGGGTGGTGTCATCTGCATATCTGAGGTTATTGATATTTCTCCTGGCAATCTTGATTTTAGCTTGTGTTTCTTCCAGCCCAGCGTTTCTCATGATGTACTCTGCATATAAATTAAATAAGCAGGGTGACAATATACAGCTTTGATGTACTCCTTTTCCTATTTGGAACCAGTCTGTTGTTCCATGTCCAGTTCTAACTGTTGCTTCCTGACCTGCATACAGATTTCTCAAGAGGCAGGTCAGGTGGTCTGGTATTCCCATCTCTTTCAGAATTTTCCACAGTTTATTGTGATCCACACAATCAAAGGCTTTGGTATAGTCAAGAAAGCAGAAATAGATGTTTTTCTGGAACTCTCTTGCTTTTTTGATGATCCAGTGGATGTTGGCAATTTGATCTCTGGTTCCTCTGCCTTTTCTAAAACCAGCTTGAACATCAGGGAGTTCACAGTTCCTGTATTGCTGAAGCCTGGCTTGGAGAATTTTAAGCATTACTTGACTAGCGTGTGAGATGAGTGCAATTGTGCGGTAGTTTGAGCATTTTCTTGCATTGCCTTTCTTTGGAATTGGAATGAAAACTGACCTTTTCCAGTCCTGTGGCCACTGCTGAGTTTTCCAAATTTGCTGGCATATTGAGTGCAGCACTTTCACAGCATCATCTTTCAGGATTTGAAACAGCTCAACTGGAATTTCATCACCTCCACTAGCTTTGTTTGTAGTGATGCTTTCTAAGGCCCGCTTGACTTCACATTCCAAGATGTCTGGTTCTAGATGAGTGTCACATCATCATGATTGTCTGGGTCGTGAAGACCTTTCTTGTATAGTTCTTCCGTGTATTCTTGCCACCTCTTCTTAATATCTTCTGCTTCTTTTAGGTCCATACCATTTCTGCCCTTTATCAAGCCCATCTTTGCATGAAATTGTCCCTTGGTATCTCTAATTTTCTTGAAGAGATCTCTAGTCTTTCCCATTCTGTTGTTTTCCTCTATTTCTTTGCATTGATCGCTGAAGAAGGCTTTCTTATCTCTTCTTGCTATTCTTTGGAACTCTGCATTCAGATGCTTATATCTTTCCTTTTCTCCTTTGCTTTTCGCTTCTCTTCTTTTCACAGCTATTTGTAAGGCCTCCCCAGACAGCCATTTTGCTGTTTTGCATTTCTTTTCCATGGGGATGGTCTTGATCCCTGTCTCCTGTACAATGTCACGAACCTCATTCCATAGTTCATCAGGCACTCTCTCTATCAGATTTAGGCCCTTAAATCTATTTCTCACTTCCACTGTATAATCATAAGGGATTTGATTTAGGTCATACCTGAATGGTCTAGCGGTTTTCCCTACTTTCCTCAATTTGAGTCTGAATTTGGTAATAAGGAGTTCATGATCTGAGCCACAGTCAGCTCCTGGTCTTGTTTTTGTTGACTGTATAGAGCTTCTCTATCTTTGTCTGCAAAGAATATAATCAATCTGATTTCGGTGTTGACCATCTGGTGATGTCCACGTGTAGAGTACACATTTTATTTATCTATCCATCTAATTGAATACTCAGGTTGCTTTCACATTTTGTTTATTGTGAATAATACTGCTATGAACAATGGTGTACAAATACCTATTCAGGCTTCTGTTTTTAAATCTTCAGGGCATATATTCCAGAACAGATTTCTTGGATCATGCAGTAATTCCATTTTTTATATTTTTGAGAAACTGCTATGCTACTAGTCATGCACTTGTGAAAGTATCCCTTAATGATGTATTACCATACTTTAAATTCTACAGTAATCACAAAAATAACAAAACAAAGAATTATAGCTAATAAATCAGCAAGATATAGTAAAATTGTCAAAAGTACAAAAATGATAGAAAAACAAAGAACTGATGGAAATATAGGAAAAAATACAAAAAAACTGTAACTGGACCAATAATTACATTAAATATGAATAGTCTAAATGCAACACATAAAAGGTAGAATATTCAGATTGCATAAAATAGTATGACCCAATTATAAATTGCCTCTAAGAAGCAAACCTCAAACATGGAGAACACAATAGGTTAAAGTGAAAGGATGGACAACTATCTATAATGCCAAAAGAATTCAAAAGAATATGGCAGTGGCTAAAATAACAGTCAACAAAGTAGATTTCAAAGTACAGGACAACACCAGCAATAAAAAGTCATTTGATAATGAAAAAACGTCAAAATTCAGTAGGATATAATAATCCCAAATGTTTATGAACAGGAAAAATACTTGAAACAAAAACTGATACAAGTTCATAGAGAAACACAGTAACAATTATAGTTAGTGATTTGAATTCCTCTTTGCTAATAAGTGATAGAGTGATGGGCCCAAAATTAGTTAGCATTAGAAAACATGAAAAATACCATTGAGAGTAGTAACAAAATATGAAATGCTTTGGAATAAATCTGACAAAAACATGAAAGGCATGCACACTGAAAACTAGAAATTATGTAAGAGAGAAATTAAAGAGGTTGTTTAATAATTTGAGATAGGTAACATATTCATAAACTCAAATTCCTAAACATTAATTCTCCCTAAGGATCTATAGGTTTAACACAATCCCAATTAAAATTCCAGTAACCATCAGTTGTAGAAATTTAACAGTTATTGTTGTTCAGTCATTCAGCTGTGTCCAGCTCTTTGCAGCCCCATGGACTGCAGCATGCCAGCCTTCCCTGTCCTTCACTATTTCCTGAAGTTTGCTCAAATTCATGTGCATTGAGTCAATGATACCATCCAATTATTTCATCCTCTGTTGCCCTCTTCTCCTCCTGCCCTCAATCTTTCCCAGCATCAGGGACTTTTCCAGTGAGCTGGCTCTTTGCATCAGGTGGTGAAAGTGTTGGAATTTCAGCTTCAGCCTCAGTCCTTCCAATGAATATTCAATGTTGATCTCCTTGAGGACTGACTGGTTTGATCTCTTTGGTCCAAGGAACTCTCATGAGTCTTCTCCAGCAACACAGTTGGAAAGCATCAATTTTTCAGCACTTAGCCTTCTTTATGGTTTAACTCTCACATCTGTACAGGACTACTGGAAAAAACCATAGGTTTGATTATATGGATCTTTTAAATATGCTGTCTAGTTTTGTCTTAGCTTTTCTTCAAAGGAGCAAGTATCTTTTAATTTCATGGCTGCAGTCACCATCCTCAGTGATTTTGCAGCCCAGGAAAATTAAAGTCTGTCACTGTTTCCATTCATTCCCCATCTATTTGCCTTGAAGTGACAGGACTGGATCCTGTGATCTCCATTTTTCTGAATGTTGAGTTTTAAGCCAGCTTTTTCACTTTCATCTTCAACAAGAGTCTCTTTAGTTCCCCTTCACTTTCTGCCATTAGGGTGGTATCATCTGCATATCTAAGTTATTGTTATTTCTCCTGGCGATCTTGGTTCCAGTTGTAATTCATCCAGCTCAGCATTTCACATGATAACTTGCATGCAAGTTAAATAGGAAGGGTGACAATATACAGCCTTGATGCACTCCTTTCCCAATTTTGAACCAGTCCTTTGTTCCATGTCCAGTTCTAACTCTTGCTTCTTGACATGAATACAAGTTTCTCAGGAGGCAGGTAAAGTGGTCTGGTATTCCCATCTCTTGAGGAGTTTTTCAGTTTGATGTGATCCACACAAAGGCTTTAGCATAGGCAGTGAAGCAGAAGCAGGTGATTTTCCGGAATTCTCTTGCATTTTCTATGATCCGGTGGATGTTGGCTATTGGATCTCTGGTTCCTCTGCCTTTTCTAAATCTAGCTTGAACATCTGGAATTCTCTGTTTCGTACTGTTGAAGCCCCGCTTAGAGAAACTTGAGCATTACTTTGCTAGCATGTGAAATGAGTGCAATTGTACAGTAGTTTGAAAATTTGTCATTTCTCTTCTTTGGGATTGGAATGAAAACTGACCTTTTCCAGTCCTGTGGCCACTGCTGAATTTTCCAAATTTGCTGGCATATTGAGTGCAGAACTTCCACAGCATCATCTTTCAGGATTTGAAATAGCTCAGCTGGAATTCTATCACTTCCATTAGCTTTGTCCATAGTAATGCTTCCTAAGGCCCACTTGACTTCACATTCCAGGATGTCTGGCTCTGAGTGAGTGACTATACCATCATGTTTATCTGGGTCATTAAGACCTTTTTTGTACAGTTCTTCTTGTATTTATGCCACCTCTTGTTAATATCTTTTACTTCTGTTAGGTCCTTACTGTTTCTGTCCTTTATTGTCCCATATTCTGTGCCATATTTGTGTGTAATGTTCCCTTGGTATCTCCAATTTTCTTGAAAGGATCTTCTTCTTCTTTGTTTTACTCTATTTCTTTGCATTGTTCAGTTAAGAAAGCTTTCTTATCTTTCCTTGATATTTTTGGAAATTTATAGCGTGATTCTAAAATTCATATTGGTGAGAATGCAGAATAGGGAACTGTGTAAAAGAGTAAATTTCAACTCTTATCCAGAATAAAATAAGTTCTCATAACTCAATTAAATATGTTACCCAATTAAAATTGGGGATAATATTTGAAGTGACAGTTAACCTAATAAATTATAAGAATGACAAATAAGCATATTAAAAGTATTCAAAATCACAAGTAATTAGGGAAATGCAATTCGAATCATGATGAGATACCACTACATGCCTATTAGAATGACTAACCACAATAAGTGCTAGCAAAGATGTAAGGAAACTGGAACTTTCATACACTTCTGGTGCGAATATAAAACAGAACAATTCTATTGTGAAACATTTGGGTAGTTTCCTAAAAAGTTGAATATACACCTACTATATGATCTTGCCATTCTACTCCTAATTAAATACTCAGAATGAATGAAAGCACCTGGGCATACAAAGACATGTAAATAAGCATCTATGACAACTTTCTTTGTAATACCTAATAATTAGAAAAACTCAAAGGTTCAACTGTTGAATTAATTCATAAATTATTGTATATTGATACAATGGCATACTACTCAGGAATAAAACATGGACTATTAATATGCAGAAAAGTTAATGAAACTCAAGCTGTTTATGCCAAGTGGAAACAAGATTTAAAACATAGTGTACACTATAAAAGTCAATTTACATAAAAACCGAGAAAATTCAAAGTAATCTACAATGACAGAACGTATACATCACTGTATGTCAGAAGATCCAGATAGTGGACAGCACAAAAGATGGGGAGAGTAATTGATTATAAGGCACTTGAAGAAACTACTAGGGGTGATGGATACGTTGTCTCTATGCTGACTGTAGGGATGATTTCTCTGGTATGTACATACAACACCTTCATCAAATTGGATACTTTTAATATGTGCTGTTCACTGTAAACAAGGGAAAAAAAAGGAAAAAGAGAAAAGAACAATGGAGTCATTGATTAGTAACTCTGAGTCCCTGGAAATATTTTTATTGCTACATTATAAATGTGTAGCCATTACACTAAATGGAAGTATGTAATGTTAATTTTAGCCAGTCTTGTTTGATCACATGTATATTAGCTCCATTCTTTGAGAAAATTTATTTTCTTTTCTATTTTGATTGTTCCTAATTTACCAAATGTTTACTTCATGTGTTGGGAATCTTCTTATCAAGCCCCAAAGTCTATCTTCTTTAGATTTCATAGGTTTAATTGCATTTTAATTCTACACATTGACCTAGGACTACAAAAAGTCTGAAGGAAAATATTTTGTTAAACCAGTGGCTTCAGTGTAACTGCAAGTGATTAAAAAGCATATTCTACAGAAAATTTCAAGGGAGGTCATCATGACCAGAGCATTGCTGTATTCTCAATGTTTATTCAGACAGTACCATGTACAATTAGCCATATACTAGGAGAAAGCAGATTATTTCTGCTTGTTTCCTGACATTGGAATGGTTTGACATTTGACATTGTGCCACTTAATTGTTAAAAAAACTCTGAGCTGTAAAGATTTGTCTTTTCAATTTTACTGACCATCTGAGACCTAAAGTTAAATTTAATAACTTATTTTCTGAGCATGAATCTTCCTGTTTAAACTGATTCTATATTCATGGAGAATTGTTTGACTTTTTTCTACTTTTTTTCTTTCAAATATATTTCAAGTAAATACAATTTTATTTTTTAACATGTACAAGTAATGTCAGTAAAAATTCTTTGAATAATGGAATTGTAATTGACTCTGAAGGCCAGTGTACTTACTAGTATATGAAAGATAAGAACATTAAAATTGACCCTTTAAATTCAAAATTTTACTAAAATAACTTTTATCATCACTAAATGGAGTGAGGGTTTAAAGGGTTTAAATGTTATTGTGGACATGCACTTCTTTAATAGGAAAAGATCCTGAGGTTAAGTCTAAATGCTTAATGAAAATGGTCCATTTTGTAATATTAATGATAGCTACTCACTAAAAGTCTACTATGTCCAAGTCAACCTGTCTAAACTCTTTATGTATCTGCTGCTGCTGCTACTAAGTTGCTTCAGTCGTATCCGACTCTGTGCGACCCCATAGACGGCAGTCCACCAGACTCCTAGGTCCCTGGGATTCTCCAGGCAAGACCACTGGAGTGGGTTGCCATTTCCTTCTCCAATGCATGGAAGTGAAAAGCGAAAGTGAAGTCACTCAGGCGTGTCCAACTCTTCATGACCCCATGGACTGCAGCCTACCAGGCTCCTGCATCCATGGGATTTTCCAGCTTGGGTTGCCATTGCCTTCTCTGCTTTATGTATCTAATATCATTCAATCCTTACAAAAGTCTCGCTTAGAAACTCATTTTTTAGGAAGAATAGGGTAAAAACAAAGAAAGAACGTTTTTATCAAGATGTTTCATAAGTTCACAAAATATTAAGTAGTTATAGAATAATTTTCAATAAAATATTTCAATAATTTAAAGAATTTACAAGTGAAATAAACAGTTTAGATAAGTTTCCCAAAGCAAATATGTATAGATATTTAATTATTACTGGGATATAGTCTTATAGCTGGTATTCCAGTTATGAGACCTTTGTCACAAATTGCCTAGCATGACAAGGGGAGAGGAAAATAATTCTGCTAAATGAGCTGTGGCTCTATCCATGCTGAGAAGAGATAAAGTGAAAACTGCTTTTTGATTCCCAGAAAGACATGTTATTAACCCAATTAAGTTTATTTCTTTAAGCTATATCTTAGCTAGACTAAAATTGTGTCATTTTTCCTTTCCAATCGTTAGTTGATATAGTTCTGAGAACTGCTGAACAAAACTTTGATCCTAAAAGCAAGACAAATCAGCAAAGCGGAATACTTTAGGTACCACTGTTTTATTTTGATGAAGATTTATGGATATATATACACAGCCTCATGTAATCCAAAGAGTTTGCAAACAGAGCAGCTATAAATGATGTCTCAAGCAAAAGAAAAAAAATATTCTTTGTATTACATGTAGTGGTTTAAAAAAGGTTACTTCTATGCTAACTAACAGATGCAAAAACTGTACAGGTAAATTCTTCCAAACCATTCAGTACCTTTTACTGAGCCATTCTAATTACCATTTAATGACTACTCTTTTTTTTTTTTTTTTGGTGTCATCTGCATATCTGAGGTTATTGATATTTCTCCTAGCAATAATGACTACTCTTAAAATTGAAATTTTCAAATATAAGTAATACTGTCTGTGTAATAGCTGGAGAGAAATTTTAAGTGTGGATCAATTTCCTTTATTTGCCAGAATAAGAATACTTTCATTAACTGAGAAGAATACATCTGAAGATTCAGTCTGAAGCACTATCAATCATCACACTTTCCCAGCACCCTGATTTCTTCTGTACGGTATAATGTTTATTACTTTTATTGCTTTTCTTTATCTGTGTCATTTCTTTTTGATGCATTCACAGTTATTTTCTCACATGAAATAGAAGTTAGTGTAATAAAAATAATTCCTAAGAATTTTTAAAACCTGTGTTTAGATATAGTTTGGCTGCTTAATAGCTCTTGGATTGAGCACCTAACTTCAACTCTTTTAGCTTCACTTTCCCAGTTTACAAAATGAGAACTGTCAGTCTAGCTCACAGTATTAAGAGTCTACTGGGATAAGTATTGGGAAATTGCTTTGTTAATTATAATATGCCACATGATTGCAGGTAAGTAGTAATATCACATTTAATAGTGATTGTGTCCATATGACCTTGTGCCTGTAGCATCTCTCAGTGGTCTCCACATTGGTTGTGTTCATCCATCCACTGGCCCCTCGAGTGTCATGCCTGATACAACCTATTATTGTTTCAGGCTCTGTTTCTTCTTTCATCAGCTTTGAGACACTTGGCTCCAAATGGCAATTGCCTGCTCCATTGGTCTGCCAAAAGATACAGTTTCCTAGCAGTCAATGTCTGTGTATGTTTGAAGTTCTTTCACAGTGAAACTTAGGAATGTTTCATCAATCTTCCCTGCTGATAGCGATTCTACTTTAGTCCAGCATTCAGAAAGTGAATGGGTATCTTGCTGACACTGAACCTGCACACATGTCCTGCCCAGAGGATCTCTGCTGCAGCCTGCAGAGTTGCAATATGGTTAAGCTAAATTCATTCTAAGAAACCATTCTAGCACATCCTTGTCAAGTTCATAATGCCAAGCCTTGCATGTATCATGTACTAATTTATGAACTTCTTCTGGGCTCATGTTGCCTAATAAAGTGCTGATCTCACTGTGAATATTTATTTAAAAATTGGTTTCATTGATAATTTATATAACAAAATGGTAAATATCAGAAGACTATCTTGAACTTGGAAATAATAAAAATGACATTTATTGAGCACTTACCATGTCACATACTTTAAATTATGCTCTATGTCATAACTTCTTTTATTCTCTTACTTTATTACTATACAGTTTTTATGATAAGGAAACTTAGGCACATGGGGTTCAAGAAATGTGCCTCAAAGAGCTGATCTAGAATATATACTGAATTTGAATGAAGCAGACCTGCCTCTGAACCTGAGCCATTAATCACTCCACCATTATATTATGCCTTTTAAACATGAAGGAATGCTTGTTAATGGAGAGATGTCTAAACATTGGATATATACTTGAGAAATAAAGTATTTATATGAAACTCTCTTCATCTATACTCTGGAGAGAGAATTAGTGTCCTAGAGCTGTTTCCAGGACTATGAGTCTTGTAATTATGTGTGTGTGTATTGGGGTATAGTGTAATTTGTGGCATTAAAATATTCAATGCTACTTATTTTCTGAGGAAAGCTATCTCATTGTTTTTAAGGAAGGGGATAAATGAAAGTACATAAAATAACATAATAATATAACCACTTTAATACACTAAAGAGTATTATTTGGGGGAGACTGACCACCTGTTTAAGTCAACTGGGAGAGGGCTTTCTCTTAATTCAGTAAGAACACCACCAGTAGCTATGATATTAAAGTTTACCATTAGCTCATCTAAGAGAGAGGTATGAGGAATGAATGCGATCTAGGTTAGTAACAACCTGAATCTTTCAATAACATCAGAAAGAATCACTGGAGTCTGGGTCACTGGTGATTATGGGAGCCCTGGAGTAGCAGTAATGACATGCAGTAATGTAGCACTTCCCAGTGTCAGAAATGGTGGTAACATCAGCAGTCATAGTACAGATTTTATGTGATACAAGAGAGCAGATATCAGCACCAGTAAAACAAGAAATGTAAAACTTGTTTAGGGAAATGTGTGAACAACTTAGGCTTCCCTCAATTCAGTTCAGTTCAGTCGCTCAGTTGTGTCCGACTCTGCTACCCCATGAATCGCAGCACACCAGGCCTCCCTGTCCATCATTAACTCCCAGAGTTCACTCAAACTCACGTCCATCGAGTCCGTGATGCCATCCAGCCATCTCATCCTCTGTCGTCCCCTTCTCCTCCTGCCCCCAATCCCTCCCAGCATCAGAGTCTTTTCCATTGAGTCAACTCTTCACATGAGGTGGCCAAAGTACTGGAGTTTCAGCTTTAGCATCATTCCCTCGAAAGAAATCCCAGGGCTGATCTCCTTCAGAATGGACTGGTTGGATCTCCTTGCAGTCCAAGGGACTCTCAAAAGTCTTCTCCAACACCACAGTTCAAAAGCATCAACTCTTCGGCACTCAGCCTTCTTCACAGTCCAACTCTCACATCCATACATGACCACAGGAAAAACCATAGCCTTGACTAGACTGACCTTAGTCGGCAAAGTAATGTCTCTGCATTTGAATATACTATCTAGGTTGGTCATAGGACTCCACAAAGAAGAGGAAGAATAAATTGTGTTGGGTTTCTGATATCTCACAGCTGGAGTGCTCAACAGTAAAATCTACTCTATATTTCCTATTTTATCTCTTATATTAACTATATACAAATATCAAAATCCTCTTACAAGTTGAGAAAGCAAACTTTATACACACACACACACACACACACACACACACACAAAATAGGGAAAAAGAGAAAATCTGTATGCTATTTTATCTTGCTTTTGTTTTTACATAGAATTGGATTAATTTACCCAGCAACATGAAGCTACATTATAATCACACACACCTGAAAGTGTGTAAATCATTCACAGAAGAAATCAGATCAGGGTAAAATTCCTTTTAAATCAATATTAGTAACACTAAACATGAGCTTTAAAAAATTTTTATTTCTTAACAACCTCAAAAACAATTCAAGACAAAATGTATTCTCTTTTGATAGTAAATTATTGCTGTTTGTGTTGAAGCATATTTAACTATTACATTATCAATATTTTTTTTTCTAGGTTGCTTGCAAGATAAGTTAAAATGTGACAACCCAATGCCCCTATTTTTCCAAATAACCGCAAAAGGATAAGTACTACAAAAGACATAAGCATGCGATAAGCCAATACAATTGCCTATATTATTCTTTGAAAAGGCCTTTTTTTTTTTTAAAGTAAATGTTTGTATGCTTGGTCTTTTTCAAGTAGAAGACCCATAATAAGACAACCTGTTTGTTCAGATAAAAACATGGATAAAGATAGCAAGACTTAATAAGTCTATCTTGACTTCCTGAATTCATATAAGTAAAAACAATTCTCAACTTTACTAATTTTCAATGTTGAATAGGACTATGCCATTTAAATAAGAAAGGTAGAAGTTATGCAGCTACTACTAAAATTTGTATACCCTGTATTGAATCAGTTTCTGTGAGTGCATAGTGCTATACATAGTTTTAAGTTAAACCTTAGAAACAATATAATCAACATTAATCAGATGTACCCTTATACAAATACAAAAAACATGGGGTTTTAGAGAAAGGAAACACTAGTTTTGGATGGATAGGGTCTAAGAAGTTTACCTGGAGGAGATAACCTTTGAGAAAAAAATTGAAGCTAATTTTGGGTTTCCTTAGTAGGTATGGATTAACCCTAGCTACCATGAATGGAAGTCAATTTATGAAAATATATAGAACATCTGAAGTGAAATTGGAATACAAAGTCTTTAAAAATACAAAACTATGTATTTTAGCTCTAGTATTTCTAGCTCTGTAATCTGGGATAATGACAAAATTCTTCTGTGTCATAGTTATTTTCTCCTTCTTAAAATGGAGACAAAAAAATAAGCCTGACTTGCATTGCTGGTTCTAGAGGGAGGTTACTTAGTACTATAGTGTTGCTGGCAACACATACACTGTAAGATATTCAAATCATAATTTATAGATTTCCAGTGAAATTAAGATTATTAATTTAATTTGTATGATACATTCTGTTTTAAACAAAAAAAAAGCATATTTTGTGGCTATTTTAAACAAAGCCATCAGAGTCAGAAGGATGAATATAAAATATGAGTGCCTTTGGACTTTATGCATAATACTATAACAGGCAGAATTATGGCTCTGCAAAATGTTTTAGTCCCTAGAATTCAGGAATACATTATTTTATATGACAATGGGATTGAAGCTGCAGGTGAAATTAAAGTTGCCAATCAGCTGACCTTCATGACGTTTTCTTAGATTATATGAGCATGTCCAATGTGATCATAAAGAGTCCTTAAATGTAGATGAAGGAGACAGAAGTCTGTGTTAGATGGATGTGATGTGAAAGACTCAACCAGCTATTGCTGGCTTTGAAGATGGAAGCGGAATGTGAGCCAAGGAAAGCAGAAGGCTAGAAGCTAGGGGGAAAAAAGCCAGTTTTGCCTAGAGCATCCAGGAAGGAACAAAGCCCTGACGACTCACTGACTTTAGCCCAGTGAGACCTATTTCAGACTTCTGACTTTTAGAATTATAACATAATAAAGTCGTGTTGTTTTAAGCTACTAATTTGTGGTAAAATGTTAGAGTAGTTAAAAACTAACAAAAATACTGTATCTGATTTTGTTACATTGCATGCCTGGCATCTAGCACACTATCAGTCTCTACAATTATTAAATATTAAACAAAAGGAGGTGAATACATTTATTTGCATGATTCAAAAAGTATAACTTTTTCTCTTAAAGACTCAGTAACCAAGTCTTAAATGGAATTGACCCACGTTAATTTGAAATTTCTTCCTGCAGTATAGTTTTAAAATCCCTTTTATTTAGTTAGGTATCACACCAAGTATTAAAGACAAGAATTTAGGGGGTGGGGGATAGAAAAGAAAAGGTAATGTGGCCTGGTTTGGTCTTTGGCAGTCATGTCACAATATTTGTTGTTATTTCTGATGAATCATTACCTGGGTACACTTAGGTATGCATATGCACACAAGAATATTGCAAACCTACATGAAAATATCATTTGGGTATATTTCATAGTTCACACTGTGTGCAAAACGGCTGTCCCATCACTGAGCCAGTAAGCTCCAAAAAGATTTATTAATGATACATGACTACCATAGCATCTACAAGACCATTTCCCACAAAAATTCCTCAATAGTTCTAATATGGCTATTAAAGAAATTCCATTGACATTCACAGAACACATCAAGCTCTAGCAGATATGGCAGGTCCCAGGAATCTGTTTCTTATAATAACCAAGCAGCTGTCTTGATGAATCAGCTTGATTCATAACAACATAATGTGCTTTGAAGTTCAAGAACTTTTACCCCAAGCAGTTTATTAGTAGTATCTTTTTTTTTACATTGAAAATATTATTTATGAGGTGTGATTTCTGCATACCTGTCTTCCAGGTTAATAGACACATGCTCACCACATAGAAGCACACAGCACTGGAATTCCCAGACCATGTGATCACAGGTCAGGGTTTACCATTTAGGGGGCCCTGGTAAGGTAATGAGTGACAGTCACCAGATGGAGTCTCTGACATTGGGAGATGATGGAGAGTCCCTCCCTGAAAAGTGATCACATTTTTTCTTAACAAAGAGAAGCAAAGGTAGGACTCCTTCTGGGAAGTCAGTTAAGGCTATATTAGTTACTTGTTGCTGTACTGTGTAAAAGAGAAGTATTTTTGTTGCATGATGAACAAAATGGTAAAATACTCTATAAATCATGAGCCATATGGTAGTTTTGGCTACATATGAGTCAGTTACGATATCAGGGTGTATTGTGCTACTTTTCTCCAGATTATCCAGGTGGATGGGGCTTCCCTGGTGGCTCAGTGGTAAATAATTTGCCTGCCAATTCAGTAGACATGGGTTTGATCCCTGGGTCAAGATAATCCCCTGGAGAAAGGAATGGCAACCCATGCCAGTATTCTTGCCTGGGAAATCATGGACAGAGGAGCCAGACAGGCTATACAATCCATGGGGTGGTATTCTTGCCTGGGAAATCATGGACAGAGGAGCCAGACAGGCTATACAATCCATGGGGTCACAAAAGAGTCAGACACGACTTGGTAACTAAACAACAAAAATCCAGGTGGATTCTTTAAATTGAAATCCATAAATCAGCATGAGTAAAATTTCCCTTAACTGGAACAAAAATATCTGATGGTTTCTCCCAATATCAACAATTAGCTCCAGATCTAAGGGAGATAGCTAAGAGTCTTAAACATTTTAAAAAATATATTGTAGTTTAGTTGTTTTACAATTCTGTGTTAGTTTCTTCTGTGCAGAAGTGATTCAGATACACACACACACACACACACACACACTTTTTCTTAAGAGTTCCTCCTCATTTAGTCACCACAAATTATTGAATAGAGTTCCCTATGCTAACCGGAAGGTTTGCATCAGTTATCTATTTTACACATAGTAGTATATATATATGTCAATCCCAATCTCTCAGTTTGTCCCCTCCTCCCCTCCTTGGTAACCATAAATTTGTTCTCTATATTTGTGACTCTATTTCTGCTTTGCCAGTAAGTTCATCTGTGCCATTTTTCTAGATTCCACATATAAGCAATATTAAATATGTTGTTATCTTTCTAACTTACTTCACACTGGATGACAGTCTCTAAATTTATCCATATCTCTACAAATGGCACTATATTGTTCCTTTTATTGTCTGAGTAATATTCCATTGCATATATGTACATTTTCTTTATCCATTCCTCTTTAGAAGGATATTTCGGTTGTTTCCCTATCCCAGCTATTGTAAATAGTGCTGCAAAGAACATCAGGGTGGATGCATCCTTTCCAGTTACAGTTTTGCCCAGATACATGTCTAGGAGTGGGACTGCTGGGTCACACAGTAGCTCTATTTTCAGTTTTATAAGGAACCTCCATTCAGTTCTCCATAATGGCTGTACCAATTTACATTCCCATCAGCAGTCTAGGAGGGTTTCCTTTTCTCCACACCATTTCCAGCATTTACTTGTAGATTTTTTTGATAATGGCCATTCTGACACATGTGACATGATAGCTCATTTAGTTTTGATTTGCATTTCTCTAACAATTAGCAGTGTTGAGTATCTTTTCATGCACTTTTTGGCCATCAATATGTCTTCTTTGGAGAAATGTCTACTTGGATTTTCTGCCTCCTTTTTCACTGGGTTGTTTTTTTGATATTGAGCTACATTGAGCTGTTTGTATATTTTGGAGATTAATCCTTTGTTGGTTGCTTCATTTGAAAATATTTTTTTCCCATTCTGAGGGTTGTCTTTTTGCTTTATTTATGGTTTCCTTTGCTGTGCAAAAGATTTTAAGTTTAATTTGCTTTCATTTATTTATTTTTATTTTCATTACTTTAGGTCATGGATTGAAAAAGACTTTGCTGCAATTTATATTTATAGTATCCAGCCTTACAGGCTTCCCAGGTGGGTCAGTGTGTAAAGAATCTGCCTGCACTGAAGGAGGCTTGGGTTTAATCCCGAGGTCATAAAGATTCCCTGGAGGAAGGTATGGCAACCCACTCCAAGATTATTGCCTGGAAAATCCCATGGACAGAAGACCCAGCAGCCTACAGTTCACAAAGTCCCAAAGAGGTGGACATGACTGAAGCGACCGAGCACACATGCACGGACACGTCTAGCCTTACATTACAGTCTTTAATCCATTTCTGAGTTTATTTTTGCATATGGTATTAGGGAATGTTCTAATTTCATTCATTTACATGTAGCAATCCAGTTTTTCCAGCAATACTTATTGAAGAGACAGTATTTTTGCTATTGTATATTCTTGCCTCCCTTGTCATAAATTAGGTGATCATAGGTGAGTGGGCTTTCTGTTCTATGCCACTGATCTGTATTTGTTTTCAGGCCAAAACCATACAATCTTGATTACTGTAACTCTGTAGTATAGTCTGAAGTCAGGGAGTTTGATTCTTCCAACTCTGTTTTATCTTCTCAAGATTACTTTGGATATTTGAGGTCTTTTGAGTCTCCATACAAATTGTAAATTTTTTTCTAATAATTTGCCTCCCATTCTCCAGTTTCTCATGTCCTGTAAGTGTATACATTCCTACTGTAACAGCAATACACAAGCTAGAAAGACTAGGTACATACTGCAAAAATAATGTTTCAGAGTTAGGGATTCCTTGGCATCTCTTGGAGAAGGAAACAGCAACACACTCCAGTATTCTTGCCTGGAGAGTCCCATGGACAGAGGAACATGTCAGACTACAGTCCATGGGGAGGGAAGAGGTGGATATGACATAGCAACTAAACCACCACCACTATTAACTTGTTTAGAGAGACCTTTACCAGGTGGTCTGCTCTAGCAGTTCATTTTTTCTAGGTTTCCTTGTGTGGAAAAGTGACAGCTCTCCTATCAACCGTTTCCTTCCCAATAGGGCACATTCGTGGTTACCTCCAAAGCAGAGGAAGGAGACAGACTAGAATGCTCACTAACCAAAACAACGGCCTTAATTTCCTTAAGACTCACCTAGAGCAAGTTAAAAAATGATATTTACATACACTGATGAAGTTTCTATAAACCAAAAACAAAACTGTAACTTAATTTTGGAATTCAGTTTTCTAGAATTAGCTTCTTTCTTTCCTATAGATAATGTTTAAAGGAAAACTATTGCAAACAATGACTTAAGAAACTAATATGAATTTATGTTAATAAAGTTAATAACTCTTTCTATATGGAAATCAGAATTGTAGGCAAACATCTTTGTATACTTGGAAAAAATAAAAAAAACTGTAAGATGTTTAAAAATGTTTTTTGTAATGTAGAGTGTGTCAGTTGTGCATATACTCAGTTTTTCTAAAAAATTAAAAATGCATATATAGGGGGAAGGATGCAGGAAGGCATAATCAGGGAGTTTAGGATAGACACTATACATTGCTATTTTTAAAATGGATAACAAACAAGGATGTACTATATAGCACAGAGAACTCTGCTCAGTGTTATGTGGCAGTTTGGATAGGAGGGGAATTTGGAAGAGAATGGATATTCCTATATGTATAACTGAGTCCCTTTGCTGTCTGCCTGAAACTATCACAACACTGCTAATCAGCTACACTCTAATATGAAATAAAAAGTTGAAAAAATTAAAATGCAGGTGTAATGATGAAAATTAATTGTTTAATCATACCCCATGAACAGTATGAAAAGGTAAAAAGATAGGACATTGAAAGATGAACTCCCCAGGTCTAGAAGTGCCCAATATGCTACTGGAGAAGAGTGGAGAAATAACTCCAGAAAGAACGAAGAGACAGAGCCAAAGCAAAAACAATACTCAGTTGTAGATGTGACTGGTGATAAAAGTAAAGTCCAATGCTGTAAAGAACAAAGCTGCATAGGAACCTGGAATGTTAGGTCGATGAATCAAAGTAAATTGGAAGTGGTCAAACAGGAGATGGCAAGAGTGAACATCAATATTTTAGTAATCAGTGAACTAAAGGACTGGAATGGGTGAATTTAACTCAGATGACCATTATATCTACTACTGTGTGCAAGAATTCCTTAGAAGAGATGGAGTAGCCCTCATGCTCAAAAGAGATTAATGCTCAAAATGCATTACTTGAGTGAAATCTCAAAAATGACAGGATGATCTCTCCTTCTTTTCCAAGGCAAACCATTCAATATCACAATAACACAAGTTTATGCTCCAAACAGTCATGCTGAAGAAGCTGAACTTGAATGGTTCTATGAAGAACTACAGGACCTTCTTGAACTAACACCTCCAAAAGATCTCCTTTTCATTATAGGATACTGGAATGTAAAACTAGGAAGTCAAGAGATACCTGGAGTAAAATGCAAATTTGAACTTGGAGTACAAAATGAAGCAGGACAAATGCTGACAGAGTTTTCCCAAGAGAACACACCAATCATAGAAAATACCCTCTTCCAACAACATAAGAGAAGACTCTACTCATGGACAACACCACGTGGTCAATATTGAAATCAAATTGATGATATTCTTTGCAGTCAAAGATGGCAAAGCTCTATTCAGTCAGAATTAAACAAGAAGAGGGGCTGACTGAGGCTCAGATCATGAACTCCCTATTGCCAAATTCAGACTTAAATTGAAGATAGTAGGGAAAACCACTAGACCATCCAGGTATGACCTAAATAAAATCTCCTTATGATTATACAGTGGAAGTGACAAAAGATTCAAGGGATTAGATCTAATAGAGTGCCTAAAGAATTATGGAAGGAGGGTTATAACATTGTTCAGGAGGCAGTGATCAAGACCATCCCCAAGAAAAAGAAATGCAAAAAGGCAAAATGGTTGTCTGAAGAGGCCTTACAAATAGCTGAGAAAAGAAGAGAGGTGAAAAGCAAAGGAGAAGAGGAAAGATATACCCATTTGAATGCAGAGTTCCAAAGGTTAAGCAAGGAGAGATAAGAAAGCATTCTTCAGTGATCAATGCAAGGGAATAGAGGAAAACAATAGAATAGGAAAGACTAGAGATCTCTTCAAGAAAGTTAGAGATACCAAGGGAATAATTCATTCAAAGATAGGCACAATAAAGGACAGAAATGTTATGGACCTAGCAGAAGAATATATTAAGAAGAGGTGGCAAGAATACACAGAAGAAATATACAAAAAGATCATCATAACTCAGATAACCACGATGGTGTGATCATTCATCTAGAGCCAGATATCCTGGAATTTGAAGTCAAGTAGGCCTTAGGAAGCATCACTATGAACAAAGCTGGTGGAGGTGATGGAATCCCAGTTATTTCAAATCCTAAAAGATGATGCTGTGAAAGTGCTGCACTCAATATGCCAACAAATTTGGAAAAATCAGTAGTGGCCACAGGACTGGAAAATGTCAGTCTTCATTTCAATCCCAAAGAAAGGCAGTGCCAAAGAATGTTCAAACTACTGCACAACTGCACTCATCTCACACGCTAGCAAAGTAACGCTCAAAATTCTCCAAGCCAGGCCTCAATAGTACATGAACTATGAAGTTCCAGACGTTCAAGCTGGATTTAGAAAAGGCAGAAGAACGAGAGTTCAAATTGCCAACATCCTCTGGATCATCAAAAAACCAAGAGGGTTCAGGGAAAACATCTATTTCTGCTTTATTGACTATGCTAAAGCCTTTGACTGTGTAGATCAAAACAAAGTGTGGAAAACTCTTAAAGAGATGGGAATACCAGACCATGTGACCTGCTTCCTGAGGAATCTGTATGTAGGTCAAGAAGCAACAGTTAGAACTGGACATGGAACAGACTGGTTCCAAATAGGAAAAGGAGTACGTCAAGGCTGTATATTGTCACCCTGCTTATTTAACTTATATGCAGGGTACATCATGAGAAATGCTGGGCTGGAAGAAGCACAAGCTGAAATCAAGATTAACAGGAGAAATATCAATAACCTCAGATATGCAGATGACACCACACTTATGGCAGAAAGTGAAGAAAAACTAAAGAGTCTTTTGATGAATGTGAAAAGAAGACTTTAAAGGTGGCCTAAAACTCAACATTCAGAATACTAAGATCATGGCATCTGGTCTCATCACTTCATAGCAAATAGATGGGGAAACGGTGACTGACTTTATTTTCTTGTTCTCCAAAATCACCTCAGATGGTGACTGCAGCCATGAAATTAAAAGACGCTTGCTCCTTGGAAGAAAAGCTATGACCAACCTAGACAGCATGTTAAAAAGCAGAGACATTACTTTGCCAACAAAGGTCTGTCTAGTCAAGGCCACGGTTTTTCCAGTGGTCATGTTTGGATGTGAGACTTGGACCATAAAGAAAGTTGAGTGCTGAAGAATTAATGCTTTTGAAATGTGGTGTTGGAGAAGACTCTTGAGAGTCTCTTGGAATGAGAAATCAAACCAGTCAATCCTAAAGGAATTCAGTACTGAATGTTCATTGAAAGTACTGATGCTGAAGCTGAAGCTCTCTTACTTTGGCCACCTGATGCAAAGAATTGACTCATTGGAAAAGACCCTGATGCTGGGCAAGATTGAAGGCAAGAGGAGAAGGGGACAACAGAGGATGAGATGGTTGGATTGCATTACCAATTCGACGGACATGAGTTTGTGCAAGCTCTGTGAATTGGTGATGGACAGGAAGCCTGGCATGCTATAGTCCACAGAGTCAGAAAGATTCGGACACTACTGAGTGACTGAACTGACTTTTGAATTGTCAATAAATAGTACAATTCTTTTTCCCTTTGAACAGTGATATTACTCCCTGAGAGTCAGATGCTACTAATTGATTTCTTATTTTTTTAGAAGTTCAGGAAAATTGAATATGTCAAATTAACACCTAAATACTATTATGTCTTTAAAAATAAAAACTGACGAAACAATAATGACATTCCTGTATTTGCTTATTAAATAATATTTCAGTTGCTTAAGAGTTATTAATATATAAAATGAAATTAAGAGTGTATTTTGATTAAATTCTATTTATTCTGGCCCTTTTTGCTTCTTGATAAAATTGTAGATTTTTCTTTATTAATGTATAGTGTTTTAACATTTTATGTGTATTATGTACGTGTATTTTTATGTGAACAACCCTAATTTGTTTTCATTTTTATTTTTTGCCTTCTTTATCAGAGGATAATTGCTTTACAATATTGTGTTGGTTTCTGCCATATGTTGACATGAATCAGCCACAGGTGTACATACGCCCCCTCCCTCCTGAACCTCGTTCTCATCTCTCCCCATTTTACCCCTCTAGGATGTCACAGAGCACCAGGTTGAGCTCCCTGTGTCACAGGGCAAATTCCCACTTGTTACCCAGTTTACATACAGTAATATATATGTTTCCATGCTATTTTCTTAATTTGTCCAACATCTTCTTCCCTCACTATGTCCACAAGTCTGTTCACTTAGTCTGAGTTTCCACTGTTGTCTTACAAATAAGGTTCATCAGTGCCAACTTTCTAGATTCCATATGCATGCATTAATAGACAATAGTTATCTCTGTGACTTACTTCAGGCTGTTTAATAGGCTTTAGGCTCATCCACTTCATTAGGACTGACTCAAAAGTGTTCCTTTTTATAGCTGAGTAATATTCTATTGTATATCTGTACGACAATTTCTATATCCATTCATCTGTCAATGTAAATGTTACGTAGGAAATCTACTGTTATTTTTTAAAAACTAACTTTTAATTTACATCTAAAAACACAGCAAAAAAGTTGAATTCTAACAATTTCTATTGATTCTCTTTAGTATGTGGATATGTTTCTGAGACAATCTCGTGCAAAATGATTATTTTGTCTTCTTTTCTATAATGGTTTGACTACTTCTTTACATATTTCAATTATTTGACACTTCAATATGTGATTTAAGATTTTTAACTGGCATTTTACATCATTTAACCCTGGACTTTATTATTCTTCAAATCCTAATCTATTATTTTACCTTCCTAAAATATGTACAAAGTATTACCTTTTTTTTAGTCTTATATTTTAATTTTTTAAAAAAAGTCCTATTATAAATGCTCCTTTTCTTGTTTGATACTGTTTCCAAATCATACAAATCATTCAGATATATTAAATTCTTTAATATTACTTCATTTTCTTATTTCTTTTTCATTTTAATATTAAACAAACAAGACAAATAATTATTCATAGAAATAAGAGAAGTTTTAAAGAAAAGTAGAAATGTTTTAACACATTAAATGGATTGTTAAGCACCTGATGCCAGATCTACTGAAATTCTAATACAATTAAATTTTATTTAATTCTCAAATATAATACTTTAGCACATTCATTGCTCTATACTACTTATTTTAGAGACTCCATTCCAACTCATAACAAAAAACATTAATATTTCTGTTGTAAATTTTGAAAATATTTTTATGATATTGTCTGTGAAACTATTTGACCATGATGATCTAATTTAATGTTATATGACTTCTCAGCCATCAGAATGCTTACAAAGGAAAAATTTTAATCTACACATTTCCTTACACATAATGAAATTTTATTGTAAAAAATCTAATAATGTTATTTGAGAAGAACATTGTCACCTATCAACTTTTATTTTGTTGTTGTCAACATAATATATTATTAAAAGACAAGTTCTGCAGACTGGATTCAAATCCTGGTAATGTCATATCCTTGCTCTCAGACCTTGGAAAACATTACTCAAACTCTCTGTGTCTCAATTTCTTTATTATTAAAGTATGTATAATAGCAATGAGTGAATCATACACTTATGAACATTAAGTAGTAAGACATATATTTTCCAGGACAAGGCCAGGTATGTAAGATATTATATAATTATTTACTCAAAATAAGTAAATAAGTTTAAATCAGTCTTGAGAATATCTTAACAGTTTAAAGGGACTCTGAAAAACTCAATGCCTTGCTCACTATATCTAAGATATTTAAAATGATGCACTCTTACTATCACATACATGAGCTTTAAACAGGAAGGATATTTTATTATCTCTTCAGTTCAGTTCAGTTCAGTTGCTCAGGCATGTCCAACTCTTTGCGACCCCATGAATCGCAGCACGCCAGGCCTCCCTGTCCATCACCATCTCCCGGAGTTCACTCAGACTCATGTCCATCGAGTTGGTGATGCCATCCAGCCATCTCATCCTGGGTCGTCCCCTTCTCCTCCTGCCCCCAATCCCTCCCAGGATCAGTCTTTTCCAATGAGTCAACTCTTCGCATGAGGTGGCCAAAGTACTGGAGTTTCAGCTTTAGCATCATTCCTTCCAAAGAAATCCCAGGGCTGATCTCCTTCAGAACGGACTGGTTGGATCTCCTTGCAGTCCAAGGGACCCCCAAGAGTCTTCTCCAACACCACAGTTCAAAAGCATCAATTCTTCGGTGCTCAGCATTTTTCACAATGCAACTCTCACATCCATGTATGACCACAGGAAAAACCATAGCCTTGACTAGACGGACCTTAGTTGATAAGAATCTAAACTAAAGTATTTGAAAATTAATCAGTATGTAAAGATTTTGAACTCTTTTTCTGTAGATACATTGTTTATTATAATTCATATTTTAAAATATTAACATTAATGTTCTATAGATATATTATTATAATGCTATTAATCAATACTAATAATATTAACTATAATACTATTATAATACTAATAAAATAGTTAAAAAGTGAAATGGATTTTTGACCTTTTCTGTAAATATACTGTTTTATTATGCTATGATTTATTTTATTACTACTAGTATTATACTAATATATAATAATATTAATGTTGTAACTATAATATTATTTTCTATAGATATATTTTAATACTATTAATATTATAATGCTAGATATTTTTTTATTATCTCTCTTCTACTATATTTTCAAGTAAGGGATAATTGATATATAACATGGTAGTTTCAGGTTCACAAAGTATAATTTCATAAATGTATATGTTGCAAAATGATCACCATAGTATGTCTTATTAACATCTAACTCCATACATAGTTACAATTTTTTTCTACTGATGAGTTTTAAGATGTACTCTCTTATCAACTTTGAAATATATAATACAGTATATATGTATCACCTGGAAAATTCCGTGGGTGGAGGAGCCTCGTAGGCTACAGTCCATGGGGTTGCAAAGAGTCAGACACAACTGAGAGACTTCACTTTCACTTTCATATGTATTACATATCGCCACCATGCTGAACATTACATCCCCATGATTTATATATATAATATTGGAAATTTATATCATTTGACCCTCATCACTCATTTTCCCACTCCTTATATACAGCCTTTCAGTTCAGTTCAGTCACTCAGTCGTGTCCGACTCTTTGTGACCCCATGAATTGCAACACACCAGGCCTCCCTATCCATCACCAACTCCCAGAGTTCACTCAGACTCACGTCCATCAAGTCAGTGATGCCATCCAGCCATCTCATCCTCTGTCGTCCCCTTCTCCTACTGCCCTGAATCCCTCTCAGCATCAGAGTCTTTTCCAATGAGTCAACTCTTCGCATGAGGTGGCCAGAATACTGGAGCTTCAGCTTTAGCATCATTCCTTCCAAAGAAATCCCAGGGCTGATCTCCTTTGGAATGGATTGGTTGGATCTCCTTGCAGTCCAAGGGACTCTCAAAAGTCTTCTCCAACACCACAGTTCAAAAGCAATTCTTCGGCGCTCAGCCTTCTTCACAGTCCAACTCTCACATCCATACATGACCACAGGAAAAACCATAGCCTTAACTAGACAGACTGTTGGCAAAGTAATGTCTTTGCTTTTTAATATGCTATCTAGGTTGCTCATAACTTTCCTTCCAAGGAGTAAGCGTCTTTTAATTTCATGGCTGCAATCACCATCTGCAGTGATTTTGGAGCCCCCAAAAATAAAGTCTGACACTGATTCCACCGTGTCCCCATCTATTTCCCATGAAGTGATGGGACCACATACCATGATCTTCATTTTCTGAATGTTGAGCTTTAAGCCAACTTTTTCACTCTCCTCTTTCACTTTCATCAAGAGGCTTTTTAGCTCCTCTTCACTTTCTGCCATAACGGTGGTGTCATCTGCATATCTGAGGTTATTGATATTTCTCCCGGCAATCTTGATTCCAGCTTGTGTTTCTTCCAGTCCAGCGTTTCTTATGATGTACTCTGCATAGAAGTTAAATAAGCAGGGTGACAATATACAGCCTTGACGCACTCCTTTTCCTATTTGGAACCAGTCTGTTGTTCCATGTCCAGTTCTAACTGTTGCTTCCTGACCTGCATACAGATTTCTCAAGAGGTAGGTCAGGTGGTCTGGTATTCCCATTTCTCTCAGCCTCTAGCAACCAACAAAGTGCTATAATCTGTATATACAAACTGCTTTTATTTTTTGGTAAGATTCCAGATATAAGTGAGATCATATGATATTTGTCTTTCTCTTACTTCATTTAGAATAATGCCCTTAAGACCCATCCACATTGTCAAAAATGGCAGGCTTGCTTTCTCCTCTACGTCTGAGTAACTGCCCTGTGTCTGTGTGTATGTGTGGGTGTGTGTTCACATACCACATCTTCTTCATCAAATTAACTACTGCTGGTAACTTAGACTGTCTCCTTGTTTGGGCTACTGCAAATAATGCTTCAATAAACACAGCACTACAGATATCTCTTTAAGTTAGTGATTTTGTTTCCTTCAGATAAATATTCAGAATAACTGCTATATCACAATAGTTCTATTTTTAATTTTTTGATGATATTCTACATTGCTTTCCATAGTGGCTGCAACAATTTACATTCCCATCTATAAATCATGAAGGCTCTCTTCTCTTCATATTCTCACCGACATTATTTCATGTCTTTTCAAAGCAGCTATTCTAACAGGTGTCAAATGACACTTCACAGTGGATATGATTTACATCTCCCTGATGATATGTAATGTTGAGCGTGCTTTCATGTTCTTGTTGGCCATCTGTATGGGTTTTCCTGAAAAATACCTAGCCAGATCCTCTGTTTATTTTAAAATCAGGTTGTTTGGTTTTTGTTGTTTTTATTGTTGAGTGGTATGAGTTGTTTATAAATTTTGGACATTAACCACCCTTATCTGATAAGCTTGCAAACATCTTCTCCCATTTAGTAAGTTGTCTTTTCATCTTGACGATGGTTTTATTTGCTGTGCAGAAGGTTATAAGGTTGATGTAGTTTATATTTGTTTATATTTGCTTCTGCTGCCTTTGCTTGTGGTGTTAAATCCAAAAATTCATTATCAAAACTGATGCCAATCTTATCAACTATGTTTTCTTTTAAGAGTTTTTTGGTTTCAGATCTTACATTCAGTTTGATTCTTTGTTTGCAGTTCTCTAGCTTTCCCAACACTATTTATTGAAGAGGTTTTTTTTTTTTTTTCCCCATTGTATATTCTTATCTTCATTATAGGTTTATTGTCCATAAACGTGGATTTATTTCTGGGCTCTCTATTCTGTTCCATTGATCTATGTGCATTTTTTTGTGTGTCACTACCATGCTGATTTGATTATGACATTGCTGTTCAGTCACTCAGTCATGTCTGACTATTTGCAACACCATGGACTGCAGCAGGCCAGACTTTCCTGTCCTTCACCATCTCCTGAAGTTTGCTCAAACTCATTTTTATTGAGTGAGTGATACCATCCAATCATCTCATCCTGTGTCATCCCCTTCTCTTCCTGCCTTCAATCTTGCCCAGCATCAGGGTATTTTTCAATGAGCCAGCCCTTTGCATCAGGTGGCTGAAGTATTAGAGCTTCAGCTTCAGCATCAGTCCTTCCAATGAATATTCAGGGTTGATTTCCTTTGGGATTGACTGGTTTGATCTCCTTGCTGTCCAAGGGACTCTCAAGAGTCTTCTCCAGTCCTACAGTTTGAAGGCATCAATTTTGCACTCAGCCTTTTTATGGTCCAACTCTCATATCCATACATGACTACTGGAAAAACCATAGTGATGATTATAAGGACCTTTGTCAACAAAGTGATGTTTTTGCTTTTCAAGATAAATTTAACTTTCAGAATAATTCTAACGTCATAGGTTCAAGAAAAGTCATTGATATTTGTTTTGGTTTGCCTTTTCTTTTCACAAACTAAAAAAAAAAAAGTCATTCCAACTTTCTTGGAATATCAATCAATATTGAAATCTTTGTGTTAATTTTTTAATTTTGAAGAAATTTATACAAATATATATGTATATAGCATGAAAATGACATAGCATGGAAATAAAAGTAATGCCCTTGTAGCTACTGGGCAATTTAAGGAAGATGGTGATACCAATATTGTTGAAGCTTTGGGTATGCTCCTCCATCAAGTTCATACCTTCACAGTTAACCATGATTCTAAACTGAATACTCTATCATTCCCTTACTTTTATTCATAATTTTACTATGTACATATATATCCCTAGCAATAAGTTGTCAGTGGGACTTGTCAGGATAATATGTACTTATATCTGTTAGATAAACTATTTTCCTAAGAAATTTTTCATAATTTATGATCTTAAGTACTACTATGGGACTTTCATATTAATAGATAAAACCAATGTTAATAAAACACGCTGTAGTGAATATAAAAGTTGCATTTACTAAGCTTTGAAAATGTCAAAAATCATGTTTAATTTACTGCTATGTGACTATTAGATTCACAGCATGCATTCTAAAAAAATGAATTATGCTTTATAAGCAGTTTAAAAAAATAAAAAAAAATTGTCATAATTATTTTCTTCTATTATACTAATACATTAAATAATTATTTGTTTATATCCTGATCTATTACTAATTAGAGAATTGCATGTTACTTTCTTTTCTACTAATGTATTTCATTTCATAACTAAAAGTTGTCTTTTTACTATTTTGATAACTTTGATCTTCAATTCTGACCAAACTCTCTCTGAAAAGCCACTTATATTTTACTCTCACAATCCTTCTAAATCTATTCTAATCTTTAGAAGTATCACTAATGGCTATTCCTTTCTATTTCACCCACTTAATTACATCTCCCCTTTTGGATCATTACATTTGATTCTCTGGCCTTCTTTTATTTCACTGTCCATTTATCTTTACCACTGCATGCTTAACTCAAGCTCCCTAAACTGCTCCCCTCATTTTATATAATAGCCAGCTACTTGGTCTTTCTCTGTATATTCCTTAACCCCTGAAATGCATTGCTTTTGTAGAGGTAAAGTGATTTTTTTCAAAACAAATTAAAAAAAAAATTTCTCATCTATTTTTTAAACCTTCTGAAACTTTACCAGCACATTTAAAACACATAACCTTACATTACCTGGCTGTTACTTCTTTGACTGCATCTCTTTCCAATACTCCTTTACCACTATAATCTAGTCCCATTAGCAGTGCATTTATAGTCCTTAATGAATCCAATATAATTCTTAGTTTAAAGCCTTTAATATATATTCTTTTCATTTGCCTGTAACAGTCTTCCTTATAAATCTCACAATGCTGACACCCTCATGTTGTTTGACCTCAGCTAAAATGCCACCTCCCTAGAGAGTTCTCTAATCCTCATATCTAAAATAGCCACCTAATCATTATTTACATTGCAATCACATTCACTCACTTATTTTAAATTCTCTGGAAAACACATACTTCTATTTGATTTTCTTGATTATTTTATAAGCTTATATACCTGTTTATTGCTTATGCATTTTACAATTAATAAAGGGTTTTTAACTTGGAAGATATATGTTACTTTTTTTAACAAAGACTAATATGAAGTAATTAAGCACAATGGAAACTGAATGATTCTGCAAGTAGACAATGTTGATTAAAATAGTATTTACCTTAGTTTGTGTTAGAATTCCTCTTATCCTCATATATAATAACAAATAATTGAAAATCCTACTACTTAAAAAGGCTTACTTATCACTTATAATGCTCTAATCACTTTTAAAAGAACTTTGCATGTGGTAACTCATTTTAACCTCAAATCAATAAATGAAGTAACTATTATTATTGTCCCAATTTTACAAATAGGAAACTGAGGTACAGAGATGTTTAGTAATCTGCAAAACTAATAAATGACAGAGTCAAAGATTAAATGTAGGCAGTTAGACTCCAGAATATATATTTAAACAATATAACTAATCTGTCTTTACATGTATATTTGGCTAATACTCCTAGTTCCATAATCTTTAAATGTTCAAAGCTTTCCACATGATTTCCTCAAACCCCTAAATATTTTTATTTTCTCATTTTCCGGGCGACTCAAGCTAGTGCAGTTTGTTTCTCTCTTTCTCTCTTTTTCTATCCTGTTTCTTTGCTTTGATATAACTTGACTTGGAAGCATGGCATCTTCAATAAGTTTGTACACACACACACACACACACACACACACACAGGCTGTCTTCCTCAAAATGAGACTTAACAATGCTGAAAAGCCATAAACCATGCATGTGGAATAATTATTCTCTTTAACTTAGTATTTTCTCTTTAAATTACTTCTCTTAAAATTATTATCTTTAACTTAACATCTATATTTCTCAAACAATTCCAAAAGTGGATAGGAAGGAGTACTTTTGTACTCATTCTAAGAAGCCGGTATCACCCTGATACCAAAACTACACAAAGATATAACACATAAAAAAAGAGAGACATTAAGAGTTAAGTAATTTGGCTAGGAGGTGAATTCACATCTGTTATTTTACCTCCAGTCAGTCAGTCTCTCTTAGTGACTATACTGCAGTGGGAAGGTAAAACTTGTAAAAAATAAAGTTAATTAAAAGTACCAAGAAGTATACATATTACCAATTTTCATATATATGAATCTCTATTATACATGTATTATATATTTGTGTGTATATATAAATATATAATAGATACATCGAGTAGGATACTTTAATGTCTTTTTCACTCTTTGAGAGATCAGGCAGACAAGAGATAAATGAGTTTGACTGAACACTTATATCTCAAACCTTAAATACTACAGAGGAAAACCATTAGTCAGACTCATCAATAAAAAGAGAGAACACACAAAAAAATAAAATCAGAAATGAAAAAGTAGAATTGGCACTATAGAAATATATACTGTAAACAACTGTATGCCAATAACATGGAAAAATTCCCAGAAATGTGACTCTAAAGACCAAACAAAGAAGCCATAGACAATATGAACAGAACAATTACCAGGACTTAAATTGAATCAGTAATTAAAAAACAAAAACATCTAACAAACAAAAGTTCAGGACCAGATGACATTACAGAGGAAATTCAACAAATGTTTAGAGAAGATTTAACATCTATATTTCTCAAACAATCCCAAAAATAGATAGGAAGGAGTACTTTTGTACTCATTCTAAGAAGCCGGTATCACCCTGATACCAAAACTACACAAAGATATCACACATAAAAAAAGAAAATTACAGGCATCACTGATGGACATAGATGTAAATTTCCTCAACAAAATATTAGAAAACTGAATTCAACAATACATTAAATGATCATATACCAAGATCCAATAGATTTATTACAGAGATACATGGATTTTTCAAATCAGTGAATTAATTAATGTAACATACTATATTAAAAATAAGGACTAAAAACTATATCATCTCAATAGATGCAGAAAAATATTTTATAAAATTCAATATCAATTGGGCTTCCCTGGTGGCTCAGACGGTAAAGCGTCTGCCTGCAATTGCAGGTTCAATTCCTGGGTCAAGAAGATCTCCTGGAGAAGGAAATGGCAATCCGCTCCAGCACTCTTGACTGGAAAATCCCATGGATGGAGGAGCCTCATAGGCTACAGTCCATGGGGTCACAAAGAATTGGACACAACTGAGCAAGGTCACTTTAATATCAATTAATAGCAAAAAAACTACAGAAGTTAGGCATAGAGTTACCGTATCGCAACATAATAAAGACCACATATGACAAGCCCACCACTAACATCACACTCAACAAAAATTTGAAAGTATTTCTTCTAAGATCAGGAATAAGACAAAGATCTCAACTCTTGCTACTTTTATTCAACATATTATAGTTTTATTGTAATAATTTCTTTGATATTCTTATTCTGCAGTTTCTGGGTTGTCTACTCTGTGGCTCTATGGTGGGGCTAACGGCAGCCTCCCCCAAGCTGGCTTATGCCACACACCATGTGTCCAAGTTCTGCTGCAGCTAGAGGCTCTGTCCCCATGGCAGGCCACTGCTGACCTGTGCATCTACAGGAGACACTCAAACACTCACTCAGTGTCTTCAGGGACCCTGGGTCCTGGTGTGCACAAATACCTGGGAAAAGAAAAGTGAAAGGCAAAGGAGAAAGGGAAAGGTATACCCATCTGAATGCAGAGTTCCAAAGAACAGCAAGGAAAGATAAGAAAGTCTTCTTCAGTTATCAAATAAAACAAATAGAGGAACACCATAGAATTGGAAAGACTAGACATCTATTCAAGAAAATTTGAGATACCAAGGGAAAATTTCATGCAAAGATGGGTACAATAAAGGACAGAAACGGTAGGGACCTAACAGAAGTAGAAGATATTAAGAAGTGGTGGCAAGAATAAAGAGAAGAAATATATATATATATAAAACCCTTTATAATCACACCCACAATGGTGTGATCACTAACCTAGATCCAGACCTCCAGGAATGCTAAGTCAAGTGGGCCTTAGGAAGCAGCACTACCAACAAAGCTAGTGGAGGTGATAGAATTCCAGTTGAGCTATTTTAAATCCTAAAAGATGATGCTGTGAAAGTGCTGCACTCAATATGCCAGCAAATTTGGAATGGGATGGTACTGGCACAAAAACAGATACATAAATCAGTGGAACAGAACAGACAGCCTAGAAAGAAAACTCACACCCTTATGGAAAATTAATCTATGACAAGGGGTATACAATGGAGAAAAGACAATCTCTTCATTAAGTGGTGCTGGGAAAACAAGACAGTTACATGTAAAATAATGAAATCAGAACATTCTCTAATTTCATATACAAAAATAAACTCAAAATGCATTAAAGACCTATATATAAGACTGGAAAGCCTAAAATTTCTAGAAGAAAACATAGGTCAAATACTCTTTGAGATAAATCTTAACAATATTTTTTGTATATATCTTCCCAGCTAAGGGAAACAAAACCAAAAATAATCAAATGAGACTATATCAAACTAAAAAGTTTTTGCACAGCAAAGGAAATCATCAACAGGACAAAAAAGTCTACTGAATTGAATAAAATATTTGAAATGATATATCCAATAGTAGTTGATATTTAAAAGATATACAGAACTCAATCTCAAGAAAAGAAATGTTCCAATTACAAAATGGGCAGAGGACCTGAGTAGACATTCTTTGAAAGAAGATATCCAGATGGCCTACAGGCACAGGAAAAGATGCTCAATATCATTAATCATCAGAGAAATGCAAATTAAGGCCATAATGAGATATTACCTCATACCTTTCAGAATGGCTATCATCAAAAAGACCACAAATAGGAAATGTTGGCTAGAATGTGGAGAAACGGAAAACCTAAATCACTGTTGTTTGGAGTACAAACTGGTATAAACACAATAGAAAAGAGTATGGAGGCTTACCCGCAAACTGAAAATTGAAATTCCATATGACCCAGCATTTCCACTCCTGGGTATCTAACACCAAAAATGAGAACATTAATTTGAAAATATATATGCACCATAATGTTCATAGCATCATTATTTATAACTGTCAAATATGGAAATATGGAAGCAACCTAATGGTCCATTAGCAAACACATGGATAAAGATCTGATGTGTGTATATGTGTGTGTGGGTAATGATACTTACTAAGCCATAGGGAAGAGAAAAGTTTAATGATTTGCAATTACATGGAAGGACTTGGATGGTATACATGCTAAGTGAAATAAGTCAAAGAAAGAGAAATACTGTATGGAATCAATACTGTATGGAATGTAAAATAATAAACCAAACTAGTGAATATAAAAACAAACAGAAACAAAACAGACTCACAGATATAGAGAACAAAATAGTGGTTATGGATGGGAACAGAAAAAGAGGAACAGACGTGACAGAGATAGAAGATTAAGAGGTACAAACTACTACGTATAAAACAAATAAGCTACAAGTATATAAATACAGGGAATACAAGCAATGTTTTAGAATGATTATACACAAAAATGTTACTCACTTAGTCCTACTTGACTCTTTGTGACCCCATGGACTGCTGCCTATCAGACTCCTCTCTCTATGGAATTCTCCGGGCAAAAATTCTGGAATGGGTAACCATTCCCTTCTCCAGGGGATCGTCCCAACCCAGGATTGAACCCAGGTCTTCTGCATTGCAGGTGGATTCTTGAATGTCTGAGCCACAGGAATATATAGTATAGCAAAGGGAATACAGTCAATATTTTATAATGATTATACACAGAATAGGAACTTAAAATTTGTGAGTCACTATGTGTATGCCTGAAACATATAATATTGTAAAACATCTATACCTCAATAAAAAAGGAAAAATACAGGGGAAACAAATATATGCTGTTTTCATATATATGAGAACATATTCATTATTATAAATGTATTCATATACAAATGTATGTGGTTACATATATTTTATATGTGTATATGAATATGAGTGTGTGCTCAGTCGTATCTGACTCTTTGAGACCCATGGACTAAGACTGCCAGGCTTCTCTGTCCATGGAATTTTCTAGGCAAGAATACTGGAGTGGGTTTCCATTTTCTATATGTATATACAAATCCATTATATATATATATACATATATATAGTGAAATATTTTAATGTCTCTCACTTTTTTAAAGATCAGTCAGACAAAATATAACTCAGCTTGAATGAACAGTTATATCATAAAATTTAAGTCCTACATAGAAAAGTTTTATTTGGCATGACCTAATTATTAATATAGTATATATCAAGTCTCTTGGAAAGACTGAAGCCTTAAGTGTGGAAATAACAAGCCATTTTGTATAAAAACAAAGCAATAAAACTGAAATTAACCACAAAACAATATACCCAAACCATTTCTAACTACTGGAAATGGTGAAAATAACATTTCTGTAAGTGACTCTACAGCTTAAGAAAGTATAACTACTGTAGTGGTCACTATTTTTCAAAAAGTAATAGAGACTGCTATCTAGAAAATAACTGAATTCAAGCTATACAAATGGAGAAACCAGTGTATGCTTATAAATTTCATTACAGAGGATGGAATTATCGACATTAACAAACACACATCATTATACTCAAAGAAAAAAAGGAAAATATATAAACAGGGCTAGAGCTAAATTTAAAATAATTCTTAATAGATTACTTTTATTTTATTTATTTATTTATTTATATTAATTAATTTATTTATTTTACTTTACAATTCTGTATTGGTTTTGCCATACATTGACATGAATCCACCATGGGTAGTTTATTTTAAAAATCCAATAATAAATCACAAGCTGTGATAGTTAACTTTATATGTTAACTTGATTAGGCAATGGGACTTTTAGGTGTTTGGTGAAACATTATTCCATATGTGTCCATGAGGATATTTTTGGATAAGCTTGATAATTGAATTCATTGACTGAGTAAAGCAGATTGTCTTTCTTAATGTGGGTATCCCTCACCCAATTAGTTGAAGGACAAATAGAACAAAAAGGCTGATCCTCCTACAAATGAGAATTCCTTCTACCTAAAATTTGTCCATCCTCTCCCAGTCCATCTGCCCGATGGACAACTATCCTGTCTTGTCTTCCCATTTATTTATTTATTTTTTAAATAATAAATAAATAAATAAATAAAATAAACAACAAAAGGAAAAAAAATTGTCTTCCCATTTAAACTGAAGTTTAAATTTAAATTCCCATTTAAGTTCCCATTAAATTTATACTATGGGTTCCCCTGGGTCTGCACCTTGTTGGGCTACAGATTTTGGGACTCTGCAGTCTCTGTAACTGAATGAACCTATACACATTTCTCTATTTATCTATGTATCTATTAATATCCATGAGGGGTGGGGGGAGAAAGAAGAGGGAAAGAAAGAAGGAAAAGAAGAAAGAGAGGAAGGAAGGGAAAAAGAAAATGACAACAGCTGTTATATCTCTGGAGAGACCATATTAATGCACAGTTTTATCTCAAGAGTAATTCTGGAGAAATAGGATTTTACAGATGAGTGTTCTGAATTAGTTCTCAGGTTTCTGGAATTGACCTGTAATGTGATTAAATTTAAAAACACTAATGACTCTATCTCCAATAGTAGAGAGAGCACTGATAGTCCACTGTGCAACCTGTCAATATATATTTTCAAAATACCTCAACTGGGTAGTCCCAATCAACCACTCATAAGCAGCAAGGAACTGGATAACTGTGTAGTGATACTTTCAAACATTTCTGGAAAACTAACAAATATAATGAGATTGGCTGTTTATTTCTACTGTCCCTGGACAGAATGAAGAAATAAAAAGACAAGCTCAGAGGTTTGAATTCCTATCTAAGTCATCCAAAAGAAAAAAAACAAAAAACAAAAAAAACAACAAACATGAGGCTTCCGTGAGTGCACAAAAGCACTAATAGTGAATGGTGTGTTGGGGGGGATTGTGGAGAGAGTAAGAAAGGGTGATGCAGGGATGAAGCGAAGGATGGAAGGAGGAATTGCAGGAGAAAATGAACTAAATATGCCCATAAAGTTTAACTATCACATTAAGTCACTGAATATAATCTTTGATTCATTAATTAATATGTTTATTGCCAAATATTAGGTGAAATTTACAAAAAATGAAATTTGGGCTGGCAGGGGAAATGTTAGTGATAAGCCATTCTATCTGACCATATTTAAATATCTGTGGCAGTTACATGGGCTTCCCAGGTTGTGCTTGTGATGGGTTTCCCTGGTGGCTATATCAAAGCAATTTTAATTTGTGGAAATAAAACCAAATAAACTAAATAAACTATCACCTATATATTTTCTTTGTCAGGCATCTATATAATTTTATATAATTTATTATTATGAATTCACATTCATATAATTCATATTATGAAAAAAGGCTTGCATAGTTACAAATTTTCCCTACTACACTTTTATTTAGTTCAAGGTTGGAGTTAGTCTTTACTCAATATTTATTTCACACAATAAAATGACATAGAATTAAAGGATGTTAATTTAAGAGATTATCATTCCATTTGTCAACAACAGGTATAAATACTGAGATCTAAAGAAGCAGTGCTTTGTGAAGAGTTAATAGGAACATGTAGAGGTTGCCTACATAGAAAGTGTGTGGGTACTATAGATGATAATACAGAAATGTCTGTTTATGAGATAGGTTGAAAATTCATCTGAAATGATGCACTGTTGTTGTTCAGTGGCTAAGTTGTGTCTGACTCTGCAACCTCACGAACTGCAGCACGTCAGGCTTTCTTGTCCTTCCCTGTCCTCTTGATATTCATGTCCATTGATTGAGTCAGTGATGCCATCCAACCATCTCATTCTCTGTTGCCCGCTTCTCCTCTTGCCCTCAATCTCTCCCACCATCAGGGTCTTTTTTCAATGAGTTAGCTCTTTGCATCAAGTGGCCAAAGTACTGGAGTTTCAGCACCAACATATGTTGGTCAATAAATTCAGTTCCAGGTAAAGAACATTCTTTCTAACCTTAGCTGGAGCAATTTCCTGCAAGTTTTAGTTGGCACTGTTTGTTGCTTTTGGTGCCATGAGCTTTGCTGTGCTTGGCTGACTATTACAGGTTCCTCAGTAGCCACTCTCAAAGAAAAATGAGTCTAGAAGGCATGTAAGATCATCACTCCAGAGAAAGCTATAGAGTTCAACCAACAGTCACAGGGATTAATATATAGGGATGAATAGAGACTTGCATGGCTCAGCACAAAATAAAGGCCAGCAACTAAAATATTTCAGTAAACAGCTCTTTATCATCATTCTTCTGCTCTTTGTCCTAATGAATTTCAGGGCCTTTTAGCTTCTAATATATTCAAGTCATAATACTAAAATTAAAAAGTCTTCAAATCACATATTTGGAATTCAGTCTTTGTGCACAGTATACTTTCTGCAAAGTCTAAACAATACTATTTGATCATTACTTAAAAAAAGCCATTATTGACCTATATGATTTCTGTTAGAGATATTATTTGATTAGTTTATGTTGATGGAGGATTCTTATTTTCACAGAAATACACCATAGGTAATGGTATATAAACAACAAAAAATAAAAACATTATCAAGATCTCTTACTCAATAAATTGATTTTTTCACAGGATCCTATTTAAAGTCTTATTCTGGGATGAAACCAGCAGTGTTTTATAAAGCAAACACTGTCATGTTTAAGAAATCAATCTTTCAGAGAAAGAGAAAGACATGAAAGAAACTATATGATGCAAAGCTGAGTTTTACTATTGTGTTTCAGGTCAGTGGTTTTATACAGTACATGAGCAAACTCATCACCCCTTGTCCAGTTCAATCATGGAGAGATATGGTTTTGGTGTACACAAAGAAAAAGGACTTGAAAATGTTCTGTAATGCTAGTTCGTTCAAAGCTTGTGGAGAAATCACTCTAAAAATATTTTATTTGTATGTGAGATTTATCAATATGATTAAATTTTCTAGAAAAGAATAGTTTTCATAAATTATTTTAATTTTTTCCACTTGTCACTTTTAAAGAGCATACAGTTCTATTATCTGTTTGTTTCCCTGTCTATGTGTAATCTTTCAATTTCTATTTAAAAGAAAATCCGTTATAAGGACATATGGCTTTAGGATAGCAAAGAGGAAAGAAAAAACATTTTTTTGAGACTATAGATATCAAATACTGGTATTCTGAAGCCAAAGATAACTAACTGATAAACACCAATAGGAAATGACTATACATTACCAAAAAAGAATGTTTGTTATGACCCAAATTGAAATAATATTTATCTAAGGAAATCAAATAAACTTTCTTCAGGCAGGCTTGAAAATAAAAATCTTCAAAAATATCTGTTTTTTAAAAAGAATCCAAGTTTCTCTGCTTATAAAGTTGAAAGAAATGTATCTACTGTTTTGAAATGTGAAGAAGTCATATATGTAAAATTACTTAGACCTCTTCAAGTATTACACACTTTAAGGTTATAATGACTATAATAATATATAAAATAAAATATTAATTATTAACTTTCATAGTTGAATAGTATAATTCTAATTATTTTCACATTCACTATCTTAAAATTTTACCTAAAGTAATTCTGCATTGTAGGAAGTAGGGTAATACTTATTTTCAAATTATAAAGAAGATTTTGAGTCCAATTTGAGATTGTTCCTACCCAGACCAAGGATCACTGCTATTGTGAAACAAGACCAAACCTTTGGTTATGACAAAGCATCAATTCAGCTTACAAAAAATACTAACATGCATTTGCAATCTGACAAATGGCCAGACATTTCTGCATTTCCTTTCCAAATAGAAAAAACAAATGGAAAGAAACACATTTCTCAATAGTAGAATACAATATATTTGCTCTATGTCCATTATTCAGTAAGTGTGGTGGTCATTAAGACTGTTCTCAATAATTCAGCTGTCTCCTTCTAGTGACAAGGATGTGTTAAACTGTCCAACAACTTATATATGTCTATGTGACTTTTTTCTTAAGACATATAAGTAGAAATGGCAAGTATAACATTCAGAAAGAAGCATTAAGCAATATTACATGCATATATATATACATATATATTTTAGTTTATTCCCCTTGGCAAGGTGAGTGGCAATATTAGAGATGGTGGCTGTTCTTTCAAAATAGACTGACATTTATATGATAAGCAAAGCACCTTTGTACCACAGATATACATGGGGATATGCAGTAAAATTAAATATTTGCTGTTATCTCCTGAAATTATATAAGTTAAATAATGAGTTTACATAGATTTGTATAAATATGAACACAATCAGTATACAGAACACTTTCCATCACCTCCAAAATTTTCCTCTTGATATTCACTTTGTAGTCAAACACTCACTCACCCTAACCACTGGAAACCATCGATATTTTCTCTGGTCTTATAGTTTTATCTTTACTAGAATGTCATATAAAAAGGACTTGGAGGAGGGCATGGCAACCTACTTCAGTACCCTTGCCTAGAGAATCCCATTGACAGAGGAGCCTGGTGGGCTACAGTCCATAGCGTCACACAGAGTTGGACATGACTGAAGTGACTAAGCAGCAGCAACAGCATATAAAAAGGAACCAGAGAGTGCATAGCATTTTGAGACTGGCTTATTCTTTTAGCATAACGTCTTTGAGAGTCACCCAGGCATTATGTGTTATTAATAGTTCATTTCTTTTCACTGAGGAGTTAAGCCTTTCATTGTATGAATGTATCAGTTTGTTGATCCACCCATTTAGGAAGGATATAATGATGGCTGCCATTTTTTGGCAGTTATGAATAAAAATGATGTAAAGCTTGTTTATAGGCTTTGATTTGAAGATGAATTCTCATTTCACTCCCCTATATAAGTGGGATTTCTGTGTCATATGGTAAATGCATATGTCATTTTATAAGAAAGTCTCAAACTGTTCTAGAGCAGTTATGCAATTTTGCATTTCTACTGCCAAAGTATGCTTTTTACCCTCCATGTTTATATTTTTACAGTGCTTTTCTTACAATTGATTTCTAGTCTCATACCGTTGATGTCAGAAAAGATGCTTGATATTATTTCAACTTTTTAAATTTATTGAGACTTGTTTTGTGACACAGCATGTGATCTATCCTGGCAAAAGTTCCACGTTCACTTGGAAAAAGTGTATTCTGCTTCTTTCAAATGGACTGTTATATATTTCAGACATATATATCTACATAGTTAGTTGGTAGATAAGGTCTAATATATCCCTTGAGGCCAGTGTCTGCATAATTATTTCCTATCTATATGATCTGTCCATAGAGATAAGTAAAGTGTTAAATTTTTCACAAGTATCATGTAACTATCTCTCCTTTTATCACTATTTATATTGTATAATGTTTATATATGTATTTATATAACCCCATGTTGAAAAATATCTTCTTTCTTGTAGAACAGATTCCTTTATGTAATGTTCTTTTTCTTTCATAAAACAGTCCTTTATGAAGCCTAGATTGTCTGTTATCAATGAACATTGAAATCAAGATTGCCGGGAGAAATACCAACAACCTCAGATATGCAGATGACACCACCTTTAAGGCAGAAAGCAAAGAAGAACTAAATAGCCTCTTGTTGAAAGTGAAAGAGGAGAGTGAAAAGTTGGCTTAAAACTCAACATTCAGAAAACTAAGATCATGGCATCTGGACACATCACTTCATGGCAAATAGATGGGGAAACAATGGAAAGAGTGAGTTCAGTTCAGTTGCTCGATTGTGTCCAACTCTCTGTGACCCCATGGACTACAGAATGTCAGGCTTTCCTGTCCGTCACCAACTTCTGGAGCTTGCTCAAACTCATTCCATAGAATTAGTGATGCCATCCAACCATCTCATCCTCTGTCTTCCCCTTCTCCTTCTGCCTTTAATCTTGGACAACATCAGGGTCTTTTCTAATGAGTCAGTTCTTCACATCAGGTGGCCAAATATTGGAGTTTCAGCTTCAGCATCTGTCCTTCCAATGAAAATTCAGGGCTTATTTCCCTTATGGTTGACTGGGTGCCATCCAAGGGACTCTCAAGAGTCTCCTCCAAAACCACAGTTCAAAAGAATCAATTCTTCAGGGCTCAGCTTTCTTTATAGTCCAACTCTCACATCTATACATGACTATTGGAAAAAACATAGCTTTGACTAAACAGAACTTTGTCAACAAAGTAATGTCTGTGCTTTTGAATATGCTATCTAGATTGGTATAACTATTCTTCCAAGGAGCAAGCATCTTTTAATTTCATGGCTGCAGTCATCATCTGCAGTGATAAAGCCTGTCACTGTTTTCATTGTTTCCCCATCTATTTGCCATGAAGAGATGGGACCAGAACCATGGTCTTAGTGTTCTAAATGTTGAATTTTAAACCAGGTTTTAAACTCTCCTCTTTCACTTTCATCAAGAGGCTCTTTAGTTCTTCTTTGCTTTCTGCCATAATGGTGGTATCATCTGCATATCTGAGGTTATTGATATTTCTCCCAGCAATCTTGATTCCAGCTTGTGCTTCACCCAGCCCAGCGTTTCTCATGATGTACTCTGCATATAAGTTAAATGAGCCCGGTGACAATATACAGCCTTGATGTACTCCTTTCCCAATTTGCAACCAGTCTGTTGTTCTATGTCCAGTTCTAACTGTTGCTTCTTGACCTGCATACAGATTTCTCAGGAGGCAAGTCAGGTGGTCTGGTATTCCCATCTCTTTAAGAATTTTCCAGTTTGTTGTGACCCACACAGTCAAAGGCTTTGGCATAGTCAATAAAGCAGAAGTAGATGATTTTCTTGAACTATCTTGCTTTTTTTGATGATCCAACGGATGGTGACAATTTGATCTCTGGCTCTTCTGCCTTTTCTAAGTACAGATTGAACATCTGTAAGTTCATGGTTCACGTACTGTTGAATCTGGCTTGGAAAAATTGAGCATTACTTTGCTAGTGTGTGAGATTAGTGCAGTTGTGCAGTAGTTTGAACATTCTTGGGCTTCCCTGGTGGCTCAGATGTTAAAGAGTCTGCCTGCAGTACCCAAGACCTGGGTTCAATCCCTGTATTGGGAAGATCCCTTGGAAAAGAAAATGGCAACCCACTCCAGTATTCTTGTCTGGAATATCCCATGGACAGAGGAGCCTGCCCAGCTACAATCCATGGGGTCACAAAGAGTCAGACACAACTGAGAGACTTCTCTTTGAACATTCTTTGGCACTGCCCTTCTTTGGGACTGGAATAGAAACTGATCTTTTCCAGTCCTGTGGCCACTGCTGAGTTTTCCAAGTGCTGACATATTGAGGGCAGCACTTTAACAGCATCATCTTTTAAGATTTGAATAGCTCTGTTGGAATTCCATCACCTCCACTAGCTTTGTTTGTAGTGTTGCTTCCTAAGAACACTTGAATTCACATTCCATGATGTCTGGCTCTAGGTGAGTGATCACACCACCATCATGGTTATCTGTGAGAAACAGTTAGAGACTATTCTTGGGGGCTCCAAAATCACTGCAGATAGTGACTGCAGCTGTGAAATTAAAAAAAAAAAGCTTCCTCCTTGAAATAAAAGCTATGACCAACCTAGACAACATATTAAAAAGCAGAGACATTACTCTGCCAACGAAGGTCCATCTAGTCAAAACTATGGTTTTCCCAGTAGTCATGTATGGATGTGAGATTTGGACTGTAAAGAAAGTTGAGTGCTGAAGAATTGATGCTTTTGAACTGTGGTGTTGTAGCAGACTCTTGAGAGTCTGTTGGACTGCAAGATCAAACCAGTCAATCCTAAAGGAAATCAGTTCTGAATGTTCATTAGAAGGACAGATGCTGATGCTAAAACTCCAATACTTTGGCCACCCGATGTAAAGAACTGCCTCACTGGAAAAGCCCCTGATGCTGGGAAAGATTGAAGGCAGGAAGAAGAGGGGACGACAGAAGATGAAATGGTTGGATTGCATCACCGATTCGATGGACATGAGTTTGAGCAGGCTCCAGGAGTTGCTGATGGACAGGGAAGTCTGGCGTACTGCAGTCCATGGGGTTGCAAAGAGTCGGATATGACTGAGCAACTGAACTGATATTGTCTGATGTAAGTATTGTTACCCAGCTTTCTATTCGTATCCATGTGCCTGTAACATCTTTTTTTATATATGCTCATTTTCAGTCTAGATGCATTTTTAGATCTAAGAAAAGTCTCTTGCAGGTAGCATGTATATGTGTCTTCCTTTTCTTAATTCAGCCACTCTGTGTCTTTTGATTGAAGCATTTACTCTAGCTACATTTAAAGTAATTATTGATAGGTATGTACTTGTTGCCATTTTATTTGTTTCAGGTTGTTATTATAGTTATTTTTGTTTCTTCTTTTCCTCTCTTACCTTGTGATTTGATGACTAACTTTAGTGCTATGTTTGGATTCCTTTCTCTTTTTTGTATATATTTATCACAGACTTTTAGTTTGGTTTACCCTGAGGTTCATATATAACTATATATAATCATATATATGATTATTTTAAATTGATTATTTCAAGTCTGAAAACATTTTTTATAATCTGCACTTTCATCCCCATATGTTTTCTTTTCACATCATATTTTATATCTTCTTGCTTTGTTTATCCCTTAACTACTTATGTTGTAATGATTTACTACCTGTCTTTCAGTCTTCCTACTAGCTTTATAAGTTGTTGACCTACTATATTTACTGTATATTTGCTTTTATCAATGAGATTTTTTCCTGTCTTAATTTTCATATTTCTGGTTGTAGTCTTTTTTTCCTCACTATTATTTGGTTGAGTTTTGTTAAGCAAGAATCTCGTGCTCTCAAGAAAATTACATTTTACTGGATAAATAGCTAGAAAATATAGGCTCTTCTGCAACAGTGAGACAAAGAGTAAGAGAATTTTGTCCAGTGATCAGTAGCATCGTGATCCTAGATATGCTAGGATTATATATACAGATTCCAGAGATAATTCATTTAATATATTGAATAGATTCCATTCTATAAGAAGAAAGATACAGAAGAAACTGGAAATTTTGCTTGAGTGTTAAACACATGGTCTGTGGTTCAGAAAAAGTCTTCAGTCTTTGACTGTCACAAGAACTCATTGTTCATTCAGTGAGGCGTTTGATATAAAAAATCACACTCAGTGACTGAATTAATAAAGGAGGTAAGAACATATTTCATATCCACAAGTTGCTATAGGCATACTGCCAAAGGAACCATGATAGATAACAGATCCATATCTTATAACCAGCTTGACTTATTGTTTCTAATACACTTCCTCTTCTGCTCAAGTTTTTTTTTTTTTTTTTTCCTTAAACCAAGTTGATGCTAAGTTCATTGGTTAAACCCTTCAGGATTACAGTTTGGTAGGGTGAGGGAAGAAGTTGTGGAATCAAGTATGGGCTAAACACTTTTTTCAAAATTTATTAAAAAAATAAAATATTATATCAAAGAAGTCAGTTAATTAGGGTAGTTACATTTAAAAATTAAGTAAAAATCAATTAAAATCACTATAATTAATAACACCATTAATAAAATAGCTTAGTTGAATAAGCTAAAATATTGAATCAGTCCAACAATTTTGCCAAGATATCCTTCTGAGACAAGGATAAAGCTTTGCTACTGCAATAAGACAGTGCTTATGAGAAATATTTCTATTGAGAATACCTAACAGGCTGGTCTATGATACTGGTATGAAATCTAGAAAAGTCCTAATTAGAAAACAAAGTAAGCAGTAATCCAAAGAGATAACAAAGTTTAAAAATTACAAATGAAGCTCATGGATAAAACTGAAAAACAAGGAGTGGGTTTGGAAAGGATGATAAATATTTATCCTGGAGTGAGGTACCCTGGTTGGAAGCCAGAAGTATGTGATTTAATATAGAGCTATTAAAGGTGCAGTGATGTTATGGATGATTCTGATCAATTGTAATATTATGAAACAGTAACAGCAATAGGATATCTGGAAGCTCTTAAATATCTGATAAATGGAGGTTGTGACAAAGATTTTCTCCTTGAGTAAGCTTGAGACAGGTTTCTCTGTGCCTTTTTTTTTTTTTTTTTTTTTTGTCTAGACCTCATCCTTGGGCCTTATCTTTAACCTGCTCAGCCTAGTTTGAATAAGAATCCTGCTAAGTCAGTTTTGCAAGCATCTCCATAATCTTGAGATCTCCTCACAGTAATTTTCCGTCCACTGAACTCTCCTCATTCTGCTCATTGACTCCAAGTCACCTGCTGCTTTTCCTGCATTTGGAATTGAGTCCCATCTCTCTCTCTTATTAGGATAGTCTTAACACCTAACACAATAGTCCAGAATAAAGTCTTCTTTATGATTCTTAAAATGTTAGAATGATTTTTTCTTTAACAATTGAGGCTTTAGTCTAATAAAATCATGAAACTCCACAGAGAGTTTTGCATTGAGCGTAGTCCAAAAATGGTCTAATGAAAAAAAATATCACATAACTCTTTTCATGCTCTAATCTTCAGCATTTTGCAAAATGCTAGAGTAAGACCTACATAGAAGGATAACCAAACTTCATAGAATTATACATTTTTAACCTGAGTTATGAAAACAAGCACAGTATATGCAAATTACAGTTAAACAGTTTGTCCTAATATCCCTAATAATCATTTGCAACCATAACAGAGCCAAGAGTCAACAAAATATATGTATGAAAAAACCATCCTTTATTGATCATAAAGTCTTAAGTTTGCTTTAATGTATTTTTTCATGATTCTTTCTTCTAGAATAAACGCTTCCACCTTTTACTTGTTGTTGGGCTCTGCATGCAGAACATTCATTTTAGGTACTAGGCAGAGTTAAAGTAAATAGTCATGGCCCCTACACTCTTGGAGAAATTTAAAAGAGGCTTTTAAACTTGATTTATCTAACATTGGAAAGAAAATCATGGTATTCTGGAATACAGACTAAGAAAGTATATTAAAGACGGGAGAGTGGCCAATAGTTTTAAATACTCTGATTAGTCTTTGATGAGATAAGCTTGGTAGAATGGTAGTTAAGAAAGCCTAATTGGAGTATGCTTGTGAGGAATGAAAGAGAAAAATTGGAAAAGTGAAAATAGACAATTTATTTGAGGAATTTTGCTGGGGAGATAACTAAAGAAATGGGGCAGCAGTTGGTGTGCAAAAGTGGAGAAAGGAGTCAGGATAAAATTTATTCATTTGTGGTGTCTTCATTTTAAAATGGAAAAAACACCAGCATGTTTTAAAATGATGAAACAAATATAATAAAGTGTGAAAGATAATCATGTCAGATTTCAATCAGGTAAAAATTTTTGGAGTAATGGTCTGAAGTAGATAAGACCCTAAATTGGGTTTACTGCATAAATGAAGGGACTGACAATACATAAATGCATGCATATGTCATCTAAAGTAATTGGAGGAAAAGTAGAGGAACAGGATGAACATTTTGAGAAGTGTATGAATGAGGGGAATAAAGGGTGTTCTCAGACAGTGACCAAGAATTAAGGAATGTGTTTGGATATTTTGAGATTATATATAAAACCTAGATAGAGGACAATGTACTCCAAAGGCTGAAATAGACTTGCTTTTTCTCTTCCCACCATTTCTCCCAAATTCTCCAAATAAGACAAAATAGAAAGTCTGAGCCAATCTGTCTGTCTGTCTCTCCTTCCTTCTCTTAACTGCCCCTAATCACAGTGAAGAGGTAATAAGACACAACAAAGTAGGTTACTCCTCAGTGGAACAGAAAAAGGAGGTGAGGCAAAACGGGCAGGGTAACAATCCCTACTAAAAGAAAAGAGGGAAGCACAGAACTGCCAGGAAAGGCCAGACAAGCTGATCTATGGTAAACAGATACTAAATTCTGTCACTTGAAACAATTTTTTGTGTTTTACTGTCATGTCTTAGATGCATGGCTATCTTATTAACTAATACTGCTTCTTGATTATAAAGTCATATGTGCGTGTTTTAATCGCTCAATCATGTCTGACTGTGCAACCCCATGGACTGTAGCCCACCAGGCTCCTCTGTCCATGGGATTCTCCAAACAAGGATACTGAAGTGGGTTGCCATTCCCTTCTCCAGGGTTATAAAGTCATATCACCAGCTAAGAGGAATAGATGTCTTTTCAATTGTGAAAGACCAGCATCTGCAAAACTTTAGTGTCTTTATGTTTTGAGTTTGTTCTGATTCAGCTTTGACTTTCCAGTGAGATTACCAGGGACACAGTCAGAAGTAATGTATAATTCAATTTTAGGGACTTGAGTCCTACTGCTACTGTGTGACTGCAGTCTAAATAATTTCAAATGCCCTCAGTTCAGTTCAGTTGCTCGGTCGTGTCCAACTCTTTGCAACCCCATGAATTGCATCATGCCAGGCCTCCTTGTCCATCACCAACTCTTGGAGCCTACCCAAACTCATATCCATTGAGTTGGTGATGCCATCCAACCATCCAATCCTCTGTTGTCCCCTTCTCCTCCTACCCTCCATCTTTCCCAGCATCAGGATCTTTTCAAATGAGTCAGCTCTTTGCATCAGGTGGCCAAAGTACTGGAGTTTTAGGTTCAACAATCAGTCCTTCCAATGAACATCCAGGACTGATCTCCTTTAGGATGGAGGGTTCTAAATTAGTACACATGATGGTGATTTTTTCATAATTTGAGTCTTGATACATATTTTCTCCACAGTGTTTAGTTTCCTGCTAATTATTAATATGCAGATTTGAATTTACTGAAAGATTTCAATAACTTTAAAGAGTAGCCAATGACTTCTTTAAATTTTTTTTATAGTTCTAGTGCCTAGTATGTTTAACAATTTCCAGTTGAACTATTAATAAAAGAAAAGCATTTTAAAATACAATGATGGTGGTTTAGTACAGGGATTTTAGTTAATATTGGGCTTTGAATATAGATAGTCTGAATATGCTGTTAAAAAATAATTGTAGTATAATTAGTGTTATCCCAAGTACATTATGGTTGTTTGATGATATTATGACAACCACACATACATATTTATAAGACTCATATAAATGGAATCTTCTAGAAGGGGTAGTACACAATTTGTACATGCAACATGGCACTTCAGGTTTCTGACATGTATTTTCTGTGTCATAGAAAAGTGGGAATACTGGTATACATGATATACATCCTGAACTTCCAAAAGGAGTTGCAGAGGAAAATAACAGTGTCTTTCCTAATACATATGGAATAGTCAGTGTTTAAAATTTAAAATTTTACTTTTCTTTCCCAATATAAACTACTCCATTTTTAGCCATTCCACATTAAAAAAATTAAATTATCCTTTATGGAATCATGCAAAAATATTCTAAAGGTATCTCAAATATTTTTAAAAGGCTGCTGCTACTGTGGTTAAGATTCATATCATAAATAGCTGTGCATCTCTAAGTATGAAAAAAAAATCTTGGGATAGAAGTGAAGCACATACTTAAAACCAGATCTTCTGTCCAGTAGCTGTGTCTGAACAGAATAGTGATAAGCCCCAAATGAAACACCCGACAATAATCACTGTATATACACCAGTCCCCAGTGAGTTGTATATTAATATCTGGCAATTCATGACAGAATTCCTAATTTCATAGCAGCTCTAGGTATGAATAAAGATTTATTAAGGTAGTCAGTAAAATATTCCTAAACACCAAATTGTTTTAATTTTCCTATTTTGCTTTAGGAGATTGAAGAAAGCCTGTATTATGATACTAAAAGATACTGATTAAATAAACACTTGGCATCATATTAAGTTCATTTAATATAGCCAAAAGTTAATATCTATATTTATACTCCATTTCTTTATTGCTAGGATAAAAACTAATGGTAGGAGTAAGGGTCCCTTTTTTTTCTTTACTGTCTATCTCCAAGTTTAACCTCCAATCTCTCCCTGCACAACTCCCTACCATCTGCCTTCATGATGCAGAATCTCTGGAAGCTTTTCTGTTTTCATGAATAATTTTAAATTAAGAGATTTTTAAAATATATATTTAACATGAGCTTCTGGTATAGAGAAATGCCTTCTCTTCCACCAGACTTGAAGGGAAATTTTTTTTTCCCTCAGACAGACATCTATCTGACAGATAAAATAGATTTACATTCATAACCATACTATTGAGATAGAAGATGATTTTGAAAATGAACAAACAAGAATTGATGGTACTATATCTGAAGGCTTATATATTCATTATCCATTCTCCATTATCTAAGCAAGTTCAGTTCAGTTCAGTTGCTCAGTCATGTCCAACTCTTTGTGACCCAGTGAATTGCAGCACACCAGGCCTCCCTGTCCATCACCAACTCAAGTCTTCTATTCCTATTTCAGCCCTTGTCTGGTAGTCAGGCACATCTTCAGATCAAGATGAACATGTCTAGTTCTCCAAAGACTAACCCATCATCTCAATTCTTTTCTGTTGTTCTCCCCATAGGAAACAGACTAATGCCCTTCCCTCTAAACTGTTCACATCCGAATGTTTGCAACCTATGTTACCATACATGCTAAAAGGGACTTTGAAGATGTAATTCGAGTTACTGACGTAAAGATGGGAAGATTACTGTGGACCAAATTTAATCACAGGAGTTATTATTTATTTATTTATTGCTAAAAATAGAGGACATTTTCCAGACTATGGTCAGAAAGATGTGAGACGAAAGGAAGATCAGAAAAATGCAACCCTGCTGACTTTCAAGATGGAGGAAGAGTCCATGAGCCAAGGAATGTGAAAATCTAGAAAGGGCAAGGAAATGGAGTTTACCTAATTTCTTCAGAAAGGAATATAGCTCTCTAACTCTTACATTTTAGTCTAGTGAGACCCCTCTTAGATTTCTGATCTATAGAACCGTAAGTAATAAACTGCTAATTCCTAAGTTTCTGATAACATATTCTAAAGGAAAAACATTTCTAAGAATAAACATTGCTTTTTTTCCTGGCATTAAAATAAAATCCTGTATTTTAAAGATACCTTAATTTGAATATTCTGTACTCTGTTGATAAATTAAGAACTTTTTTTTCCATTTCAAAATATGCTTTTCCTCAGGATACCTTTAAATAAAGATTTCCTCTGATGAATTTCAAATATAATGTTATTAATATTTAGAAAACAATGTAGTTATGTGGACTTTTTTGTATCTCACTCGTTATTTAAACAAAAATGCACCAATAATTCTGTTTATGTTAAATTCTTCTTAAACTTGGATATAACTCTCATGCACTTTGTATTCAGCTATATCTATTGGGTAGATAAAGGATTATATCACGAATGGATAAAAGAACAGAGGAATTAAATGAATGAATCCTTAGTTATGTATTATAAATAAAAATATCTCACTACCTTCTGAGTCATCTTAGAAAGGCCCAAAGGTCTCTGTCTTACCAATGAATCTTTTACCAAATACAGTATCAAATATAGGAATAGTCATTAAATTAGTTTTAAACAGTTATATTGTTTCCTTTGATCAAATTTATATTATACTATTACTCAATTATGCTTATTCTATGTATATACACAGGCTTATATGGTTTTAAAGTTGCACAAAATAAAAGTCTGTATATATAAGAACAGTCCATTAATATCTTGATTACTAGACTGGATTAATGTTTCTTATTTGACATTAATAATATAAATCATTTTTCTGAACATTAAAAGAACTACTTATAAAGTTATATTTCAGAATATAAAACATTGATTGATTATATCTGTATACCTCTTTGCAGTCACTGTCTCATTTATTTTGTCTCTTATTTCCTTCCTCCTAAAATTTGAGCTACAATTGCTCTTTTTCTAGTTCATTTAGGTGTAAACTTGACTCTTTGTGGTGATTTTTCCCATTTCTTGAAGTAGGCATGTGTTGCTATGCACTTCTCTCTTTGAACCATTTTTGCTACAACCCATAATTTTGTTATGTCATATTTCTTTCATTTTTCTCTAGGTATTTTTTATTCTCCTCTGATTTCTTTGATGATCCATTGGTTGTTCAGTAGCATGTTTTTTAATTTCTATGTTCTTGTAGTTTTTCCTATTTACTCTTATGATTGACTTTTGAACTGAAGTGTGTTGCTCAGTTGTGTCTAACTTTATGACCATATGGACTGCAGCCCACCAGACTCCTCTGTTTGTGGAATTCTCCAGCCAAGAATATTGGAGTGGGTAGACACTCCCAGTTTCATACAATGTGGTCTTAGAGGATCCCTGATAAAATTTCAATCTTCATAATTTACTAAAACTTGTTTTGTGACCATTTAATGAGTAATCTAGTCTAAAGTACTTTCCATGTGAACTGAAGAATGTGTATTCTGTTACTTTTGGATGGAATGTTACCTTTATATGTATCAAATTCATGAGATCTAATTATTCACCTAAGTTTATTTCCTTATTGATTCTCTGTAGAGATGATCTACCCATTGATGTGAGTACATGTTAAAGCCCCCTCTCATATTACAGAAAATTTCTGTTTTGGTTCTTTGATATTTGCTTTACATATCTTAGTGTTCCTTTTTTGGGTGCATAAATCCCATGGACGGAGGAGCCTGGTAGGCTGCAGTCCATAGGGTCACTGAGAGTTGGACGTGACTCAGTGATTTTGCTTTCACTTTTCACTTTCATGCATTGGAGAAGGAAATGGCAACCCACTCCAGTGTTCTTGCTTGGAGAATCCCAGGGACGGGGGAGCCTGGTGGGCTGCCGTCTATGGGGTCGCAGAGTCGGACACGACTGAAGCAACTTAGCGGCAGCAGCAGCATACATTTATAAATGTCTTCCTTCTGGATTAATTATTTTATCATTATATAATACTCTTTGTCTTTTTTTAGTCTTTGTTTTAAAATCTATTTTGTTGGATATGAGTAGAGCTAATCCAGCCTTCTTTTATTTCTATTTGCATGGATTATTTTTTCCCAAACTTTCATTTTCTGTGTCCTTTCTTTTGAAATAAGTCTGTTATAAGCAGCATACAGATGGGTCTTTTTAGCCATTCAGCCACTTTTTGACTGACAAATGCAGTCCATTTGCATTTAAAGTAAATATTGATAGGTATAAACTTACTGCCAATTTGCTAATTTGTTTCCTGTTTTTTATTGATAATTCATCACTGTTCCTTTCTTCTCTTTCATTCTTCCCTTGTGATTTGCTGGTTTTCCTTAGGATTGATTATGTTTAGATTCCTTTATCATTTGCTCTTGTGCATTTAATAGAAGTTTGGAACCAGTATGTTGTTCCATGTCTGGTTCTAACTGTTGCTTCTTGACCTGAATACAGATTTCTCAGCACGCAGGTAAGGTAGCCTGGTATTCACATATCTTGAAAAATTTTCCACAGTTTGTTGTGAAGCATATATATATTTATTTGAATTATATATATATGAATTTCCTGTGTCTATATCCAACCTTCCCTACAAGAGTATGGATATTAAAAGAATTGACTATAGTTAAAAATAAAAATACAAATAAATTAACAGTAAATATATTATTCATGAGGATCTACATTTGGAACTAAAGTAGACCAAAACCAAAGTAACACATGTCTTCTAGCAGCCTCACTAATTTACTGATAAACCATTGAATCCCTATAAAACAAAGCAGTTTTGAGCTAACAAACTTCAATGTTCCCTCCACTTTTTCCTGGTCTCTCTCAACAGTAATTTCCCTGTCCCACTACTTAGCATTTATTCTAATCATGCCAGTCTCCTCTTGGTCACCTACTGATACTCCTCTGCTGTTAAAATTTTGCTTATTTTACTACATGACAAAAGACCACAAGAAGATGAAAATTAGTGCTGAAGTGTACTTTCTCTCCAATATATTGAGCTTCTTCAGAACTGCTCAGGCATAATAGTGATACTTATAGGTCCTTCTATTCACGAAATAGGGAAGGCATGGTTTTCATCTTTATAACTGATACACACATGCACATATTTCCAAGTTATTGGAATAGATACAGTTATGTGAAAATGTATGCACTTTACTTTTCTTCTATGCAAACAAGAATCATAGTTTATTCATCTTTGAGTTCTGTTGTTTAGTAGATTGCTTTGCACACTGTGAAAAGCTATAATCTTGTTAGATAAATGTGAAATATATGTACCCACTTAGCATAAAACTATTGCTTCAATAATCTTGGTCATATTTTAGAGTTCTTTGAGATGAGAGTTAAATATACTGTGTCTCAATTTCTTTTACTTTATACATGGATGCAAGTATATTATTTTTATAGATTCATTTCTAGTGAAAATCTTTGTATCTTTATATTTATCTCACTACTACTACTGCTGCTGCTGCTGCTGCTTAGTTCCTAGACTCTTCATTACTGTGTTCCAGATGAAACTTTTCCCTTATGAAGCTAAAAATGATTATGTACACTTATGAAATCAGTATGAATATCACAATGAGTCCAGAGCATTTTGATTTTCTGCAAAAGTAGTTTTTTGTTTATTAATAAAAAACTATACAGAGAACCTGATAATAGTTTGCATTAATTACTTGAAATATTTGGCACATTTTATTTGGTGGTCCAATTGTTTGATGAAATTCTAGTAGACTGTGGTTCATGGAAACCTTATCTTGCATCTTAAATATTAATAATCCCTAGTAACAATTTGCAAGTAAAAAAGAACTTCAAAAAGCTTTGACATTGAATCTAGTCAAATACATCACTTTGCTTTTGAATCCCTAAACATTTCATATGCTGAAGAACTGTTCTTGCAGATCCATAGATGACATTATTCTCATTTGACAATTTCAGCAGATATCATATTTGGGAAAATAACCACTCTTCAGGATGCTGACCCTGATTTTTACTTCTGGTTCATTTTTACTTCAGTGTTCATAAATTGTCTTTATTGTAATGATTCATAAAATATTAAAAAGATTATTAAATATTAAACCCATAATGTAAAGGAACACAATATTTATGGTTCACTTTATCTGTGTGAGTTACCTGAAGAATACATAAATAAAATTGATCAGAATGTCTCAAAATAAGTGACAAAACATTTTGTGCTGATCTATTTCCCCTTCTATTTTAAGTTATTTCATATTTCGTCTGCCTTTCCATAAGTCCTGTAAGTAATTTTCCAGATTTAATCCAGATGGTCTAAATCACCAGATGATCAATACAGAAATCAGATTGATTATATTCTTTGCAGCCAAAGATGGAGAAGCTCTATATAGTCAGCAAAAACAAGACCGGGAGTTGACTGTGGCTCAGATAATGAACTTCTTATTGCCAAGTTCAGATGTAAATTGAATAAAGTAGGGAAAACCACTAGACCATTTAGGTATGACCTAAATCAAATCCCTTACGATTACACAGTGGAAGTGAGAAATAGATTCATGGGACTAGATAATATAGACAGAGTGCCTGAAAAACGATGGTTGGAGGTTTGTGACATTCTAGAGGAGGTGGTGATCAAAATCATCCTCAAGAAAGAGAAATGCAAATAGGCAAAATGGTTGTCTGAGGAGACTTTGCAAATAGCTGAGAAAAGAAGAGAAGCTAAGCATGGCAAAGGACTGGTCTCCTTTAGGATGGACTAGTTGGACATCCTTGCAGTCCAAGGGACTCTCAAGAGTCTTCTCTAACACCACAGTTCAAAAGCATCAATTCTTCGGTGCTCAGCCTTCTTCACAGTCTAACTCTCAAACCCACACATGACCACTGGAAAAAGCATAGCCTTGACTAGATGGACCTTTGTTGGCAAAGTAATATCTCTGCTTTTCAATATGCTATCTAAGTTGGTCATAATTTTCCTTCCAAGGAGTAAGCATCTTTTAATTTCATGGCTGCAGTCACCATCTGCAGTGATTTTGGAGCCCCCCAAAATAAAGTCTGACACTGTTTCCACTGTTTCCCCATCTATTTCCTATAAAGTGATGGGACCAGATACCATGATCTTCGTTTTCTGAATGTTGAGTTTTAAGCCAACTTTTTCACTCTCCTCTTTCACTTTCATCAAGAAGGTTTTTAATTCCTCTTCACTTTCTGCTGTAAGGGTGGTGTCATCTGCATATCTGAGGTTATTGATATTTCTCCTGGCAATCTTGATTTCAGCTTGTGCTTCTTCCAGCCCAGTGTTTCTCATGATGTAAACTCCAATACTTTGGCCACCTCATGTGAAGAGTTGACTCATTGGAAAAGACCCTGATGCTGGGAGGGATGGGGGCAGAAGGAGAAGGGGACGACAGAGGATGAGGTGGCTGGATGGCATCACTGACTCGATGCACATGAGTTTGGGTGAACTCTGGGAGTTGGTGATGGACAGGGAGGCCTGGCGTGCTGAGATTCATGGAGTTGCAAAGTGTCAGACACAACCAAGCAACTGAACTGAACCGAATGGCAAAGGAGAAAAAGAAAGATATATCCATTTGAATGCAGACTTTCAAAGAACAGCAAGGAGAGATAAGAAAACCTTTCTCAGTGATCAATGCAAACAAATAGAGGAAAACAATGCAATGGGAAAGACTAGAGATCTCTTCAAGAAAATTGGAGATACCAAGGGAACATTTCATGCAAAGATGGCCGCAATAAAGGACAGACATGGTATGGACCTAAGAGAAACAGAAGATATTAAGAAGAAGTGGCAAGAATACACAGAAGTTCTATTAAAAAAAAAAATCTTCATGACCTAGATAATCACGATGATGTGATCACTCACCTACAGCCAGACATCCTGGAATATGAAGTCAAGTGGGCCTTAGGAAGCATCACTATGAACAAAGCTAGTGGAGGTGATGGAATTCCAGTTGAGCTGTTTCAAATCCTAAAAGATGATGATGTGAAAATGTGGCACTCAACATGTCAGCAAATTTGGAAGACTCAGCAGTGGCCACGGGACTGGAAAATTTTTATTTCAATCCCAAAGAAAGGCAATGCCAAAAAATATTCAAACTACCACACATCTGTACTCATGTCACATGCTAGTGAAGAAATGCTCAAAATTCTCCATGCCAGGCTTCAACAATACATGAACCATAAAATTCCAGATGTTCAAGCTAGATTTTGAAAAGGCAGAGGAAACAGAGATCAAATTGCCAACATATTCTGAATCATTGAAAAAGCAAAAAGAGTTCCAGAAAAACATCTACTTCTGCTTTATTGACTATGCCAAAGCCTTTGACAAGGTGGATTGAACTCAATGTGGAAAATTCTTAAAGAGATGGGAATACCAGACCACCTCACCTGCCTCTGAGAAACCTGTATGCAGGTCAAGAAGCAACAGTTAGAACTGGACATGGAACAACAGACTGGTTCCAGATCAGGAAAGGAGTATGTCAAAGCTGTTTATTGTCACCCTGCTTATTTAACTTATTTGCAGAGTACATCATGCAAAATGCTAGGCTGAATGAAGCACAAGTTGGATATAAGATTGCCAGGAGAAATATCAATAACCTTAGATATGCAAATGACACCACCCTTATGGCAAAAAGTGAAGAAGAACTAAAGAGCCTCCTGATGAAAGAGGAGAATAAAAAAGTTGGCTTAAAATTCAACATTAAAAAAACGAAGATCATGGTATCTGGTCCCATTACTTCATGGAAAATAGATGGGGAAATAATGAAAACAGTGAGAGACTATTTTGAGGGGCTCCAAAATCACTGCAGATTGTGACTGCAACAATGAAATTAAAAAAAAAATTAATTAAAAATTAAAAAAAAATTTTTTTTAAAAAAGCTTTCTCTTTGGAATACAAGCTATCTCTATTCTAGATAGCATGTTAAAAAGCAGAGACATTACTCTGCCAACAAAAGTCCATCTAGTCAAAGCTATGATTTTTCCAGTAGTCATGTATGGATGTGAGTGTTGGACTATAAAGAAAATTGAGTGCTGAGTAATTGGTGCTTTTGAACTGTGGTGCTGAAGAAGACTCTTGAGAGTCCCTTGGACAGCAAGGAGATCCAACCAGTCAATCCTAAAGGAAATCAGTCCAGAATAGTCATTGGAAGGACTGATACTGAAGCTGAAACTCCAGGTCTTTGGCCACCTTATGCGAAGAACTGACTCTTTGGGAAAGACCATGATGCTCCTCCGCAAGACTGAAGGCAAGAGGAGAAGTGGACAACAGAGGATGAGATGGTTGGATGGCATCACCGACTCAGTAGACATGACTTTGAGCAAGCTCCAGGAGTTTGTGATGGACAGGGAATTCTGGTATGCTGCAGTCCATGGAGTTGCAAAGAGTTAGACATGAGCGACTGAACTGTACCAATTCTCCAGCTGATTAGTCTAATTCCTTGAGCACTTATTATGTAATTCCTCATTAGAAATGACACATATCTGCATTTGGGAAATTTTATTTGGCAACTAATGGACCACTGCATCTAGTATATGTTACAAGCAAAGCAGGATATTAGGCACCAGTATTCCTTGTTTTCAGTCTGTTTCTTAGCATTTCTGAGCCCTTGGTCCAGGAAGACTGTTTGACCCTCCATTTTCTCTTATTTCATTCAGTATGAGCTAGGAAAAAAAGTACTGTGAGTTGGCAGATTAACAACACCTGTTATGACTTCTTCAATGTTGGTCATTGAGCAGACTACATACAACCAATGTTTAGCAAGGGCTAGATTCTTCATGGTGCATTCATTTTAAGACTCAAACGTGCAATACTATTTCGCTGTTTGCTGCATTCCCAGTTTTTTTGTGATCCCTGCTGATGAATTACTGAAAACCTTGAAAGTAATGACTGGAATGATACTTTCTCTTAAATCATCAAAATTCACTTTTTGTCAGAGTTAAGTGTTTAAAAAGCAACTTAATTATGCTAGATCCTGCACTAAAACTATTTTTTTTAAGCAAGAAAATATACTTTGTTCTTATTCCATGTTTTTTTTTTAATGATTTTATTCTTCAGTGATTTTGCTTCAAGACATTTTATGCATTATAACCTTTAGTAGTGACATGAAATTCTTGCAAGATGATTTATTACAAGGCACACTTTTACCTTTAATATGTCAAAGAATCATATTTTTAGATAAAAAGTCTTTTTAGGTTTTCTTCTAGGGGAACAAACATAGGAAGTTATGCTGTCTGAATGATGGTCACTCAATGGTATTATTTCACTAGGAAATTATTTTCTTTTAAATGATTATTTAATGACTTAATGTGATCTAGTTCTTGTGCAAAGGAGAAAAACCTAGGCATTTCTTATAAAAAAAAACTAATTCTCTATAACATAGAGATGAAAGTATAAATAAATCAACTTCAAATTATATGAGACTACATTAAAATATGAAAAAAAGGTTAAGAGCACAGGATATAAAATTTAGGGACCACGGTGCTCAGAGTAAAGAATTTTGAACTGGGTGTTGAAAACTAGTAGTTGAAAATATGTAGCTGACTCTGACTGGAAAGTCTAGAGCATAGCAGTAAAATCAATAGTTATCAGTGCAAAGGTGGTTAGAAACTTATCTGCTCAGTTGTTACTGACGTCCTCAGTAAGGAACAGGGGTAAAGTTTGGGTGTTTTAGGTACAAACAGCAGAGTTTATGTTAAAACTTTGTAGAATATCAATTTTTAAAATTTTGGATGAAAAAACAGGGACAAAGAGGACTAAGATGTGATAAAACAGATGAGAGAATATTTAGTAGAAAACTGTCAAGGGCCACTGAAAGTTGGAAGGGTGGAAAGCATATTGATGTAAGATGTGCTCAGCTGTATCAATGGATGTGGGAAATTAAAGTCTGAAAAAATACTAGTGAGTGTAGCAGTCAAAAGTTTAGTATAACCTTACTCATAAACATTTTCAGTAAAGAACAAATAGACTTCTGTGAACTTCTTTACAACTTAAGTTGTAAAGATTACTTCTTTTTATGTTCCTACAGTTTCACTATAACAATAACTATTGTCCACAGTCACTGCTTCTTCATGGTGGACACTTTTGCAAGCACTGTATAGCTTCATGCTCTGGAGGCCATTGACCTCCACATACACATGCATACATGATGTGGATTAAGCAGAAATACAATATAAAATAAAAATCTATCCCTGTACTGGTTTATATTATTATCTTCTTCATTACAAAGAATATCTACTATTCACATCTGCTCACCATATACTCTCCCCTGTTCTCCTATAACAGCAGCTTGGTTTTTTTCAAAATTTCATATTATTATTCCTTTACATAAGTATAGATTAGATTTGATTATTGATCTTTTACACTATTCTTATATATTAATATTAAAATAAAATTGAACTAAGCTTATTTTATCACTATATTTGAACTGTATTTTTAATAGGACATATTTCTAGAACAGTAATGATTAAAGTGTATGTGTATCTTAGTTGACAGTTTATAAGGCTTCTACAACTCATATTTCCACCAGTAATTATAATAAATTCAATTTCCCCACCTCACCAGCCTGCTTATTTTCATTACATTTAAATTTTTACTAGTGGGACACATGTTCTATTTTTGTTTTAACTGCGCATTTATTTGATTCATACTGTGATTTATTCTTACTGAAAATTTTGTTTTCTTCTTTTGTGAGGTGCCTATTTCTATTTGGCATTGATTTATAAGACTTACTTAGGTATTATACTTATTTATTTATTTAGAAAGTGAACAGACAGAACAAATTTTTCTGAATTAAGACTTATTTTGAATAAAGGATTTGTCCTTGGTGACTTCAGAAACTATCATAATCAGGTAACTACTTGCACTACCATCCTCTATGAAAATCAGGATACAGGCAAGCATACACAGCAAAATCTGCTCAGTTGCTACTGAGGGCCTCAGTGACAATTACAATTTGTCTTGAATTATGAAATGAACTTTTCACATATTCTCAGTGCTATCTTCATTGATGCTTGTGTGTAAGAGTGTACATACATTTATTCATACTGTGATGATAGATATATGCTTAATTTTAATCACTAATTCTACTTGTGTATTTGGCATTATTTCCTAGCACATCATGATGTGAAATATATTCACACTGAGTTAATTCTTCCCATTCACATTAATGAAAAGAACAGGAGCACATAATTTCTTATAAGAACAGTAAGAGCTAAGTGTGAAAAAAACTTGCTTTCACCTACATAGCTCTATTAAGTAATTTTTCTACTAGCAAGTCAAATATTCGATCTAGTGCATCAGAGAAGCAGAATTCAATCTTTTATTTGATATAATTATTTCCCTCTCATGAACTTTTTGCCCTGGCATATTTCTTGCTAGGAATATAAAATATTTTAACACATTTATCAAAGAATTAAAAATGCTACAGATGTACCAGTGTTCACAGTAACTATGAAATATCAAGCAATGTATGAAATATCAAAATTAAATCACATAATCCTAGATTCATAAAATCTAGCAGGGACATTATGGTCTTTCAGTAATTACTTATTTCTAACTACAAATAATAAAGACTCAAGTCTTAGATAAAGAAATATTTATTTTCAGAAAGGATTTTTTTTATCTCTCTCCCAGTATCACTTCAATGGAACAGATAAATTTAATACACAATTCACCGTATGTTAAACTCTCCTTACCTTAATTGTCATTGCCTTATTGATGACAAAGCTAGTTAAATATACAACTAAATACAGATATCTCCTTTTTAAAATGATGAAGAAACCACTAGAGAATGTTATAGGTCGAACTAGAATAAAAAAAATTTTAAGCTGTATTTCTTTTGTACATATCTGTGGCATTGTAACTAACATAAGACTGACTCGTTTCATTCTTTTACAAGTGGTTGACCAGTTTTCCCAGCACCACTTGTTAAAGAGACTATCTTTTCTCCATGGTATATTCTTGCCTCCTTTGTCAAAGATAAGGTGTCCATAGATGTGTGGATTTATCTCTGGGCTTTCTATTTTGTTCCATTGATTTAAATTTCTGTCTTTGTGCCAGTACCATACTGTCTTGATGACTGTGGCTTTGTAGTAGAGCCTGAAGTCAGGCAGGTTGATTCCTCCAGTTCCATTCTTCTTTCTCAAGATTGCTTTGGCTATTCGAGGTTTTTTTTTATTTCCATACATATTGTGAAATTATTTGTTCTAGCTCTGTGAAAAATACCATTGGTAGCTTGATAGGGATTGCATTGAATCTATAAATTGCTTTGGGTAGTATACTCATTTTCACTATATTTATTCTTCTGATCCATGAACATGGTACAATTCTCCATCTATTACTGTCCTCTTTGATTTATTTCACCAGTACTTTATAGTTTTCTATATATAGGTCCTTTGTTTCTTTCAGTTCAGTTCAGTTCAGTTCAGTTGCTCAGTCGTGTCCGACTCTTTGCGATCCCATGAATTGCAGCACGCCAGGCCTCCTTGTCCACCACCAACTCCCAGAGTTCACTCAGACTCACATCCATCGAGTCGGTGATGCCATCTGGACATTTAATCCTCTGTCGTCCCCTTTTCCTCCTGCCCCCAATCCCTCCCAGCATCAGTATCTTTTCCAATGAGTCAACTCTTTGCATGAGGTGGCCAAAATACTGGAGCTTCAGCTTTAGCATCACTCCTTCCAAAGAACACTCAGGGCTGATCTCCTTTAGAATGGACTGGTTGGATCTCCTTGCAGTCCAAGGGATTCTCAAGAGTCTTCTCCAACACCACAGTTCAAACGCATCAATTCTTTGGTTCTCGGCTTTCTTCACAGTCCAACTCTCACATCCATATGACCACAGGAAAAACCATAGCCTTGACTAGACGGACCTTTGTTGGCAAAGTAATGTCTCTGCTTTTCAATATGCTATCTAGGTTAGTCATAAATTTTCTTCCAAGGAGTAAGTGTCTTTTAATTTCATGGCTACAGCCACATTTGCAGTGATTTTGGAGCCCCCAAAAATAAAGTCTGACACTGTTTCCACTGTTTCCCCATCTATTTGCCATGAAGTGATGGGACAAGATGCCATGATCTTCATTTTCTGAATGTTGAGCTTTAAGCCAACTTTTTCACTCTCTTCTTTTACTTTCATCAAGAGGCTTTTTAGTTCCCCTTCACTTTCTGTCATAAGGGTGGTGTCATCTGTTTGTTCTTTAGGTAGATATATTCCTAAGTATTTTATTCTTTTCATTGCAATGGTGAATGAAATTGTTTCCTTAATTTCTCTTTCTATTTTCTCATTATTAGTGTATAGGAATGCAAGGGATTTCTGTGTGTTGATTTTATATTCTGCAACTTTACTATATTATTGATTAGCTCTAGTAATTTTCCAATGGAGTCTTTAGGGTTTTCTATGTGAGGGTCATGTCATCTGCACAGTGAGAGCTTTACTTCTTTTCCAATTTGGACTGGTCAACCACTTGTAAAGAATAAAACTAGAACACTTTCTAACACCATACACAAAAATAAACTCAAAATGAATTAAAGATGTAAACATAAGACCAGAAACTATAAAACTCCTAGAGGTGAACATAGACAAAACACTCTCTGACATAAATCACAGGAGGATCCTCTGTGACCCACCTCCCAGAATATTGGAAATAAAAGCAAAGATAAACAAATGGGACCTAATTAAAATTAAAAGCTTGTGCACAACAAAGGAAATTATAAGCAAGGTGAAAGGACAGCCTTCAGAATGGGAGAAAATAATAGCAAATGAAGCAACTGACAACTAATCTCAAAAATATACAAGCAACTCCTGCAGCTCAATTCTAGAAAAATAAACGACCCAGTCAAAAAATGGGCCAAAGAACTAAATAGACATTTCTCCAAAGAAAACATATAGATGGGAAACACATGAAAAGATGCTCAACATCACTCATTATCAGAGAAATGCAAATCAAAACCACAGTGAGGTACCATTTCACGCCAGTCAGAATGGCTTCTATCCAAATGTCTACAAGCAATAAATGCTGGAGAAGGTGTGGAGAAAAGGATACCTTCTTACACTGTTGGTGGGAATGCAAACTAGTACAGGATTGTGTCATCTGCACAGTGAGAGCTTTACTTCTTTTCCAATTTGGACTGGTCAACCACTTGTAAAGAATAAAACTAGAACTAGCCATATGGAGAACAGTGTGGAGATTCCTTAAAAAACTGGAAATAGAACTGCCATATGACCCAGCAATCCCATTGCTGGGCATACACACCAAAGAAACCAAAATTGAAAGAGACACGTGTACCCCAGTGTTCACTGCAACACCGTTTATAATAGCCAGGACATGGAAGCAACCTAGATGTCCATCAGCAGAGGAAGGGATAAGAAAGCTGGGGTACATATACACAATGGAGTATTACTCAGCCATTAAAAAGAATGCATTTGAATCATTTCTAACAAGGTGGATGAAACTGGAGCCTATTATACAGAGTGAAGTAAGTCAGAAAGAAAAACACCAATACAGCATACTAATGCATACAAATGGAATTTAGAAATATGGTTACGATAACCCTGTATGTGAGACAGCAGAAGAGACACAGATGTTCTATAGAATAGTCTTTTGGACTCTGAGAGAGAGGGCGAGGGTGGGATGATTGGGAGAATGACATTGAAACATGTATATTATCATATGTGAAATGAATCGCCAGTCCAGGTTCAATGCATGATACAGGATGCTCGGGGCTGGTACACTGGGATGACCCAGAGGGATGGGATGGGAGAGAGTTAGGAGGGGGGTTCAGAATGAGGAACAAATGTACACCCATGGCAGATTCATGTCAATGTATGGCAAAGCCAATACAATATTGTAAAGTAATTAGCCTCCAATTAAAATAAATAAATTTATATTAAAAAAAGACTGATCAATCTAGACTCATTCATTTTGAAAAGCCTATCCTAGATAAAAATACATCTTTTATATAAGTAAATGGCTTTTCTCTTTCAAAAAATGCATCAGATGAAAACAATTTCAATTATTATAATCAGATGCTCCATAAGACAATCATTTTCTTATTTGCTTACTATGATTTCCTTCTTTCCTAATAAGTCATCTGAAGAAAAGCCAAAATGATTTGCTAGTATGTACATGCTGTTATTGTTGACTATGGAATAAAAATGTTTTTTAAAAATAACATTTTAATGGACTCATAAATGATCATTTAGCAGTTTTAGTAACAAAAGTTTAAATATTATGAATTAATATTTCAAATTTCTAAAGGGCTCTTAGTAATAACAGAACTGTAGTTGGGGCAAGAGATTATGCATTCACTTCAGGTGGAGGATTTAGGATGGAGCAAATAACTCAGCTTTCAAGATGAATGTCTAAATGAAATACTTTAAAAATCCAACAAAATGCAAAAGATCAATGAGGAGCAAAATACAAAATTTGTAAATAAAGAAAAGGTCTGACTCTGCATTTGGATGACTCAACTACACTCTATTTCATGTCCTATTAATAAAATATACTCAATGCTGTCTCAACCAGATTTGGAAAATTTGATTTCCTAACATTACACTACAAAGCCATGTTTTTAAAAATCATGATATTTTGCAGTAACAAAAAGAAAAAGAGAGAAGGATAGGTGATGATTTTTATCTATCAATACTGAGATTAGAGAAGATGGTTGCTCCAAAGAGAAATTATTCTCAAAAAGATTAAATGTAATAAAATTCATTGATTACTATCTTTTGCTTTCTTTTCTTTGATTCTTCTAATACAAACTAACAGTTCACAGGCATAATTTATTTAACTTAAAATATATCATTTATTTATATCATCAATTTTATATTGGGTATAATTTACTGTTCATTAATATTTATGCAGCTAACCTCTGTTTTGTGCTCCCCTTGAAGAATTAAACTTTCACTGTGAGAACCATCTGGAAATTTCAGCCATGCACCAGTCAATAAGCAACCAAGAAATGTAGTCAAATCACCTAGAGTAGCAGCCAATGTTAACTCTAAAATTGGTGTAAGAGTTTATGGAACTGCTTAATAAGGTCAAATAAGGAATATTTTGAAGATACTCATTTCCAATAAACCATTGATCCTATCTTTATCCGATTAGCATCTATTTTTGTGCCATTGCATAGTATATTTGTCCTTTTGACAAAATTCTACTATTTTTTAAAAATGTTTACTTAAGTAAAATTTATTCAGAATTGTTTAAAAGTAGAAAGTTGCAGATTTAAGAAATAAGAGAATTCAGGTTAGGAATATGCTAAGCATGGAAATCTTATTTTAGTAAAGATTTACTAAAACAGAGTCTGTAATGAAAAGTAGAGATAGTAGAAATAGCTTACTGAAAGCAGATGGTTGCCATAGTGATGAGATACATCCACTCTTGTGTTGATTGAAAGGACCTAGCAAAGGCCACAGAGGATGGATATCTTTGCAAATCTTTTTTCCCCAACTTTTTTGTCCCAGTAAAAGATGGAGAGATTGAAGGTCAGGGAGAACATGAAGATATTACAAATGAGAAAATTCTTCTTTAACCCAGTAATTATTAGCAGAAGGTAACTCCAAAATTATGTGGTCCAAATTATGGGGCAAATATTTAATAAAAATTTAATAAAAGTTGAGCTTATGTGGCCAATAGATTCTACCTTGAATACGATTCTTAACTGATTTGGTCATAGATGCCAGAATGCAATTTAAAACAGACAAGTCACTGGTTCCTGGAAATAAAAGTGCAAATATTCCTGTTAGCTTTTGGAATGTGAGCCAGGGAAGAGCACACAGGGAGCAAAATGCTTTTCAGTAAAAGAACCAACAAAACAAAGCTCTTGGTGCATACAAGAATCTAATACCCCAACCAAATTAGTATTGTCTATAACCTGTGCCTCGAGCCTAGAGCTATTCATACCCAAAATACCAGCATACAAAATCATAAACAAAAAAGAAAGAAATATCTGACTTTATAAAAAGTGAGGAAGTACTTTAAAAAAGTTTACTTGGACTACGTCTTGGTTTTTCACTGCTACTGCTGCTAAGTCACTTCAGTCGTGTCTGACTCTGTGCGACCCCATAGACGGCAGCCCACCAGGCTCCCCTGTCCCTGGGATTCTCCAGGCAAGAACACTGGAGTGGGTTGCCATTTCCTTCTCCAATGCATGAAAGTGAAAAATGAAAGTGAAGTCGCTCAGTCGTGTGGGACCCTCAGCAATCCCATGGGCTGCAGCCTTCCAGGCTCCTCCGTCCATGAGATTTTCCAGGCAAGAGCACTAGAGTGGGTTGCCATTGCCTTCTCCATGGATTTTCACTATAAAATAATTTCTCTTGAGTATATACTTATGGAAGTATTTTTGAAAATTTTATCTTTGCATTGGGGATATATGTATACCTAAAACTGATTCATGTTGAGGTTTGACAGAGAACAACAAAGGCCTGTAAAGCAGGCCTTTACAACAATTCTGTAAAGCAATTATCCTTCAATTAAAAAATAATTTAAAAAGAATACATTAAGTAAGTTAAATTAGTTTTGATTTGCGTTGGGAGAGTTGAGAAGTTGATTTGCGTCTGTGAGAAAGGAGAAAACAGACCTAAGAAAAATGAAATAAACTATACTCTATTGAAAACAAAAATAATGTCCAAGGAAACTCTGATTGATAGAATATGATATATCGATTTGCTTATCAGGATATTCTATAGTAAGCATACTTGTATTGAATTTTCAATAAAGAATAATTTTATATGGAAAATGATATAATAATGGTTTCCAAACATTGTCACACCTTTCCTTCAATAAAAAATAATGCAGAACTAAAATATAAAAAACATAAATGCAGAACTATCATGGCTGAATAAGGAATGGAGGAATGGATACCTCAAAGGCTCAGATTATTTTGCAACCACTGCCCCTCCTCCCACCAACTCACAGCTGGGTTTGTGATATTCCTTTTGATAAGAATCACTGAAAACCAACTTAGACTGGAGTTTGGACAAACTCTCTCTATATAGGAATGTCAGACTAGTTTTTAATAACTGAAGACATTAATAGCCAACAATAGCTTCCTTTTAACTTCATTTTAACAAATGAATGATAATTAAAAAGAAAGCAAAAATAGGCTACTATGTGGAGACCATGTGGGCACGGAAATAACTCTGAACAGAGAGATTTATTAGAAGGTTAAATATTAATCCAGGAAAGAACTGGCTGTGTTCTAAATCATGATAGAAATCTTGGGACAAATGGGACAGAAAAGTGAATATGTTCAAAAAAATATTTGGATGATAGGACTCAGAGGATTAGATGGTTGATTTCTTACTCGCTATGGGAAAGACAAGAAGGAGGAATAAGTCAAGGAAGAATGGATTTTTGGCTCAACAGTGGAGTAATACTAATCCACAATATAATAAATTTAGGCAGAGTGATTTGAGTTTGACACATGCTGAGTTTCTGAGGTCCCTGAGAAATTTTAAGTGGAGATGCTGATTTCATAGAGTTTTAGGTCCATATATCAAGTAAGAGCCAGCAGAATGCAGATATACATACATATATGTGTGTGTGTGTGTATGTGTGTGTGTATCTATACACATATATATGTATGTATAGATATGTAATGTATATATGTATATAGCTGACAATTGAGGCAATGAAAATTTATGATATCAAGGTGAATGTAAAGAGTGAAACTGTAAGGAAAATAAAGGTAGAGCAAAGGAGAGGAAAATAATAGAAGGGGATTTATAGAAGATCTGTATTGAGCAGAGAGCATGAGATGAGGAGCCTACTCATAAGAATAAAATGGTAGTCACAAAATATGTTCCTCCAGAGCTATTCTTACTCAGGTGAATATCCTTTTAAAACTTTTTTTTTTCACTACTAAGCATCAAAAGTCCAGATACATAGCAATATTATTTACCTTTATAAACATCCAAGACAAATACTAATAATTGGATAATGAACTTTAGATTCCTGAAAATCTAAGGCTATGTCTCCATTTCTAGATAATCTAGGTTCAGAAACGATTTAGCTCCTTTTTGACTGGTGAATGTGATTGAAAATTCTATTAAATACTGGCTTTTGTTTATAAATTGTAAGTCAAACTCCAATAATGTAACTACTATAACAGATAAGAATCAAATAACTGTGTTTAATCTATAAAGATAATTTAAAAGATTAAAAACAATCTCAAAAACATTTGCTTTCCAAAAAAACAAGTTCTATTGGAAGAAAATCTGGAGTAAATAAATCAAAATTTGAACTGTACCAGAGCAATTCTAAATCATGATGGTTGGTCACATAGTTTTAAGTCATAAATAATAAGAAAGCAAAACACATTAAATACAAGATTATAGAAATAATTTTTCAAAGGGAAGAAATAAAATAATAAAAACTCAAAGTTTACTTTCTTTACAAATTATTTTAGTAAATTGGACTCTAGGTGTCTCAGGCATAGCAGATTCCTACTGTGTACCAGAACAGTGCTTTCCAGCCATCTGTCTTACATTCGTAACATGAGCTCTTTGCAACTGTTATGAAAATTTAGTATTGTTAAAACTATCTTACAAGTTAGAAAACTAGGGTTAACAGAAATGAAAGTTACATAGGAAGTAAAAATGCAGCAAAAAAATTCACTTTGGTGTGTTATTTTTCCATTCTATAATAGAAAAGTGGTTGTCTTCAATTTCTTCAGCAGTATCTTATAACTTTTGGAGTAGATATCTTTTGCCTCTTTAGGTAGGTTTATTTTTTTTTAATTTTTTATTTTTTTTTAGGTAGGTTTATTCCTAAGTATTTTTTTTCTTTTTGACCCCAAAGTAAATGGAATTCTTTCCTTAACTTCTCTTTCTGATACTTTGTCCTTATATTATTAACTTTTTAAAGTTGTTACATCATTATTTGTTTCTAGGTTTACACATATTTAACTAATCTACCACAGTGGGATAATACAGTAATTATGTAAATACAAATAATTTCTCCCATTTTGCATGTAAGAGATCAAAACATGTAGCTCAACAGACACTAAGAGCTGAGGTCTAGGGAAGGAATCCATAGCATGGCAGATAAGGAAATAAGCAGATAACATGTTCTAACTGAGCTATCTTCCTGTCCTTAGTAATATGCCTAATAAACTCTGTCACCCAACTAGATGTGAGTAAAGAAGTTCTGACAGGAGACTGACATTACCAGGGCACAGAATAGATTAGAGAAATGTGGAAAATATATCTCAGAAAGGGTAAACAAAATATTCAACAAAACTGCTAATTGCAGGGATGTGATACTCTGAATATTTAATGCACTAATGATGTTATTTCACATAGTCCACAAAGATTATCTCTTATACTATTTGAAAATAAGATAGCTTTAGATGATTCTTTCATTCATTATGCTTTAATTTACATAATATAATTAGTTCATACTCTTATTGGTATTCTGACTTGCCATAGCAATCCTTCATTTTCAAACACTTCTTGTATGTTTCTTTTAAATTTTGGCTGCATAATTTCCACTTAACCTCTGCAACCCGTGTTACTCTTTCAATTTCCATAATCAACTAACCGTAATTTCTCTTTTGAGCAATGTTCTGTCTATAATCCTGACCGGTTTTACTTTTATTTATAAATTTTAATCTGTTCTGTATTGTCCCCTTTTGTCACAGAAAATTATGAATCCAGAAGAAAACAAATATTTCAAGAGATAATTTTTCCACAATCACTTTTTTAGATAACTAGAATGAGATATGTTGATAGAAAATGTTCTTCAGAAGACAAACCATTTGGTTTGTCAGTTGTACTCCTATAGTGTCTTGAGGGATATAGTTAATCTCAGATTAGTACACATATATTCTATTTAAAGAAATTTTAATATATATCTGTATATCTTCTCAACATATGTGTTATCTCAGTTGTACTCCTATAGTGTCTTGAGGGATATAGTTAATCTCAGATTCATACACATATATTCTATTTAAAGAAATTTTAATATATATCTGTATATCTTCTCAACATATGTGTTATCTCAATATTGTTTCAGACGAGTAAATGGAAACATAAATCATATGTATGTTGACAGACAGTCAGCAAAAAAATAATGATGAAATACCAATTCCAACCAGATTTACCATCTCAATACTTTACACACACATCACTGCATTTTAAGGCTTGTGTACACAGACTCTTATAATCTCACTTTTAGAGGATAAAATATCAGTCTTTTATTTTTATATGATAAGAAAATCCTGAGTTTCTAAATTTTTTAACTTATCAGTTCTTTACAAGGAAATAACTGGACAGCAGAAGTATATAACAGGTCATCATTTATAGGACAGCATTTACAGGAGGCCATGGCATGATAAGAACAATAATCTGAGCTTGCAACTGTTGCCATCCATCATATAGGGAATACAAATAGAGCAGATATTTGGGAAAAGGATATATGCTGGCAAATATGGGTTTAAATTATAAGCAGTTGCTAATGCTTTTCATTGGGTTTTTCTAAGGAAGATTTTTTTTTTTTTCTCATTAAAAGCAATTTGACAACTCAACATAACTGGTAGGGCAAACAAATGACTCAGGCCTAGCAACAGAGGGCAGGCACTATTTCTGTAATCAAATGGAAATCTCAGTAGCATTATGAAAGTAACAAGAGCATCTGCATTTGAATTTTGCCAAAAAGACAGATGCTCTCAGAACAGCCCCTTCCACTGCTGGTGGCTAAATCCCAGTAGGGTACTACTGTAATGCTATTCTGCTTATATTTTATTATTTTACTCATAGGCATGTTTTACTCAGAATATTGCAACTTCAATGGAAATTAAATGGCATGTGTTCGCATTAGACTTTCACTGGCAGTTCCACTCTATATGAAATATTCTAGTCTAAGTAGAATTTGATCCCAGTCTTGCTGAAAACATTCCCCCTTTTGAATTTAGCTCTAATACTTTAACATATAAAGGTTTCCTGCCTGCCAATGCAGGAGATGCAAATTTGATCCCTGGGTCAGGAAGATGCCCTGGAGAAGGAAATGGCAACCCACTCCAGTATTCTTGCCTGGGAAATCCCATGGACAGAAGAGCCTGGTGGGCTACAGTCCACAGGGTTGCAAAGAGTTGCACACCACTAAGTGACTGAGCACCAGTCACCAGTTACCAGGCTTCTCTGGTGACTCAGCTGGTAAAGAATCTGCCAGCAATGCGGGAGACTTGGGTTCAATCCCTGGGTTGGGAAGATCCCCTGGAGAAGGGAAAGACTACCCACTCCAGTATTCTGGCCTGGAGAACTCCATGGACTCTATACTCCATGGGGTCGCAAAGAGTCGGCAACGACTGAGCGACTTTCACTTCACTAAGTGAGCACCAGCACACAGGCCTCAGTTTTACATACATAAAAGAAAATTATTCAAACTGAAACCAACCAGGACCCTGCAAGGCCTTCTTGGGAACACACTGCCCTCTCCCAACACACATACAACCCCAGGTCCCCTAGCTCTTGTTTTTAGAAAAGCTTTATCCTCTTCTGACTTCCCTGAGTTACAAAGAACAAATTTAATCAGAAAAGTGAGAAAAGGCAAAAATAAAGGAAAGCACTCAAGCAAGACAAAATAATAATAGTTTAGCCATAAAACAAAGTTCAGGACCCTTAGTTCCTCCTCAAAGGCCATAGATAATATATTGAGCCATGTCTTCAAGTTATTTTGCTGATACTAAAACACCGATCAGGTAGAGGAAGTTAACTGCATGCTAAACACCAACACAAAGACCCCAGACCAGGTGCAACCAGAAGGCTGATGTTTGAGATTTCTGAATCATCATGTTACCTCACCCTGAATCAATCAGCAAACTGTGCATGAGCTGATCATGCACCCTACAACCCCTCCATCACATTGGCTTTAAAAAACACTTCCCCCAAAGCCATCAGGAAATTTGGTTCTTTTGAGCACAAGCTTTCCATTCTCCTTGCTTGGTTCTCTGCAATCAACACTTTACTTTCCTTCACCACAACCTGGTGTCAGTAGACTGGCTTTGCTGTATGTCTGGTGAGAAGGCTCAAGGTGGTTTTGTATAAAGCCTACAGTTACTAGACATAAAACGTTTCTTAATATTGTAAAACTATGTCAGAAACACTGAGCAAGAAGTTGTATTTATCAAGGACTGTGCATGAATTCTCAAGTGGCAGGGGGACCAGCTGAACAAGCTCCAAGGACAGGCATGAGTTGCTGCTGCTATCTCAGATTCCAGAGGTGGGCACATATTCCCTACTATTGCCAAGGGTCCCATAAGTGGGTGCTGGTCATGTTTCCTCTTGCCCAGGAGACTGCATGAACCATCAAACACCCTGAACACTCCCTATCAAAGGGATAATGACCAGCATATGCCAAGGAAAGAGATGGCTAACATTCAAAATAAAAGCAGCCCTCACATTAAAAAAAAAAAAAATTAAACCCACATAATCTACTCAGGGATATACCTGACTGGAAAAGCCCTCCAAGACTATAGTAAAGAACTGTTTTCCCTAAACTCACAAGTGAAAGCCACTCAGCCATGTCTGACTCTTTGTGACCCCATGGACTATACAATCCATGGAATTATCCAGGCCAGAATACTGGAATTGGTAGCTTTTCCCTTTTGTAGGGGATCTTCCCAACCCAGGAATCGAATCAGGGTCTCCTGCATTGCAGGCTGATTCTTTACCAACTGAGCTATCAAAGAAGTATTAAACTCACAAACTACAAGGAATAAAGGTAAAATAAAGAAGCAGACGAACGACTCCGAGCTAAAGGATCAAGAGAATTTCCCTGAAGGAACAAGCAATTAAAAAGACATATTCAGACTAACAGACATTGAGTTCAAAAAAAGAATGTAAATACTGAGGGAATGAAGAAAAGCTATCAATAGAAATGCAGATTACTATAAAAAACTATAAACTATAAGGAGGAGCCAAGAAAAATTAGAAAATTCTTTGGCCAAGTTAAAAGCTGGTATATGGGCAATGAAGCAGAATGAATCATGCAAAAGAAAAATGGTGATCCAGAAGGTAGAATAATGGAAATTACACAATCAGAATAGCAGACAGAAAGCCAAATGAAAAGTGAAAGCACTATAACAGACCTCTGGGATAACATAATGTATGCCAGTCTACAAAGAATTCCAGAATGAGAATAAAAAGGGGATCAAAAATGTATTTAAAGAAATTATGGCTGAAAATTCTCCAAACCTAAAGAAGGAAAAAGATATTTAGACACAGGAAACACAAAGGATCCCAAGGAAGATGAATTCAAACAGGCTTACAACAAGACAGATAAAAAAAAAAAAAAGTCAAAAGTTCTAAAGGCAGCAAGAGAAAAACAGAGAGTCAATTGCAAGGAAATCTCCCTAAGGCTATCAGCTGAATTCTCTACAGAAGCAATGACAGACAGAATGGAGTGGAAAAATATATTCAAAGTCTTGAAAGGAAACGTTCTGTGGTCTAGAATATTCTATATAGCAAGACAATCATTTAGAAGAGGAAAAGAAATAAACACTTTCTTAGACAAGCAAAAGTCAAAAGAATATAGCCATACTAAACCTATGCTAATAGGAATATTGAAAGGTCTTCTCTAAATAGAAAAGAAGCAAGAAGATATGGGAAAGAGGCCAATATACAGATCAAAAGGAAAAAAGACTATATAAGAAAGCAATGATAAACACAAAGAAAGAGCAAAAGTATTATCATAAACGTGTAAAATGGATATTAAAATAATGAAATGTGGATGAGAAAGATTCACAAAAACCAAAAAGAATAGAACACACGCTTAAAAGGAAATCTCCAAACTGCACACACAAAAATGGGGGAAAAAAAAAAGGTGGAGAAACAACTGGAAAACAAGATTTAAAATGGTAATACATACATATGTATCAATAATTACTTTAAATGGCTGAATGCTACAATCAAAAGACATAGAGTGGTGGGTAGAAATTTTTTTTAAGTCTATAACATGCTGGCTCCAATGGACCCATACACACAAATTAAAAGTGATGGGATAGAAAAATATATTTCATGTGAACAGAAAGGGCATGAAAGTGGGAGTTGCAATACTTACCAGAAAAAATACACTTTAAAACAAAGGCTATGAAAAATATAACGAAGGATACTAATGACAAAAAGGATCAATAAAAGAGGAGGCTTTACAGTCATCAACATATATGCATCTTATGTGTGTGTATGTTTTAATCATACAGTTGTGTCTGACTCTTTGTGACACCACTGACTATAGCCCACCAGGCTCCTCTGTCCATGGAATTCTCTAGGCAAGAATACTGGAGTGGGTTGCAATTTCCTTCTCCAAGGGATCTTCCCTTCCTAGGGATTAAACCTGGGTCTCCTACGTTGCCAGCAGATTCCTTACCATCTGTGACACCAGAGAGGACTAATATAAGAACACGCAAATACATAAAATAAATACTAACAAACAAAAAGGGAGAAATTGATGGGAATACAGTAAGAGTAGAAGAGTTTAATAATCTACTCACATCAATGGACAGATATTCAGACAGAGAAATAAGGCAATCAGTTCAGTTCAGTCATTCAGTCATGTCCAACTCTTTGCAACCCCATGAACTGCAGCACACCAGGCTTCCCTATCCATCACAAACTCCCAAAGCTTGCTCAAACTCATGTCCATCAAGTTGGTGATGCCATCCAACCATCTCATCCTCTGTCATCCCTCTTATCCTCCTGCCTTCAATCTTTCCCAGCATCAGGGTCTTTTCCAATGAGTCACTTCTTCACATCAGGTGGCCAAAATATTGGCGTTTCAGCTTCAGCATCAGTCCTTCCAACGAATATTCAGGACTGATTTCCTTTAGGATGGACTGGTTGGATCTCCTTGCAGTCCAAGGAACTCTCAAGTCTTCTCCAACACCACAGTTCAAAAGCATCAATTCTTCAGCACTCAGCTTTCTTTATAGTCCAAGTCTCACATCCATACATGACTACTGGAAAAACCACAGCTTTGACTAGACAAACATTGCTGGCAAAGTAATGTCTCTGCTTTTTAACATGCTGTCTAGGTTGGTCATAGGTTTTATTCTAAGGAACAAGCATCTTTTAATTTCATGGTGATCTGCAGTGATTTTGGAGTCCCCCAAAATAAAGTCAGTAACTTTCCATTGTTTCCCATTGTTTGCCATGAAGTGATGGGACTGGATGCCATGATCTTAGTTTTCTGAATGTTGAATTTTAAGTCCACTTTTACACTCTCATCTTTCACTTCCATCAAGAGGCTCTTTAGTTCTTTGCTTTCTGCCATAAGGATGGTGTCATCTGCATATCTGAGGTTGTCGATATTTCTCCTGGCAATCTCGATCCCAGCTTGTGCTGGATAAGGCAGTAGAGATCTTAAATGATGAAATCTTAAGTGAGACTTAAGATATTTTCAGGACATACAAAAAACAGAATACATATTATTTTCAAGTCACATGGAACATTATCTAGGACTGACCACATACGAGGACAGAAAACTAACCTCAACAAATTTAAGAGTACAAAATTACTTCAAGTGTCTTCTCTGACTTAAACTAGAAATCTACCACGGAAAAGATAAATGAGAAAAAAACGATTATATGGAGACTAAACAATATGTACTAAAAACCCAATGAGAATAAGAAAATCATAAAGGAAATTAAAAAAGAAAAACTTAAGACAAATGACAGTGGACACGCAACCATACCAAATCTATGAGAAACAGCAAAAGTCAATTCTGAGATGGAAATCCACAGCCTTCCAAGAAAGATGGAAGATCCAGTGCATGCATGCATGCTAAGTCATTTCAGTTGTGTTCAACTCTTTTTGACCCTATGGACCATAGCCCACCAGTCACCGCTGTCCATGGGATTCTCCAGGCAAGAACACTGTAGTGAGCTGCCATTTTCTCCTCAAGGGGATCTTCCTGACCCAAGGACTGAACCCACATCTCCTGCATGCAGGTGAATTCTTTATCACTGAGCCTTCTGGGAAGCCTAGCTTCACAGATGAATTCTACTAAATATACAAAGAAGAAATTATATGGATCCTTCTCAAAGTCTTCCAAAATACTGAAGAGGAGGGAAGACTTCCAAAGACATTCTAATAAAGCCACCATCACCTAGATAACTAAACCAGACAAAGATACCACCAAAAAAGAAAATTAAAGGCCAATATTTTTGAATATAGATGTAAAAATTCTCAATAAAATGTTTGCAAACTAAATCCAACAACACATAAAAAAGATTACACACCATGTCCCAGTGGGATTCATTCAAAGTTAATAAGGATAGTTCAACAGAAATCAATGCAATATACATTAACACAAGTCAAAAACCACATGATCATCTCAGTAGCAAAAATAAAGGCATTCCACAAAAGTCAACATCCATTCATGACAATAACTCTTTCCAAGTGGGTATAGAGTAAAAATATCTTAGTATAATAAAAGCTATATATAACAAATCCACAGCTAGTACAACACGCAATGGTGAAAAGCTTGAAAGCCTTCTCACTAATATCTGGAACAAGACAAAGATGACCATTACCACAACTTCTATTCAACATATAATTGGAAGTCTTAGCCACAGCAATTAGGCATGTAAAAGAAATAAAATGTATCTAAAACAAAAGGAAGGGGTATAATTGTTATTATATGCAGGTAATACTACATATATTTTATATATATATATATATATATGATTAAAAATGTGATACTACATATAAAAAATCCTAAGGAATCTACATAAAATGTATAAGAACAGATAAACCAATTCAACAAAGTAGCAGGCTACAATATTAATGTTAGGAAACCAGTTGCATTTCTTTACCCTAAGAGAGAAATACCAGAAAATGAATATTAAAAAACAGTACTTTTTAAAACCACACCAAAAATAAAATACTCAGAGTAATCTGATCAAGGAGGTGAATGACTTACATGCTGAGAAATATAAAACATGAAGAAGGAAAACTAAAGATGATTCAAAGAAATGGAAAGATATCCCATGCTCTTGGATTAAAAAATAATAATAATGTGAAAATGACAATACTATAATTTACAGACTTAACGTTGTCCCTATCAAATTACCCAGGACATTTTTCATAGAACTAGAACAAATAATCCAATAAATTCATATATGTTGCCAAAGCAATACTGAGAAAAAAGAATAAAGCAGGAGGTATAACACTCCCATACTTAAGTCAACAATACAAAGCTAAACTAACAAAGCTACACTAATCAAAGCAGCAGTATTGTTTAAAAAAAAAAACAACAGACACAGACATTGGGATCAATGGCATAGAACAGGAAGCCTGGAAATAAACCCACACACTTATTGTCAATTAGTCTTCAACAAAAGAGCAAGAATATAAAGTGGGAAAAGAACTTGAACAAGTAGTGGTGGGAAAGTTGCATGTAAATCAATGAAGTTAGAACATACTCTTATACCATGCACAAAAATAAACTCAAAATGGCTTAAAGACTTAATACAAGACATGAGCCATAAAACACCTAAAGAGAACATAGGTAAAATATCCTGTGACATAATTGTACCAATGTCTCTGTTCACTTGCCCAAGGCAATAGAAATAAAAATAAACAAATGGGACCTAATCAAACTTATAAGCTTTTGTACATTAAAGGAAATCCTGAACAAAACAAACAAAAAAAAAATGGGATAAATATTTTCAATCAATGTGACCAACAAGTGCCTAATCTCCAAAATAAACAAACAGTTCATACAACTAAAAGCAACAACAAAATACACAGCCTAATTGACAAATGGGAAGAATTTATAAATAGACATTTCTGCAAAGAAGTCATACATATGGCCAATAGGCACTAGAAAAGATGCTCAACATTATAAATTGCTAGAGAAATGCAACTCAAAACTACAATGAATTACCACCTTACACCTGTCAGAATAGCCACCAATAAAAAGTCTACAAATAAATGCTAGAGAGAATGCAGAGAAAAGGGAACACTCCTACACTGTTGGTGGGAATGTATAATAAGTTGGAAAACAGTATGGAAGATCCTCACAAAACTAAAAACAGAATTATCATATAATCTAGCAATCCAGGTCCTGGGCATACATCTAGACTTAACTGCAATTCAAAAAGATACATGCACCCCTGTATTCATGAAAACACTATTCACAATAGCCAAGACATGGAAAAAATCTAAATGCTCATTGACAGATGAATGGATAAAGATATGGTACATATATACAATGGAATACTACCTAGCCATAAAAAAGAATGAAATCACACCATTTGCAGCAATCTGGAAGGACCTAGAGATTACCATACTAAGTAAGCGAGAGAAAGATAAATTCCATATGATATCACTTATATGTGGAATGTAAAACATGGAACAAATAAACATATCTGTGACACAGAAACAGACTCACAGACATAGGGAAGAGACTTGTCATTGTCAAGGGAGAGGAAGGAGGAGGATGGACTGGGAGTTTGTGATTTGTAGATGCATACTATTATATTTATAGTGGAAGAGAGCTAGAAGATATTCAGAAGAGGTGGCAGGAATACACAGAAGAACTATACAAAAAAGATCTTCAGATCCAGATAATCATGATGGTATGATCACTTACCTAGAGCCAGACATCCTGGAATGTGAAGTCTAGTGAGCCTTAGGAAGCATCACTACAAACAAAGCTAGTAGAGGTATGGATTTCCAGTTGAGCTATTTCAAACCCTAAAAGATGATGCTGTGAAAGTGTTGCATTCAATATGCCAGCAAATTTGGAAAACTTAGCAATGGCCATGGAATGGAAAAGGTCAGTTTCTTTCCAATCACAAAGAAAGCAATGCCAACGAATGCTCAAACTACCACACAATCACACTCATCTCACATGCTAGCAAAGTAATGCTCAAAATTCTGCAAGCCAGGCTTCAACAGTACATGAACCGTGAACTTCCAGATGTTCAAGCTGGCTTTAGAAAAGGCAGAGGAGCCAGAGATCAAATTGCCAACATCTGCTGGATCATTGAAAAAGCAAGAGGATTCCACAAAAACATCTACTTCAGCTTTATTGACTATGCCAAAGCCTTTGACTATCTGGATTACAGCAAACTGTGGAAAAATTTTCAAGACATGAGAATACAGCACCACCTGACATGCCTCCTGAGAAGTCTGTATGCAGGTCAAGAAGCAAGTTAGAACCAGACAGGGAACAACAGACTGGTTCTAAATTGGGAAGCCAATTGGGAAAGGAATGTGTCAAGGCTGTATATTGTCACTGTGCTTATTTAACTTATATGCAGAGTACATCATGAGAAATGCTGGGCTCAACGAAACACAAGCTGTAATCAAGATCGATGCGAGAAATATCAACAACCTCAGATATGCAGATGACACTGCCCTTATGGCAGAAAGTAAAGAAAGACTAAAAAGCCTCTTGATGAAAGTGAAAGAGGAGAGTGAAAAATTTGGCTTAAACTCAACATTCAGAAAACTAAGATCATGGCATCTGGTCCCATCACCACATGGCAAATAGATGGGGAAACAATGGAATCAATGACTGACTTTGTTTTTTTGGGCTCCAAAATCACTGCAGATGGTGACTGCAGCCATGAAATTAAAAGACGCTTGCTCCTTGGAAGAAAAGTTATGACCAACCTAGACAGCATATTAAAAAGCAGAGACATTACTTTGCCAACAAAGTTCTGCTTAGTCAAAGCTATGGTTATTCCAGTAGTCATGTTTGGATGTGAGAGTTGGACTATAAAGAAATCTGAGTGCCAAAGAAATAATGCTTTTGAACTGTGATTTTGATGAAGACTCTTGAGAGTCCCTTGGACAGCGAGGAGATCCAACCAGTCAATCCTAAAGGAAATCAGTCCTGAATATTCATTGGAAGGACTGATGCTGAAGCTGAAATGCCAATACTTTTTCCATCTGATGCGAAAAAGTAACTCATTGGAAAAGACCCTGATGCTGGGAAAGACTGAAGGTGGGAGGAGAAGGGGATGATAAAGAATGGTTGGATGGCATCACTGACTCAATGGATATGTGTTTGAGTAAGCTCGGGATTTTGTGATGGACAGGGAATCCTGGCATGGTGCAGTCCATGGGGTCGCAAAGATTTGGACATGACTGAGGGACTGAACTGAACTCTATAGTACAGAGATCTATATATCCAAACTCCTGGGATAAACTATAATGGAAAAGAAAGTAAAAAAGATTGTGTATGTGTGTGTATATGTATATATGTTTACCTGAGTCACTTTGTTATACAGCAGAAATTGTAACAACATTATAAATCAACTATAAGAAAATATGGTACTACACAACTTTGTTAATGTTATCCTGTAATGATTAATTTATTTTGAAAGATACATCTCATTTTTATTTTTTCTCTCTCAATTTCTCTCTACTCTTAGTGTTTGTATAATAAACCACACAATCAGATAGTACCAAGAAGAGAACCTGAAGCATTTCTAATTACAAAAGCATTTACTATGTTCATCCTGAATGCAATATAATTTCACCCCAGCCAGACTTTATTTAACATTATCACTGTTTCACACTTTCTACTAGTCTACAATAGTAGTTCAGTCAGTTATTAAACACATACTGAGTCAGCCCTTAAAATGTTACACATAAACATTTCAGAAGAATTATTGCCAAACAGAAGGTAAAAATCTGTCCCTCCTTGTTTTACATCTAAATAACATATGCTTTTTCCTTTAGTAAATGTTAATATTTATTGAGAGTTCTTACACTCATCTCACATGCTAGTAAAGTAATGCTCAAAATTCTCCAAGCCAGGCTTCAGCAATATGCGAACCATGAACTTCCTGATGTTCAAGCTGGTTTTAGAAAAGGCAGAGGAACCAGAGATCAAATTGCCAACATCCGCTGGATCATAGAAAAAGCAAGAGCATTCCAGAAAAACATCTATTTCTGCTTTATTGACTATGCCAAGCCTTTGACTGTCTGGATCACAATAAACTGTGGAAAATTCTGAAAGAGATCGGAATACCAGACCACCTGACCTGCCTCTTGAGAAATCTGTATGCAGGTCAGGAAGTAACAGTTAGAACTGGACATGGAACAACAGACTGGTTTCAAATAGGAAAAGGAGTACGTCAAGGCTGTATATTGTCACCCTGCTTATTTAACTTATATGCAGAGTACATCATGAGAAATGCTGGACTGGAAGAAGCACAAGCTGGAATCAAGATTGCCGGGAGAAATATGAATAACCTCAGATATGCAGATGACACCACCCTTATGGCAGAAAATGAAGAGGAGCTAAAAAGCCTCTTGATGAAAGTGAAAGAGGAGAGTGAAAAAGTTGGCTTAAATCTCAACATTCAGAAAACAAAGATCATGGTATCTAGTCCCATCACTTCATAGGAAATAGATGTGGAAACAGTGGAAACAGTGTCAGACTTTTTTGGGGGGGGCTTCAAAATCACTGCAGATGGTGACTGCAGCCATGAAATTAAAAGACGCTTACTCCTAGGAAGGAAAGGTATGACCAACCTAGATAACATATTCAAAAGCAGAGACATTACTTTGCCAACTAAGGTCTGCCTAGTCAAGACTATAGTTTTTCCTGTGGTCTTGTATGGATGTGAGAGTTGGACTGTGAAGAAGGCTGAGTGCCGAAGAATTGATGCTTTTGAACTATGGTGTTGGAGAAGACTCTTGAGAGTCCCTTGGACTGCAAGGAGATCCAACCAATCCATTCTGAAGGAGATCAGCCCTGGGATTTCTTTGGAAAGAAGGATGCTAAAGCTGAAACTCCAGTACTTTGGCCACCTCATGCGAAGAATTGACTCATTGGAAAAGACTCTGATGCAGGGAGGGATTGGGGGCAGTAGGAGAAGAGGATGACAGGGGATGAGATGGCTGGATGTTATCACTGATGTGATGGACGTGAGTCTGAGTGAACTCTGGGAGTTGGTGATGGACAGGGAGGCCTGGTGTACTGCAATTCATGGGGTCGCAAAGAATCGGACACGACTGAGCGACTGAACTGAACTGAACTGATCATGAACTATGTGCCATACAACAAATACAAGTGAATCAATTGAAGATTACAGTACCCGAAATATCATTTATTCCAAATTCATCGATTAAAAGCAAATATGGAAATACTACTTCTGTTGGGATTTATACTAGTTATCTATTAGATAGATTACCCCAAATCTATTAATCCACATAATATATTTATTATTCAAAAAAACCAGTGGCTTAAAACTGCAAACAATTATTACCTCATAATTTTCCTGGGTTAGTCATCTGTGTACAGGTTAGTTCTGTCTCAAGGTCTCTCATATGAAGACAATATGAGGACTGAAGTCTTATTTAAAGTTCTCCTACAGGCAGAATTATTGGTAGAACTTAGGTCCTCCTGGGTGCCGGCCAGCAACATCCGTTCCTTGGCATGTGCGCATTCCATAGAGCATCTCACATGTCAACTCTTCCATCAGAGAAAGTCAGAGAAGGGAGAACAAACAGAAGTCAGAGTTCTTTGAAACCTAATCCCTGAAATAACATCCCATCACTTGCTGTGTTCACTGGAAGTGAATGAAGTGAATCACTAGAATCAGCCCACACACAAAGGGGAGAGGATTTACAAGCACTTGAAAAACAGGACCGTCTTAAAGGTTGTCTATCACAGAATTGCAACAGAGAAAAGACTAGCACTGGATGAAACTCTGAGTTTCATTTTATGAATATTTTTAGATTAAGAGGTTGTACATTTTTGTCAACTTTTATATTAATGTGAAACATTTGGAGAATTAGGATTCCAGCCAGTTTTATATTTTACCACAATTTCAAATATAGGAAATGGGGCCTTCTTAATGCTTTTCCTCTTGATTAGAAACATAATCATTTGGGCTCCAGTGATTTCCCACAACTACATGTTTCATGTAATTGCTTTATAATTACATAAAAGTAGTGAAATCTAAAAGAAATAGAGCCAGAACTACAGATGATGAGTAAAACAGAAATTAATATTTTATAGCTACTTTATAGATTCCCATCTGTTTGGTCTCTTTAGTACTGTTAATTTGTTGACTTTGCTTATTATTTGAATTTTAAAGTAAAAATTTATGCAATAGTAAGTAGGTTCTACTAAATTTTAAAGTTGTCTTCCTGAGTTCAGACAATATTTTAGAGTTCTTTTTTACTGATAGTAGGATATGTAATATCTGTTTACATGTAGAAAAAAATTATATTTATAGCTATATGAACATACTCCAAATCTTGCTGCATTTGGGAAAAACATAACGCCTATGGCCTTGTCAAAGGCCCTCATGTCATCCTGGTTTGCATTATTACTCTTTTTATGAAGCTATATGTAGTCCTAAACTTTAAAATATATAATACATGAATATTTCTAATACACAATATTGTTTGTACTTTAGGTCAAAAGTTTTGCCTTGTTAGTGCTATTAAAAGTTAATGATTTTTTTCCCAAACTATAAAAAAATCTGCATTTTTAGAAGTTTCTACTTTTGTGAAGTTTTCTACAACTTAACAGCCCTAATTTGTTAAACTATTTTTCCACATTCAAGTCTTTGGATTTGTGTGTGTGTGTGTGTGTGTGTGTGTGTGTGTGTGTGTGTGTGTGTCCTTAGCACCTGAATGAAGACTAGAAAAATTTGCCGAGGTTACAAAGTCCATACACAGAACAGGCCAGGAACAAGGGCTGGAAAGGATCAGAGAATGACTTAATGTATTGAATATGAGAAGTTTATTGGATAGTAAAGTGGAGACACTGGATAGGATATTGGATATGAACATGAATTTAAGGAAAATAAATATAGGCAATTATCACCATGTGAATAAATATACAGCCATTAGACCTGAGAGAAGTTTTAGTATTAATACATGTATACAGCAAACTAAGATCATGGCATCTGGTCCTATCATGGGAAATAGATGGGGAAACAGTGGAAACAGTGTCAGACTTTATTTTGGGGGGTTCCAAAAATCACTGCAGATGGTGACTGCAGCCATGAAATTAAAAGACGCTTACTCCTTGGAAGGAAAGTTATGACCAACCTAGACAGCATATTCAAAAGTAGAGACATCACTTTGCCAACAAAGGTCCATCTAGTCAAAGGCTATGGTTTTTCCAGTGGTCATGTATGGATGTGAGAGTTGGACTGTGAAGAAAGCTGAGCGCCAAAGAACTAATGCTTTTAAAGTGTGGTTTTGGAGAACATTCATGAGAGTCCCCTGGACTGCAAGGAGATCCAATCAGTCCATTCTAAAGGAAATCAGTCCTGGGTGTTCATTGGAAGGACTGATGCTAAATCTGAAACTCCAAAACTTTGGCCACCTGATGCAAAGAGTTGACTCGTTGGAAAAGACTCTGATGCTGGGAGGGTTTGGGGGCAGGAGGATAAGGGGATGAGAGCGGATGAGATGGCTGGCTGGATGGCATCACCGACTCAATGCACATGAGTTTGAGTGAACTCCAGGAGTTGGTGATGGACAAGGAGACCTGCCGTGCTGTGATTCATGGGGTCGCAAAGAGTCGGACATGACTGAGTGGCTGAACTGAACTGAACGTGTATACAAGTCAGCAAAGGGTTCACTGCCTGATGCACATAGAAGCCAACACTATGGCGCTGGCTTTTGAGAAAAGCCTTATTGAAAACCTGACTGACAAGAAGACAGAAGGCAAGGCGCAAATCCATCTCCATGGTGACGAGTTATAAGCGGATATTTAAGGGTTAGAGTTTTGAAGCGGTAAAGAAAGGAGACAGCAGTTGGTTACAAAAGTCAAGGAAGTGCTGTGAAGTCCTTATACATAGGTACAGGCAGGTTTCATGCTTCTTCAAGAATCATATGTGCAAATTTAGGGGGTTGGTATTAAACGTGGGGGAATTTGGGGCTGTGACAACAGAAGGTCACCTATGTACAAGCAAGTATATTCTTCAAAGACTTGGTTCTGATACATTGGTTCCATTCTCACTTTCAGCAAGCGGAGGGGTTTTTAACCAGCTGTTTCCTTATTTACTGTTCTGTAAGACAAGCTCAAGAATTTCTATAAGTCACCACTTTCTATTAACACTATGAAACATGGTTTCAACATGGGTTTTTTAATCCTATGGGGATGGTTTCACATAAAAGATGGAGAAAGAAACAACACAACTAAGAGATAAGATTAACATTGTTAGAGAACTAAGAGTAGCATCTGAGAAGACAAGCTAAGGATGTGCTTCAAGAATGAGCAGTTGTGGGACTTGCTTGGGGGTCCAGTGGTTAACAATCTGCCTGCTAATGCAGGGAACACAGGTTCAATCCCTGATATGGGAAGATTTCACATGCCTTAGGTCAACTAAGCCCCTGCACCACAATACTGAGCCTATGCTCTAGAGGCCACAAGTTACAACTACTGAGCCTGTGTGCTGCAACTACTGAAGCCTGTGCACCCCAGAGCTCATGCTCTGCAATCAGAAGCCTGTGCACTCCAGCTAGAGAGCAGCCCCTGCTTGCTGCAACAAGAGAAAGTTCACCCACAACAACCAAGACCTAGTGTAATCATAAATAAACACACAGATTAAAAAAAAAAAAAGAAGAATGAGCAATTATATAATTTGCTGCTAACTGCTAAGTCATTTCAGTCATGTCCAACTCTGTGTGACCCCACAGATGGCAGCCCACCAGGCTCCCCCGTCCCTGGGATTCTCCAGGCAAGAACACTGGAGTGGGTTGCCATTTCCTTCTCCAATGCATGAAAGTGAAAAGTCACAGTGAAGTCGCTCAGTCGTGTCCAACTCTTCCTGACCCCATGGACTGCAGCCCACCAGGCTCCTCCATCCATGGGACTTTCCAGGCAAGAGTACTGGAATGGGGTGCCATCGCCTTCTCTGATAATTTGCTAGAGTTGAGTTTCAGTTTTCATGTTATTTACCTGGATAGTTTGCTACATTCAGGTAAATAACATGAAAACTGAAACTTGACCTTGAATATAATGATATGTCATTGTTGATGCTGACAAAGTATATTTCATTGTTCTAATGGGGACAAAATTCTTATTGGAATGGGATCAAGGCAAAATAAGAGAGGACAAAATAAGGACAATAGTATAGATAAATGTATTCAGGACTTTTAGTATAAAGGTATCAGGAAAAAAGAAAAGAATGGTAGTTATAGTGAGATATTTGGTTAAGAGGATTTAAAGAAAATGTCTCTTTGTAGTCAATAAGATGATGGATATTTATTACAGTGACAGATTTTTTTTTTTTAGTTCTGTGGTATTGATTAATGTGTAAATATGACAGATTATTTTGAAATAATAAGAGTGGAAGAAAGATAGCAAGCTTAGAAAACTCTCAAGGAATATTTGGGTGAGTAAATCCAAGAACTATTAAAAAAATTATTTTTAAGTTTTAAAAGGCTGATTCTTTAAAATAGTATGATTATAAATCTTGGTAGGCATTATTAAAATTCATAAGAAGAAAGAAAATATAGCTGAACAAACATCAGAATAAATAATGTAAAATAGCTTCTGACATATCAGAGATGTATAAAATGATAAAATGATACTATAATAAATTTAATCTTTATAAATTTGCAAATATATTTGAAAGGAAAGTACTTATGTAAAAATATAAAATAGAAAAATTCACAGGAAAACAGAAATCATGAGTAAGCTACTTTTTAGTAAGTAAAAAAAAAAATAATTAAAATGTCACTGCCCCACCTTAGTCCTGTATGTTTCTTTTTTTTTTCCTGGTAAATTTCACCTAATAGTCAAGGATTACATAAACCCATTGTATTGCACACTATATTTTTCAAGAAGCTTGTGTAGCATTTCAGAGCCATAATAAAAGTACAAGAATAGAAAATCAAAGCTTGTTTCATTTATGGACATATATTCAAGCATTTTAGATAAAATTTTCAGTTAAGTGAATCCCATAGTTATTAAAAATGCTTTGTAAATTTAAGCAGAAAACACGGGCTAAGAGAACACACCCACAGGTGAAGAAGAGCAGGAACCAGGCAGCAAATAGAGCAAACAAAAATTCTCAGTTTTAGAACACCTTAAAGCATCAAGAAATCTAAAGAAGGGAAACACAGTGCCATCTGTCAGGCACTGTGGAGTAATAAGCTTCAGGTAATTGGCAGCTTTAACATCAGATTGTGTTCCATGTCTTCGATGTGTCTACATTTTTGCAAAGCAGAGTTTTGGGTGATGCTGTGATAAAAAGGAAGTATCCTGAGACAGGCAGTGTGGAAGGGGAAGTGAGGGTGGTGGCGTCCAACTTAAACACAAGACAGCAAATGCACAAAATCCAATAGGCACACATATTTCACGGGAGACATGCAAAAATGCTTCGAAATGACAGTTCTTAGGGGTTATATATGCTCCATATCTTCCTATAGACTGGCTAGATTTTGTTGGTCTTACATCACAGTCACATTTGCTTTCCCCCTGCTTTTCTCTCAGGTCTTGATTCCTTCATGCCACGTTCCATCACAGTGTCTGTTTCCTGGATCTCAATCTAACACAACAGGCATCAGCTTTAATATTTACGACATAAAAGAGCACCTGTTTTCCTAAGCCTCACAAAGAGAATGTGTCATCATGCTTTTTACTTTTAATAACCTATGGATATTATTGTGTACAAACAGGTATCAGCAAATTAGAGCAACTGCCAGGAGTTAGTTTTTCGAAAGGAAAAGAAATACATGTGTGTGTAAGTGCATATATATGCTAGCATCTCTCTTCAGCATATTTTTAAAATCCCCTCCCAGTTAAAACTACCAATTTACAACACCTTATATTTTACATATTTCATTATAAATGATGGAGACTTTAAACTGGCAGGTGGTAACATCCTGCTTTCAAATACAAGCTTTTCCCCCAATTTGGTTCAGCACCATCATCCCAGGTATTATGACATACCTTTGAGTGAGCTTGAATACTTTTTGTGTATCTGAGGACAATTTAAATGTATTTTTTGTAAACTGTCTGTTAATATCAGAAGAGCCTGACATGTTTCAGTCCATGGGGTTGCAAAGAGTTGGATAGGACTTAGCAACTGAACAACATAAAGAGGTAACTGAGGTAGAGAGGAGCATATTATGTTGTCCAAGATCAAAGAGCTAGTAAGTGGTAAATTCTATAATCAACACTAGTCACTCTAAGCCCTTCCTCTTTTCAGTTAATAATTTCACTTTTAAACACTATTGTTAAGACAAAACCTGTCTGCATTTTGCCATTCAGTGTCCCAGAAAGTAAAAGTCGCTCATTCCTGTCTGACTCTTCGCAAGCCTGTAGAAGTTTCTAGGCAAGAATACTGGAGTGGGTAGCCTTTCCCTTCTTCAGGGTATCTTCCCAACCCAGGGATTGAACCCAAGTCTCCTGCATTGCAGATGGATTCTTTACCAGCTGAGCCACAAGGGAAGCCCAAGAACACTGGAGTGAGTAGCCAATCCCTTCTCCAGCAGATCTTACCAACCCAAGAATTGAACCAGGGTCTCTTGCATTGCAGGCAGATTCTTTCCAACTGAGCTATCAGAGAAGCCCTCAGTGTACCAAACAACAGATAAACCAGGACAACAAACAACACTGATTTTAGGGTCAGTGTACCAAAAAACAGATAAATGAAATCTATACCTGGCTGTGGAGCCTTGCTATTTTCCTGAAAAACTGGCATAATATCTGATATTCTATTGCTTGGATTATTTTCAGGTAGGGGGTGATTATTTATTTTACCCTTCTAGGTGTGTATGACTTCAGATTTGAGCTAAAAGATAAGGGTTATAGGAAACTGAATTGGGTATCAAAGTGGTTCAATAATGATATTAAAACAGTCCCATGCAGAGCTAAGGAAAATGGGAATGATTATACTGGAGGGCAAAACGGAAAGTTAGCCATGCAGAGAGTGAAGCCGTAACATCAAACCAAATGCTTTGGATTTAAAGGTAGAATGCAAATACTAGCCTATCTGATGGAAACCAGACACAAAAGTTAAGTAACTATGAGGTACCCCTACAGTCCTGGGAGAATGGCCAAAATACAGAAAACTGACGATGACAAATTCTACTACAGACACAGAACAACAGGAACTGTTACTCATTGCTTATGGGAATGCAAAATGGTACAGCGCTTTGGAAGTTTGGTTTTTCTTACAAAACGAAACATAATCTTACCACGTTATTAAGTAATCCTGCTCCTTGGTATTTACCCAAAGGAGCTGAAAACTTATATCTACACAAAAATGCACATGGATGTTTATAGCTATCTTACTCATAACTACCAAAACTTGAAAGAAATCAAGATGTACTTCAGCCAGGGAATGGATACATAAATTGTGGATAAATAAAGTATCCAAATAAATTGGATAAATAAAGTATCCAAATGAGTCTGGATACTTATTCAATGCTAAAAAGAAATGAGCTATCAAGTCATAAAAATATATGAAGGAAACAAATGCATATTAGTAAATGAAAGATCAACTGAAGAGGTTGCCTACTTAATGATTCCAACTCTCTGACACTCTCAAAAAACAAAACTTTGGAGACTGCAAAAAGATCACATGTTGCTAGGCGTTACAAGTGAGGGAAAGACGAATAAACAAAGCACAGAGGACTTTTAGGGCTTTGCTTATTTACTCTGTATGATACCACAATGGTGATTAAATAAATGTCATTATACATTTGTCTAAACCCATACAATGTGCAAAACGAAGAGTGAACCATGATGCGCACTATGAGCACTGGATGGTAATGATGTGTCAATATAAGGCTGTATATTGAAATGTGTACCAATCTACTGGGGATGTTAACAATGAGGTAGGCTATTCATTTTTGGAGGCAGAGGCTATATTACAAAATCTCTGTTCCTTCCCCTGTGAACCTAATACTGATTTTTAAAAGCCTATTTTGAAAAAAAAAAAAAAAAGAAAACTATTATGTAAATTTGGACAGGAGATTTTCTGTGGTGTCAGTAGCTACAGGGGCATTTTCTGGGATAGTCCAGGACTTGACTTTAAGTGGGATGACCTCTTATAAAGGCAGTTCTTTGCTATGAAGTCCCTTTGTGGGAATAAAGAAACAGGCCTAGAGAAGTTCTGTACCTTCTATCAAGTGACAAATCTATTTTATGGTAGTCTTTATCTATAAAAAATATTCAGCGTTTCATATAAGAAGTGTCAATGTCAGCAATGACTGCATTATAAATATGATAAATAAGCAAATATCCCCCTTCACAGCTTGGTGAAGGAACTTTACTAAAACTGACAATCAAAGGTCACTGTGATAATATATTATAAATCCAAAATCAAAGTGTGTTATCTATAAATTCAGTATTTCAATTTTTTTGTATATTTTATCTACATATAAGAATGATATTTCTTCAATAGTTTCTTCAATAATAATGAGGTCAAATGAATTTTTAAAATGAAATACTTTGTATCACATTCTTGGCAATTCACAATATACATCAATGTAGTAAAGGAAATAATATTTGGTACTGTGAACATATCTACAGTTAGCTCTCAATCACTTAGCTAGTAAAAAGAAGCTTTTTGTAAAATTTTGTCACTATACTTTGTTATATAATTTCCCAAATCAGGAGCAGAAGATCATGAATTACTAATCATGCTCAGGTTCTGGGATCACACTTTGCAGTCAAATCCTGGCAATAGTACTCACTAGCCATGCGACTCTGGAAAAATTTCTAGTTCTTCTAGGCTTTAAAAGTATCTACAAGATAGAAATAATAATTTGATATACTCCAGACTTTTGAGAATTAAATTAGCTAATATTTATAAAAGATGATGAACAGTTTCTGTCACAGAGCCATCACACAATGTATGTTAGCTGGCTGGAATTATCATCCACAAGCAAGCAAGGAAGACACCAGAAGATGGAGTCTTCCTTTGCAACGTAATCTTTGCCCATTTCTCTTTTTGTAAAATCATTTCTTTGTATCTTTTCCTCAATATTATATTATCTTTTCCTGATCATTTCTTTCCCCTTGTCTATTGTGAGACACAGAGTATGGGCATAGATAAATTTCAGTTGAGTTTAGTTCAGTCGCTCAGTCATGTCCAACTCTTTGTGACCCCATGGACTGCAGCCAGGCCTCCCTGTCAATCACCAAATCCTGGAGTTTACTCAAACTCATGTCCTTTGAGTCAGTGATGCCATCCAGCCATCTCATCCTCTGTCATCCCCTTATCCTCCCACCTTCAATCTTTCCCAGCATCAGGGGTCTTTTCCAGTGAGTCAGTTCTTTGCATCAGATGGTCAAAACACTGGAGTTTCAGCTTCAGCATCAGTCCTTCCAGTGAATATTCAAGACTGATTTCCTTTAGGATGGACTGGTTGGATCTCCTTGCAGTCCAAAAGCATCAATTCTTCAGCACTCAGCTTTCTTTATAGTCCATGTCTCACATCCATGCAATGTCTGTCTTTGACTAGACAGACATTGTTGGCAAAGTAATAACTCTGCTTTTGAATATGCTTTCTAGGTTGGTCATAACTTTTCTTTCAAGGAGTAAGAGTCTTTTAATTTCATGGCTGCAATCACCATCTGCAGTGATTTTGGAGCAGAAAAAAATAAACTCAGTCACTGTTTCCATTGTTTCCCCATCTATTTGCCATGAGGTGATGTGACCAGAGGCCATGATCTTAGTTTTCTGAATGCTGAGTTTTAAGCCAACTTTTTCACTCTCCTCTTTCATTTTCATCAAGAAGCTCTTTACTTCTTCTTTGGTTTCTGCCATATGGGTGCTATCATCTGCATATCTGAGGTTTTTGATATTTCTCCAGGCAATCTTGATTCCAGCTTGTGCTTCACCCAGCCCAGCATTTCTCATGATGTACTCTGCATATAAGTTAAATAAGTAGGGTAACAATATACAGCCTTTCCTTATTTAGAACCAGTCTGTTGTTCCATGTCCAGTTCTAACTGTTGCTTCTTGACCTGCATACAGATTTCTCAGGAGGCAAGTCAGGTGGCCTGGTATTCCCATCTCTTTAAGAATTTTCCACAGTTTGCTGTGATCCACACAGTCAAAGGCTTTGGCATAATAAATAAAGCTGAAGTAGATGTTTTTGCTGAACTCTCTTGCTTTTTAATGATCTAACAGATGTTGGAAATTTTATCTCTGGTTCCTCTGTGTCTTCTAAATCCAGCTTAAACATCTGGAAGTTCATGGTTCACATACTGTTGAAGCCTGGGTTGGAGAATTTTGAGCATTACTAGCATGTGAAATAAATTTGATTTATAAATTTAGATAAATTTAGAATGCATGATATAATAATCAGAGATTGAGTGAAGAAGAAAATGAAGAATGAGACAAAAGAGAAAAGTGAACATGTATGATCAGATGAAAAAAGACAGACATGGAGTTGAATGGATAATTTCATGGAGTTATAGCATTACAGGTTCATAATTACTAGTTCTGAAATATCCAACATCTACTGTACAAGATGGCTACTTTTATATTCATAGAATAGTATGAAACTGATTTTTTAGAAATTATTGAACTGATTTTCACTTCCTTATGAGTGAGCCTTGATTTGACAGTTTCAGCATCCTGCCGTAGTCAGTACCAAGCAATATTACAGTCCCTATTTCACTTACTTTTTTCTTTGCTATGAAATAATGCTGACCATTATAAAATACCATTTGCTATAAGAATGATTCTTGTTTTGCATAAGTAATACTATATCATGGGGCATACTTATTTATCGAGTTTCTTCCTAATTTACTTTCTATTATTTTGCATTCCAAACTGCTGAAAGGTATGGTCCTTTTCTGATTATAGAAGTTCAACTTTCTTCTTTCTAGTGAAATTCAGCACCAGTATGGGGATATGACAAAAATATATACAAGCAATATTATGACATAGTAACATGATTAATTGAAAGTATTGATTAAATGGAAGGCAACAAGATATAAGGAACAACTGAAAAGTAGATTTAAGAAGATAATTAACAATGAGATTCCTGGGAAAATCATCACCTTTGGAAAGAAAAAAGATTATCAGAGTAGAGACTACAGAAAAATTTTCACAGTATGGAAATAAATATGATACCCATCTAAAGTTATTCAGGTTGAGAAGCTTTGTTAAAGGAAGTCAGACAGATGGTAATGAAGACAGTATTCACAGACACAGAAAATGACTCAGACACCAGGTAATGGAAAGTACAATTACACTTAATAGCAGACAGCAGCGTAGGTGTTAGCTGCTACTTGAACAGAGAAGAAATGCACTATTCAAAACTGTTTTTCTAAATTGCAAAATATATGAGAAAAAAAGTAAAATGGAATTTATTCTATTGTAGTGAAAAATCTAATATTCGTATCAAAAGACAATTCAAGCATGGCTTATTGGAGAATCTAAATACAACTATATATTTGACATTTTTTTCCAAATGTCTATATTTTAAAAACATTGCAGCTTACTGTGATAATGTTTTCATCATAAATGTAACATACATTAGTAGAAATTATATACTAGAGCAAAGCTTACTTCAAAAGTAAAATATAATTGAAAAATAATACAGTGGATTTCAAAGACTTAGTATTAAAAATGTAAATCATTCACTTATAGTCTTTTTTTTAATTATAAGTTAAATTGAAAAATATTTTGATATATTAGGTTAAATAAAATATATTATAAAATTTAATATTATCTATTTTCTTTTACTTTTAAAAGTGTGGTTAACAAAAAAAAGTGAAATTAAATAGGTCCAATTATCTTTCTATTGGTCAGAGCTGATAGAGATGGTGGTTTGAAAACCATCATACAGTTTCTTGGGAGATGATTTTGTCTCAGGACACCAAATTCAGACCTTAACTGTGACAATCAAGAAACTAACAAAGGCATCTGGATAACACTTTAGAGATCCGTACATTAATTACATGTTTGCCTTCTATGCCTGTACTATTTATGCATACTATAGTAGCTTTGAGCAACTGAATCAATTAGATTTGAATTTTAGTCCTACCACTTCCAACTTCTCTGAGATTCTTAAACTGTCTAAGCCTATGAATTTGCCAGTTAATTATATAGAAAAGGCTGTTGGTATTTTATGATTGCTGGTGAAGTTTTAAGAATTTAGCTAATAATCAAATTGTGTTACAGTTCATATTAAGAATCATTACTATTATTATTAAATAATTATTGATATTCATAAAAACTTTAGCTTTTTTCTGAGCTTATGAATACCTGGAATGGTTGGCAAAGTCTATTCATGTCCTTCTTTCTATTTTTTTCTACCAGTGTTATGAAGGGCACAGCAGAGAAATCACCAGTTAGAGCATGAAGGTAAAGTTATTTTGTATTCATCTTCCCTTCAGGAGGAAATATTGAAATGTCAGTTGCTGTGCTGCCTGAGACAGTGTGAAATCATTTACTGCCCATTGGGATTAAGAGGCCTGCTGATGCATTGCCTTTTCTGAATATAACTTCCCTGAGAGAGCTGCTGCAACACAGCCACCTGTTTGGGTACCATGGCTTAGACATATTTTAGAAGGATATCTACCTTTTCCCTGATTTGTCAACATGGACACTTACGTCCATATACCAAAGTGTTTTGCTCAGAGCAGCCAAGTCAAGAGAGCATTGGATTTAGAGTCAGCAGACCTAGTTTCTATTCCAAGCTTGGCCACTGATGAATTCTGTGACTTTAGAAGAGTCATTTAATTTCTCCTGTCCTTAATTTCTTCATGTATACAACAAAGAGTATGAACTGAATTTTTAAAACATCTCCTTCAAATATAATTGCCTAAACTTCTTTGTATGTTTGAAATGAAAATGCTGTGTTATTTTATGCTTTTTCTGTTATCTTATTGATGTTGCCTGTTTTGTCTCTTTGGCATTTACTGATTGATTCAATAATTATTTGAGGGCCTGTTTTTGATAGTGCTATTAGTATTAGGAAAATAATATTTAAAATATATCCTTGTGAACAATGTAGTCTAGTGAGAGAAAAAAACATTAATCCAAAATGTACACACAGTGCTATATATTCCCATATCCTAGGTACATAGACCCTTACTAAGATGAGGGTGCACCAGGAGAAATGTTGTGTACTGCTGTAGGACAGAGCATGGAAAGAGAACCTATCTCTGTGCACAAGCACAGCTGTGCAGAAGCAGCTGAAAGCAGAAAGTGGAACAGGAACACAGAAAACTCTCAAGCCACTTCAGGTCTAGTGCTAAGCACAAGGTAACAATAACATGTTGCTTGAAGAATCTGGACCAACAGAATGTGATCACAAGGGATATGGCCACTTGTAACCATAAAAACTGGCCTTGAATTGTTTTCTATTCTCCTTCTCTTTGTACTGTTTTAAGATTAAATATGTATGGTGACTCTGAAAGACACATGGTAAGGATAGCATAGGTATCTTGCATCACAACAGAATAAGTTTGGTGTTTTGTCATGTCTTGGTTGAGAAGAATCAATAGACTGAAGACATAAATGAACTTCATATGAGCTTAAAATAAACTGTTATGACTGTGCCATCACACACTTTTGTCTGTTATAAAGCAATAGTGCCTTCTTAATTAATACAAAAATGGTAAATTGAAGTGAAATGCTTTTACAGTATAATCATAAACGATGTGGAATTGACTTAGCAATCAGATATATATCTAAGAAATTTATATCACGGCTCAGAAACATGTCAACTCCTTGGACAGTGGCAATACCTTATTTAAAGCTGTTGCCTTTGATAACTTAGTAGACTGACCACATGACACTAAGTTCCAGTTCTAGGAAATGTGAAAATTAAAATGACAGCATGAATTTACTTTTATTTTCTACCTCCAGAAGATATTTTATGAAATAAATAAGATCAAAGAAAACAAAGAGTTCTACTATTAAGAGACTCTCAAAAGTTTGGAAAATTCTGTTTCTGGATTTCTAACAGTCATATTCAAACAACAGATTTGAGCAACAGATTCTCAGGGAAACAAAATCACACAGCCTTATGCAAGGCTCAGATTAAGAGTTTTTCTAACTTCAGTTCAGTTGCTCAGTCATGTCCACCTCTTTGCGACCCCATGAACTGCAGCACGCCAGGCCTCCCTGTCCATCACCAACTCCCAGGGTCCACCCAAACCCATGTCCACTGAGTTGGTGATGCCATCCAACAATCTAATCCTCCATTGTCCCCTTTTCCTCCTGCCCTCAATCTTTCCCAGCATCAGCGTCTTTTCCAATGAGTCAGCTCTTCGCATCAGGTGACCAAAATACTGGAGTTTCAGCTTCAACATCAGTCCTTCCAATGAACACCCAGGACTGATCTCCTTTAGGATGGACTTGTTGGATAGCTCTATTATTTCAGATAACCTTGATGTTTTCAAATGTATTTGGCATCAGAGAGAGAGAGAGAGAGAATAAAGAATTTAGGATTAGCATTAGGAAAGAATTTTGAATATGTTTAGGTGGTTGCTGGTACATTACATGGGTCTGAAGCTCAGTATCTTTGAGGAATTTTCTTGTCAATACATCACAGCCAATTAAAACATGAATTTCTTATTTTAATCCTCTATCAATACTCCACCTCCAAATTTGAACCTGTAAGAAATAAACCCTAAATGCTTGGAAACCACCAAAGAAAGACAAACTCTAGAAGTTACTTCATATATCCATATATATGGATAATAATGTAAAAGGAACAGTTCACAGGATGGTAGAAGGCTTTGAGTATAGTGTACTGATGAGTTACTCTCACAAGACAGATTTAGGATCCTGTTATGCCAAGGCTGAGAGATTTTCCACACTGGGTCCAGCAATGATTTATTACTGCTATGATTCAGTCACTGCTGTGCATTCCCAAGTATTTCCTTATATGTAGTGGTAGTTTTTTAATAGGAGGAATCTTGGCATAACTCGATTCTTTAGAAAGCTTTTTAGAAATAGTAGTCTATGAGTTTTAATAAATTGATTTACTACAGCTCAACTATCTATAAAATAGATTTCCTTTTTGAATTTTAGTAAAATATATAAAGCATAAAATTTGCTACTTTAATTATTTCATGTAAACATTTCAGTGGTCTTAAATATATTTACCTACCTTCAAAGGAGTAAGTGTCTTTTAATTTCATAGCTGGAGTCACCGTCTGCAGTGATTTCGGAGCCTGAAAAAATAAAATCTGACACTGTTTCCACTGTTTCCCCATCTATTTCCCATGGAGTGATGGGACTGGATACCATGATCTTCATTTTCTGAATGTTGAGCTTTAAGCCAACTTTTTTACTCTCCTCTTTTACTTTCATCAAGAGGTTTTTTAGTTCTTCACTTTCTGCCATAAGGGTGGTGTCATCTGCATATCTGAGGTTATGATATTTCTCCTGGCAATCTTGATTCCAGCTTGTGTTTCCCCCAGTCAGGCGTTTCTCATGATGTACTCTGCATATAAGTTAAATAAGCCGGGTGACAATATACAGCCATGACATACTCCTTTATCCTATTTGGAACCAGTCTGTTGCTCCATGTCCAGTTCTAACTGTTGCTTCCTGGCATGCATGTAGGTTTCTCAAGAGGCAGGTCAGGTGGTCTGGTATTCCCATCTCTTTCAGAATTTTCCAGTTTATTGTGATCCACACAAAGGCTTTGGCATAGTCAATAAAGCAGAAATAGATGTTTTTCTGGAACTCTCTTGCTTTTTCAATGACCCAGCAGATGTTGGCAATTTGATCTCTGGTTCCTCTGCCTTTTCTAAAACCAGCTTGAACATCTGGAAGTTCAAGGTTCATGTATTGCTGAAGCCTGGATTGGAGAATTTTGAGCATTACTTTGCTAGCGTGTGAGATGAGTGCAATTGTGTGGTGTTTTGAGCATTCTTTGGCATTGCCTTTCTTTGGGATTGGAATGAAAACTGACCTTTTCCAGTCCTGTGGCCACTGCTGAGTTTTCCAAATTTGCTGGCATATTTAGTGCAGCACTTTCACAGCATCATCTTTCAGGATTTGAAATAGCTCAACTGGTATGCCATCACCTCCACTAGCTTTGTTTGTAGTGATGCTTTCTAAGGCCCACTTGACTTCACATTCCAGGATGTCTGGCTGTAGGTGAGTGATCATACCATCGTGATTAACTTGGTCATGATGATTTTTTGTACAGTTCTTCTTTGTATTCTTGCTACCTCTACTTAATATCTTCTGCTTCTGTTAGGTCCATACCATTTCTGTCCTTTATCGAGCCCATGTTTGCATGAAATGTTCCCTTGGTATCTCTAATTTTCTTGAACAGATCTCTAGTCTTTCCCATTCTGTTGTTTTCCTCTATTTCTTTGCATTGATCGCTGAGGAAGGCTTTCATATCTCTCCTTGCTATTCTTTGGAACTCTGCATTCAAATACTTTTATCTTTCCTTTTCTCCTTTGCTTTTCACTTCTCTTCTTTTCACAGCTGTTTGTAAGGCCTCCCTAGATAGCCATTTTGCTTTTTTGCATTTCTTTTCCATGAGGATGGTCTTGATCCCTGTCTCCTGTACAATGTCAAGCTTACTCCTTGGAAGGAAAGTTATGACCAACCTAGATAGCATATTCAGAAGCATTACTTTTCTAACAAAGGTCCATCTAGTCAAGGCTATGCTCTTTCCAGTGGTCATGTATGGATGTGAGAGTTGGACTGTGAAGAAAGCTGAGCATTGAAGAATTGATGCCTTTTGAGCTGTGATGTTGGAGAAGACTCTTGAGCGTCCCTTGGACTGCAAGGAGATGCAACCAATCCATTCTAAAGAGATCAGTCCTGGGTGTTCTTTGGAAGGAATGATGTTAAAGCTGAAACTCCAATACTTTGGCCACTTCATGCAGAGTTGATTCATTGGAAAAGACTCTGATGCTGAGAGGGATTGGGGGCAGAAGGAGAAGGAGATGACAGAGGATGAGATGGCTGGATGCCATCACCAACTCAATGGATGTGAGTTGAGTGAACTCCCGGGAGTTGGTGATGGATAGGGAGGCCTGGTGTGCTGCAATTCATGGGGTCACAAGTCTCTCACATGACTGAGAGACTGAACTGAAATATATTCACATTGTGTGTTTTTTTTTTTTTTAATCACTACAATCCAACTCTAAACTTCTATCATCTTCCTAAAGTTAAAATTCCATAACCATTGAAAAGTAATACCCCCAGCCCTGGAATCTATCATTTGCTTTCTGTCTCTGTGAAGTTTAGTTCTCTAGGTATCTCATGTAAGTGATATAATACAGTATTCTTTTATGATGGGCATATTTTTCACAATGTCAAAAAAGAGTAGCTGTACCACTTCACATTCCCAGAAGCAATATAGGAGGGTTCTGATTTCTCTGCAGCACCATCAACACTTGTTATTTTCTGTTTGTTTCTTTGTTTTCATTAATAGCCATCTTACTGGTTGTGAGGCGTTGTGTCATTGTGGTTTCAGTTTGCATTTTACTAGACATGTTGAACATCTTTCTCGTGCTTATTAATCATTTACATAACTTTCTTGGAGCAATGTCTACTGAAGACCTTTGCCAATTTTGCAAAGGGGTTGTCTGAGATTTTACTCTTATGTTGATTGTTGTAGGAGTCTCTGGATATTAATTCCTTTTCAGATATGTGGTTTGCAAGCACTTTTCTTTTCTTGGTTGATATTCGATTTCTTGATTTTGATTTCTTGGTTGATAGCACTCTTTGATGCACAAGTTTTCAATTTTGAAGTTTATCTTTTTTAAAAAAATATTATTTCCTATGCTTTTGGTGTCAGATCCAATAAATTATTGCCAAATCTAATGTCATGAAGCTTTCCCCTTATGTTTTTTCCTAAGAGTTTTATAGTTTAGCTTCTACCTTTTGGTTGTGATATGAGGTTTTTTTTTTTTTTTTTCCATAGATGGTTTAAGGTAAGAACCCACCTTCATTATTTTGCAGGTAAATATTCAGTTTTTCCAACACTGAATTTAAAAGAGTGTCCTTTCCCTGTTGAAAATAATTGGCCCTCTTGTCAAAAATCATTTGGTCACATGCGCAAAGGTTTATTTCTGTATTCTGCATTCCACTCCATTGGTTCGTATGTCTGCATTTATGTCATACTACACTATTTTAATTTTTGTAGTTTTGTGATAAATTTTGAAATCAGGAAGCCTGAGATTTTCTCATTATTTTTTCAAGATCCCTATGTCAGTTGGAGTCCACTGAGATTTCATGTAAATGTTAAAATGAATTTTTCTACACCCTGGTGGCTCAGACGGTAAAGCATCTGTCTACAATGCGGGAAACATAGGTTCGATCTCTGGGTCGGGAAGAATCCCTGTTGAAGGAAATGGCAACCCACTCCAGTACTCTTGCCTAGAAAATCCCACGGATGGAGGAGCCTGGTGTCCATGGGGTCGCAGAGAGTCAGACACGACTGAGCAACTTCACTTTCACTTTCACATCTGTTGGAATTTTGACAGAGATATTATTAAACCTCTCAATTGCTTTGAGTAGTACTGACATAAATATATGAAGTCTTCCAAGTCATGAATCTGTGATATCTTTCCAATTATTCATTCCTTTTTAAATCTTTCACCCATATGTTGTTACAGTATACAAGGCTTTCATCTCCTTCATTAATTTTATTCCCAAATATTTCATTTTTTATGCTCTTAAAAATAAAACTTATTTTCCTTTTGTGACTGTTCTTTGACAGTGTATAAAATTACAAATTATTCTTGCAACTTCGCTGAATTCATTTATTAGACCTAACAGGCTTTGTGTGGAGGGAATGGAATCTTTAGGGTTTTCTACATATAATACATCTGTGAACAGAGATAATTTTACCTCTTCTTTTTCAATTTGGATGCCATTTTATTTTTACTTCATTTCTATGGTTAGGGCTTTCAATCACATTGTGACTATAAATGGTCATAGCCAGTATCTGAGTGTTTCTCCTGATTGTTGAGGAAAAGCTTTCAATCTTTCACCATAAAGTATGACACTGAGTTTTTCATACATGATTTTAATTATCTTATTTTTTCCTAGTGTGCTGAATGTTTTTATCCTTAAAATGTGTCAAATCTTGGCAAATGCTTTTTCCACATAAGTTGAGCTGAATTTTTTCCCCTTCCTTTCATTAATGTGATGCATTGCATGATTGACATTTTATATGTCAAAACATTATTCCTTTCCAGGAATAAATTCTACTTGGCTATGTTGTATAATCATTTTAATATACTGTTAAATTCTCTTTTCTGGTATTTTATTGATAATTTTTATTTCAACATTCATCAGAGGTGTGTCCTCAGTCATGTCTGACTCTGCAACCTCATAGACTATAGCCCACCAGGCGAGAATACTGGAGTGGTTTGCCATTTCCTCCTCCAGGGGATCTTTGTGATTGAACCCATGTCTCTCATGTCTCTGGCACTGGCAGGCAGATTAGGAACTGGTCTATAATTTTGCTTTCTTATATTATCTTTGTCTGGCTTTGGTATCAGAGTAATGACTTTGGAAGTGTTATGTTCTCTTCACTTCTCTGAAAGACTGAAAAGAATTGGTGTTAAGTCTTTGAGTGTATAGCAGAATTCACCAGTGAAGGCAACAGGTACTGGGCTTTTCTTTGTTGGGAAATTTTTGATGACTGATTTAATATTCTTACTTGTTGCAAGCCTATTCAAAATTTCAATTTCTTCATGGTTCAGCCTTGGTAGCTTGCTTCTTTCTAAAAATCTGCTTCATTTAAGTTATATATTTTATTTGCATACAATTATTCATAGCACTCTTTTTTAGTCCTTTTCATGTCTATAAAATCAGCAGTAATTTTCCTTTTCACTTATGAATTTACTTATTTGCATCTTTTTTCTTAAATTTACATTAAAGTTTGTCAATTTTGGTGATAATTTTGTAGAATCAAATCTCAGTTTCATTAATTTTTTCTATTCTGTTTTTATTAATCTGTTTTTTTATTATTTCCTTCCCTTTGCAAGGATTTAGTTTACTTTATTCCTTTTGCAATTATTCTAGGTATAAATTTATGTTGTTGAGATTTTGTTAATGTAAGCATTTACAGCTGTCAATATCCTTACCTGTTTTCATTGCATCCTGGAAGTTTCTATGGTTTATTTTCATTTATCTCATGATTTTTTAAAATTTCTCTTGTGATTTCTTCTCTCATCCACTGGTTAAAACTATGCATTTTTAATTTCTATTAATACATACTTGTAACTTTTCTAGTTTCCCACACACTTCAGTTTATGTCTAGTTTTATTCCACTGAGATCAGAAAAGATACTTTGATTTCAATCATTTATATATTAAGATTCATTTAGTGATCTAACATTTGGTCCATCTTGTACATGTGTATCATTCTGTGGTTGTATGGAGTGTTCTATAAATGCCTATTATGTCCAGTTTTTCCGTAGTGTTATTCAAGTCTTCTGTTTCCTTACTGATATTTTGTCCAGTTTTTCTATGATTAAAACTAGAATACTGAAGTTTGCTACTATTACTGTAGAACTGTACACTTCTCTCTTCAATTCTGTCAATGTTTTCTTCATATATTTAGGACTTCTGATATTTGCTACATTTATAATTTTTGTATCTCCTTGATGGACTGATCCTTTTCTATAAATGATCATTTATATACAGCATCCTTTTTTTCTCTCTGGAAACAGTTTTTTACTTAAAGTTTTTTTTTTCCCCCTCTGATTATAGCTACACCTAATCTCATTTGTTTACTATTTGCATGTAATATCTTTCTCCATTCTTTCACCTTCAACCTATGCATGGCTTAAATATAAAGTGAGTCTCTTGATTTCACAGATGGGGATCAAGATGCAAGAGGGCATGGAGCTCACATCCTCCCACAAACAAACAAAATCCATGTACAAGTAGAAAAAAATTCTCATGGAAAATTAATTGGAAACTGGCAGAAGAATTTCTGTACAAACAAAGCTGCAGAAAAAATCTCCATGTAACTGGGTAAGATGTGGGGAAAGAGGCATTTTATTGGGAACTAAATCTTTGGGAGAAATGAAAGGAAGAGAAGATCCACATAACTGAACTCCCATCCTGGGGAGCAAGTAAGTCAAGTCATGATCTGGCATCCCGGTCCTAGGATCCTGCATGGAAGTGACAAGCCCCCTAACCTATTAAGATAACTGCAAGGACAGACGGAAGGACAGGAGAACCGTAGATCCTAGCTCCTATTTGTGAGGTGTGTGCATACACTGGCTTGCCAACAATCAAGGCAGAGAAAGCCTTGTGTGATGGTGACTGCCACCTCACTGCAATTCTCAATCCGAATGGAGTAAACACACTGGCGCTGCTCACTATACAACACAGCCTGGTGCAAAATCTGGAGCCACCAAGCCCTGAGAAATAATCTAGCCTAGCTATGCAGAGAAGGACCTAGGAGGCCTTGAGTGTGATCCTGGTGTAGTCATGGTGCACACTGTCAGAGTGCACACAGTGGGGCACCACAGCAGTGCAAGGCTGTTAAGTACTGAATATTGGGCAGACAGATCCTGGGATAGGACTCAACCTAGCTACACAGAGACAGCCCAGGAGGCCTATGGTGTGATCTAGGAAGGGCAATAGTAGCCATTGTCTGCATTCTTGGGCATATGCAGCAACTTCTCTCTCAGTGAGAGTACTCCACATTTGCCATTACATTTCACAGATGAGCACTACATTTGGGGCAGACAGATCCTGGGAGAGTGAAAAAGTAGGCTTAAAGCTCAACATTCAGAAAACTAAGATCATGGCATCCGGTCCCATCACTTCATGGCAAATAGATGGGGAAATAGTGGAAACAGTGGCTGACATTATTTTTCTGGGCTCCAAAATCACTGCAGATGGTGATTGCAGCCATGAAATTAAAAGGCCCTTACTCCTTGGAGGGAAAGTCGTGAGCAACCTAGACTGCATATTAAAAAGCAGAGACATTACTTTGCCAGCAAAGGTCTGTCTAGTCAAGGCTATGGTTTTTCCAGTGGTCATGTATGGTGTGAGAGTTGGATTATAAAGAAAGCTGAGCGCCTAAGAATTAACGCTTTTGAACTGTGGTGTTGGAGAAGACTCTTGAGAGTTCCTTGGACTGAAAGGAGATCCAACCAGTCCATCCTAAAGGAGATCAGTCCTGGGTGTTCATTGGAAGGACTGATGCTAAAGCTGAAACTCCAGTACTTTGGCCACCTGATGCAAAGAGTTGACTCATTGGAAAAGACCCTGATGCTGGGAAAGATTGAGGGCAGGAGGAGAAGGGGACGGCAGAGGACTGGATGGCTGGATAGCATCACCAACTCGATGGACATGGGTTTGGGTGGACTCCGGGAGTTGGTGATGGACAGGGAGACCTGGCGTGCTGCGGTTCATGGGGTCACAAAGAGTCAGACACGACTGAGCCCTGAACTGAACTGAACTGATCCTGGGAGAAGACTGCCAGAGAGTCAGCCCAAATTTCTGGTGGCAGTGCAGCCACCTCAGTTCCTACGGCCACAATTCCCTGATCCTCAGGCTCAGCCTCTTCCACACTGCAGTCCTGCACTGGATCTGGGATTAATAAACTAAAGAAAGGGATGTGACCTTGAGCTTCTTATGGATGGAACTGTAGGTGCCCATACAGGCAGCACATAAGTCATCTCTGATGGCAGGAACCTCACTTGCTTCCACAATTACCTTCTTGGGGGCAGGACATGCACTCAAGGGCAAGGGAGCGTGACTGAACCTGACACTCAGGGGTTTGCTTCCAACAATTGGGAAGGAGATCACACCTATGACAAGGCAGGGTCAGTCATGGAGCAAAAAGGAAGCCTTGCATCACACCTGGTACATAAATCAGATACTCCAACAAAAACCACATCTCCTATCAAGAGGAAAATGGACAGTGCATCCTTAGGAAAGACCTAGCTTGTGTCCTACCAAATGAAGCCCTCATGCCCAAACCACTGGACACACACAGTCTACACAGGGATGTTGTATATAAAGCAAATACTAACAGACATAAAAGGAGAAATTGACAATAATACAGTTATAGTAAGAGACTAACATCTCACAGACTTTAATGGACATTATTGTGTCATTATCACTTGGCTTGCTTGTTACTACATATATCATCCTTCTTTTCTTTCCTTTGTAAGTGATTAGTCATTTTACCTAGAAGATTAACAGATTTCGGTTACTTTTTCTTTTAATCTATTATTTACATACATTTATGTCAACATTCATCATTTTGAGTCAAATTTAACAAGAACTAAAGTGAATCCTTTTAAAATGTTGATTTTAGTTATCTTTGAATTCTAGAGACATTTCCTTGATTATGATTCTAAACATTCAGTTCAGTTCAGTTCAGTTGCTCAGTCGTGTCCGACTCTTTGCAACCCCATGAATCGTAGCATGCCAGGCCTCCTTGTCCATCACCAACACCTGGAGTTCACTCAGATTCACGTCCATCGAGTCAGTGATGCCATCCAGCCATCTCATCCTCTGTCGTCCCCTTCTTCTCCTGCCCCCAATCCCTCCCAGCATCAGAGTCTTTTACAATGAGTCAACTCTTCACATGAGGTGGCCAAAGTACTGGAGTTTCAGCTTTAGCATCATTCCTTCCAAAGAAATCCCAGGTTTGATCTCCTTCAGAATGGACTGGTTGGATCTCCAAGGGACTCTCAAGTCTTCTCCAACACCACAGTTCAAAAGCATCAATTCTTCAGCGCTTAACCTTCTTCACAGTCCAACTCTCACATCCATACATGACTACTGGAAAAACCATAGCCTTGACTAGATGGACCTTAGTCGGCAAAGTAATGTCTCTGCTTTTGAATATGCTATCTAAGTTGGTCATAGCTTTTCTTCCAAGGAGTAAGCGTCTTTTTATTTCATGGCTGCAATCACCATCTGCAGTGATTTTGGAGCCCCCAAAATAAAGTCTGACACTTTTTCCACTGTTTCTCCATCTATTTTCCATGGAGTGATGCAGAGCACATCATGAGAAACGCTGGACTGGAAGAAACACAAGCTGAAATCAAAATTGCCAGGAGAAATATCAATATCCTCAGATATGCAGATGACACCACCCTTATGGCAGAAAGTGAAGAAGAACTAAAAAGCCTCTTGATGAAAGTAAAAGAGGAGAGTGAAAAAGTTGGCTTAAAGCTCAACATTCAGAAAATGAAGATCATGGCATCCGGTCCCATTAATTCAGTTTTATTCTTGCATTTTCTTCACAGATATTCTAACGATACTTATGATGAGTCTTTGCTCCCTACATTTCAAAACTATGCCTATCTCTCATGTTTTTCCTCTCCTATTGTATGTAATTATCTGATTTGCTTTCATTCCTTTCCTCAAGTTCCCTTAATATACTTTCCGACTGAGCAACTGAACTGAATTGATAATTTTTAAAATCAGTCTTTGTTTTTATCTTTTCTTTGGATTTTTTTCTTAGACAATCTGATTTCAAATTTGTGTGTGTATACTTTACAGCCTGAAAAGATAATACACCCTTTAGCCAATAATGACTATATGCGAAGCACTGAGCAATAGACTCTGGGAAATGCAGAAATAAAATCTAACAAATAATCCTCGATGCTGAAGAACTCACATATAGTTTGGAAGGCAGACACGTAAATAAATCATTATACTGTAATATTAATCATTACAGAATTTTAAAAAGAAATAATCCATATACTAAAAAATTCCAAATGTTAATTGTATAATTCAATGGTTTTTAGGATTTTCATAGAATTCTTCAATCAGCTGGCTTCTTTAGTTGAGTACATTGTTTCAGATTAATTCATGTTCCCTGTTTTAAGCTTATTTATGAATCAATTATACTCTAAGTTGTTGACTCTGATTCATAGTGTTCCTTCATTTTTGCCACTGTTATTTAATGTTATTTATTTTATAGAGTTATATTATAATTTTCTTCTGCTTCATAACTGTGGTTGGTGTGTTTTCATCTACTGAAAGGTTTTGACAGTCACTTTCTCCTTGTAGTAGATTTGAAGTGGATGCAATGTGAATTTTTCTGTATATTTTAAAAGTACCTTTTATTGTTCTTAAACATTAATTATAGAAATTGTATAACAGATGAGCCTGAATGGTTTGAATGGCTTGCCAATATTCCTCATTCAAGTTTACCATATTTGTATAGCACGGTGAAGTTTCTTAACTAATTGTTGACTTTTTCTTGTATTTGCATTGGAGGTAAGGAAATATAGTATCTCTTCTGAGGCTATGATATTAGAGTTTCTGAAATTCCATATTTGTCACTGCTTCCCCTCTGTTTATCTCTTCATTACCAAGTTTCTAATAATGCCTCTTCTTAAAGTGGCCTCTATCATCCTCTCAAAACTTTTTCACATTTTTACATTTGACTGCACATATGGTCCAGTCTTTCCTTTGCGTTCCCTAATTGTCATTGTTCTGATCCACAGGCATTTACCATGTTCCAATTTTTCTGTCATTCAATGTCAGACTTTCTCCTTGAACCATGTGCTATCTGTGTCTCCTACTGCAAGGATTCTGTTGCTCAATCTATTTCACAGATAATATTCCTGTTACTCCACTTAGAAAAAAAGTTACAGAGTGGGCTACATTGGTTTTGGATGTTTTCTTCTATATGTAAATTGGACTTTTTAGAAACTGTGTCTCCTAATGATGTTCTAGGCATAGGTTATAAGTGGAAGTCATGTGGAAAAACTATATTTAGGAGGCAATTGCTATGCTATCCAATATTTTCTTTAACATTGGATATTTCCTCCCATTTGTTTGCAAGTCAAATTATGGTAAGTAAAGTAAATGATACTATAAATAATAATTGTATTTAGTTCTTCATGTCATTTCCCTAGTATTTGACTTATTTTACTTTCTTAAGCCAAAAAAACACTAAATTTCAGCTAAATTTTTGAGGTAGAGATTGCTAGTCTTCATTGTTATATCTATTTTTCCTTTTCTTGTACAAGAGAGACTGCAGTATGATATTTATTTTAATTAGGGTCATGTGATTAATTCTCATCATTAAAAAGAGTGGGAAGAACGTGTTTTTCCTAGGCTAAGACAGAATACAAGTCATCACAGAGTTCTATTCTCTTACTTCTCTCCTGCAAAGATGATAATGGATACGGCTTTACCTCTAAAGAATGGAGTCATAAAATGGAAATTATTTGAACTTCCATTGAGCTTCCACATGGAAGACATATTTTGCTAAGAAATATCTGAAACTGCACTGCAATTAGAATGAGCAAGAAATACACTTTTGCTTTGTCTAGCCACTGAGATTTGGCAGAATAATAGATACTACAGCATAGGTCTAAATTATTATGATGTATATAGAAGTTGAAATAATCTCCTTAGACCAAGAATAGGTATAGAGGCTTCCATGTTTCACAGGCAGGAAAAAAAAAAAAAAAAAACTTAACCACATGACTCAAATAATCATTAGACTGGTGAAGTTCTTTAGTGGAAAAAGGTAAAAGAAATTCAATATACATAACACAATCAGGAAACTGAGAACTTCTTTTATCCTTCTGAAAGTCATATTTTTATATAGAAAATTTACATAAAATATCTATTATTTAAAATAAAAGTCTTCTATTTATTATCTTAAAGCAATGAACAGCCAGCAATATTAGCAATATTTTACAAGACCTTTGCAGATACTCACATTTGTAAAAATCACTAATATATTCAAATCCTCTCATAAAATATTATAAGAAACACAAGTTGTTTTGAAAAGCAAGGCAGGAAATATTAATTTGATTTAATTGAATTGATATATTGCATTAATATTTTAATATTTTCTTGTAAAATAAACAATATTCTGTAATTTATGATTATTATAGTTATATTAATTATGAGCTGAACTGTCAAACCTAAAACTTGCTGCTGTATCTTATGTACTATGTGCTCACTACAAACATCATGAATATATATTTAGAAACAGATTTTCTTCCATTTTTGAATGATTTAATTCTAACCGAAATTTATTCTGCCTATGGCTCATCTCTGTGTGTTAGATTTCTACCTTAGTAGGGAATACTTTCTCAGTTACATATTCAACTGATACCTCCTTTTCTATTAACTTCACATTATGCAAATTAAACTGGTTCTTAAAATTCTTGAACCAATCTTTGCTCACAGATTTGGTTGCTTCAAATACTGTGCTGGTACCTGCAGCACTTGTGGCTACATAAAAAGATTCTTTCTTTCTTTCTTTTTTTTAACAGGCTCTGGCTTCTTCTTAAATTATATCTGCATTAGAGTCACATATTTCCTTTGCACATCTTCATAATACACATTATCTTTTTAACTCATAAATTCTTTTAAGCTATAAACAACTATACATGCAAGCTAGAACATTTTATGAAAAATTTCTCTATTTCTATATAGAACATGAGCTTTCTGAGTCACAAGCAGATTTATCAAAACCTTCTAGATTCTAGTTAAGAAGCTTTGCTTTGCCATTTCATTTTCATATCTTGCAAGGAGAGTATCTTGCTCTTCTAGGTAATTCTAAGAAATACATATTATTATTCACAATTTTTTACTTACACCCCAGGGAACCAAATAAGAAATGAATAACTGATTAAGCAACCTGTGATGAAACATAGATAGTATGAAGATTTACTTATTAGTTAAGTGAAATGATCCTATAATAAAGCTTCAGGTGTTCTACGAAAATTTACAAATATATAACATTACAAACAAACACACATACATTCTAGAATTCTTAAGTCTCTGCTCAATACTAAAATAGTTGTTTCTATTGTTCTCAAACACCAAGAATGTATTTGTGTATTTGTATTTAATGTACTCTTATTTTATTTACTTCTTATTTTATTTTATTTGGCTTTTATTTTATATACATATTTTTATTTTACAATACTGTATTGGTTTTGCAATACATCAACAAGAATCCGCCACGGGTGGACATGAATTCCCAATCCTGAACCCCCCTCCCACCTCCCTCCCCATACCATCTCTCTGGGTCATCCCAGTTCACCAGCCCCAAGCATCCTGTATCCTGCATCAAATGTAGACTGGCGATTTGTTTCTTACATGATATTATACATGTTTCAATGCCATTCTCCCAAATCATCCCACCCTCTCCCTCTCCCACAGAATCCAAAAGTCTGTTCTATACATCTGTGTCTCTTTTGCTGTCTTGCATACCGGGTTATTGTTACCATCTTTCTAAATTCCATATGTATGTGTTAATATTCTGTATTGGTGTTTTTCTTTCTGGCTTACTTCACTCTGTATAATAGGCTCCAGTTTCATCCACCTCATTAGAACTGATTCAAATGTATTCTTTTTAATGGCTGAGTAATACTCCGTTGTATATATGTACCACAGCTTTCTTATCCATTCATCTGCTGATGGACATCTAGGTTGTTTCCATGTCCTGGCTATTATAAACAGTGCTGCGATGAACATTGGGGTACACGTGTTTCTTTCAATTCTGGTTTCCTCAGTGTGTATGCCCAGCAGTGGGATTGCTGGGTCATAAGGCAGTTCTATTTCCAGTTTTTTAAGGAATCTCCACACTGTTCTCCATAGTGGCTGTACTAGTTTGCATTCCCACCAACAGTGTAAGAAGGTTCCCTTTTCTCCACACCCTCTACAGCACTTATCAGCAATTATACGCCAAAAAATGGACAACGTGGAAGAAATGGACAAATTCTTAGAAAAGTATAACTTTCCAAAACTGAACCAGGAAGAAATAGAAAATCTTAACAGACCCACACAAGCACGGAAATTGAAACTGTAATCAGAAATCTTCCAGCAAACAAAAGCCCAGGACCAGACGGCTTCACAGCTGAATTCTACCAAAAACTTAGAGAAGAACTAACACCTATCCTACTCAAACTCTTCCAGAAAATTGCAGAGGAAGGTAAACTTCCAAACTCATTCTATGAGGCCACCATCACCCTAATACCAAAACCTGACAAAGATGCCACAAAAAAAAGAAAATTACAGGCCAATATCACTGATGAACATAGATGCAAAAATCCTTAACAAAATTCTAGCAATCAGAATCCAACAACACATTAAAAAGATCATACACCATGACCAAGTGGGCTTTATCCCAGGGATGCAAGGATTCTTCAATATCCACAAATCAATGTAATTCACCACATTAACAAATTGAAAAATAAAAGCTATATGATTATCTCAATAGATGCAAAGAAAGCCTTTGACAAAATTCAACATCCATTTATGATAAAAACCCTCCAGAAAGCAGAAATAGAAGGAACATACCTCAACATAATAAAAGCAATATATGACAAACCCACAGCAAACATTATCCTCAATAGTGAAAAATTGAAAGCATTCCCCCTAAAGTCAGGAACAAGACAAGGGTGCCCACTTTCACCGCTACTATTCAACATAGTTCTGGAAGTTTTGGCCACAGCAATCAGAGTAGAAAAAGAAATAAAAGGAATCCAAATTGGAAAAGAAGTAAAACTTAATGTACTCTTTTAATACAAGCTGGGTAGATTTCAAACTATTGTCATCCCTCTAACAGAGAGGGGTAAGCGAGTAGGCACTTGTTTCTGTTCCCTACCTCTTGAGTTCTATTGGAAGGACTGACGCTGAAGTTCCAATACTTTGGCCACCTGATGCAAAGAGCCAACTCATTGGAAAGACTGATTCTGTGAAAGATTGTAGGCAGGAACAGAAGTGGAGGACAGAGCATGAAATGGGTGGATGGCGTCACTGACTCAGTGGACATAAGTTTAAGCCAATTCTAGAAAACTCCAGGAGATAGTGAAGGACAAGGAAGCCTAGAGTCCTGCAGTCCATGTGGTTGCAAAGAGTCAGACAACTTAGCTACTGAACAACAACAATAACAGCTCTTGAGTTACACCAACCAAGGCTTCCCTTGTGACTCAGCTGGTAAAGAATCTGCCTGCAATGTGGGAGATCTGGGTTCGATCCCTGGGTTGGGAAGATCCCCTGGAGAAGGGAAAGGTTACCCACTCCAGTATTCTGGCCTGGAAAATTCCATGGAGTGTATAGTCCATGGGGTCACAGAGTCGGACACGACTGAGCAACTTTCACTTTAACACCAACAAAAGCTGGACTCTTACCTATTTTACATATTTGTTTTACATAAAGAAGGGGAAACCCAACAATTAATTAACCATGGAACTCATTTGACACAGCAATGATACTATTAGTTTTTAATGCATTTGGGCTCCATATTATTAAATATTAATTTAAAAAGTAGACCTTCCTACCCTAAAATTTGATCACCAATAAGAGTCATAGAACTCACAATTAGTTGAAGAATAGTTTTTTCCAATATTTTTCAAGATTGTTTTATGACCCAAATCAGGAGTAGCAATATCTTTGTTTCTTAAATGGAAATTAAATACATCAAGGTTTCTAAACGTATACTTTATTCAAAGCTCTCGTTTATTTTGCAGACTTAATATAGAATAGATTTGCAACTATTCTTTTGCAGTCAAATGTTCTCAAACAGGTTTAGTTAGGCTATATTTTTTTCTGTCTTATACAAATACATTCTTCAGCCTTCTGTAAATACATGCCAAGGAATCAAATCATACCTTCCTGGTGAGGCTTCTAAATTTTTTCCTCTTGTGCAGGGTCAATAAGCTCAGCAACCTGTCATCTACAATGTCTTTTCAAAATTTATTGTGCTAACAATCCCATTCCCCATATACTATGATAATAACATTTGTAAAAGTATATAAATTAATGAGTATGAGTATATCAACCAATGAATTCCTGAGAATTTTCATTATTCATGTGAAGACTTGTCCTAAGATGTGAGGACATATAATTGCAACATATAATTCAGTCGGATACAAGTTACAAATTTGTTTCTTGGCAAAGTCATTCTCTATTCTAGACAATGGTCCCCAAACATAAACTTGTACTTATGTCAGAACCTTTATAAATATTTACATACTTGCCTGATTAATTATGGTTTTTATTCAGCTCTTTGGCAGTTGTTTCACAATATTTGACGAGTTCTCACAAATGATTAGTTTGAAAATACATATTTGAGAATATTTGCTCCAAACAAATGTTAACTATCTGAGCTTGATATCAGGAGTCAGAAGAAACAGAATCAACATAGCTAGTCATTTCAAATTTTGTTTTCTTGCATCTATCTCAGATCCCCTTTTAGCTTTTTTCCCATGGGGCACCTACTTCAGAGATTGAGAGTTTGGCAGTTTGATTAATAAGCAGTTTCTTGTCACTTGGTCCTCCCACACTCAGTTAAGAGGCTTCAGTGGGGTCCAGAATACTCATATATTACAAGTCCTCAGTTGAATCCTTTTGATTCAAGTATTCCAATGTTGGGTGGGAAAAGGGTAATTTTCATTTAGCCATTAAGTGAATGCTCTGACTTATTATTTCTAATATTCCCTTTGTTTTCTCAAGGCATATAATTATAAAAATTGTGTTAAGGGCCCCTAAATTAAAAGGGTACATCCTTTCTCAGATTTACAAGGGCTCCTTATCCTGATGAAGAAAGTAAAAGGAAAGAAAATAGACACCATTTCACATACCATTTCCCTCACATATTTAACCCTCTATATAAACCAGTCTTTATTAATCAAGGTTTACATTTGAGGAGACTGGTTTCCTAAGAGTATAAGTAACATCAAGTTCAAAAAGTCAATAAGCCACAGAAATGAGATACCAATAGTGATCTCACTGATGCCAAGTCCCACAAACTATTACATTATGCTGCCTTCTCCACCAAATAGGTGATAATAGTGAAAGAATGGAAGCCTCTTATACAATGCTAAATTGTATTCATTATTTGACTAGTGTCTTGGTGAAACTCATGCTATAAATATCTCGGGTTTCCCTAGTGGCTCAGTGGTAAAAAAAAAATCTGCCTGCAGTGCAGGAGCCACAGGAGATGTGGGTTCGATCTTTGGGTTAGGAAGATCCCCTGGAGGAGGGCATGACAACCATGCCCTTGCCTGGGGCCATCCAGTATTCTTGCCTGGAGAATCCCATGGAAAGAGGAGCCCGGCAGGCCACAGTCCATGGGGTTGCAAGAGTCGGACACGACTGAAGGGACATAGCATGCATAAATATCTGGAATGTTTTTAAATACCAACATTAAAATCTGCAGCTATTTTATTTTTAAACTATATCTTCACTTTTCGATTCCACGTACTAAGCGATTATTTTATCATCATATTGTGTTCTCAATTTCTTAGAAGACTAAATAAGAATTTTAATACTTTAGGAAAATGCAGGGTTAGTAGTATTTCAGGAAAATTTTGAGATTGAATTTCGAGGGAATGAATGAAATAATCTGTAAAGGATTTTCTTAAAAAAGGATATTCTTAGAACATTTAGAAATAAGAAAAAAACACCTGTTAGCTTTTATCATAAATATATAAGATTCTTCACATGCTCATTCTTCATCTATCAGATATGCATATTCAAGTAACATAATACAAAGTTTATCAAATTATAAAATATTTATGATGTTTGATACAAAACTTGGAGTGCCTTGATAAAGCACATGTTTATATTATGTTTAATACTAATGTTCACCTAGAATTTAGTGCCATGCTTGAGGGCATCATTTAAGCCATCTCTAAGAAGAAGGAAATGGCAACCCACTCCAGTATTCTTGCCTGGAAAATCCCACAGACAGTGGAGCTGGTGGACTATGGTCTAAAAGGTCACAAAAGTATCAGACACCACTTAGCGACTAAACAACAATAGCACTCTTTAGACGGTTCTTCTTTAAACTCATGTTTCTTTATCGTGAATACTGACACTGTGTAAGTCTGCTCAAACCAATACTTCCCATTTGTTTATAATCCACATTACTACTGTAACCTATACAATCTTATGGTAGCAATTAGACTTTGAAGTCTAGAAATCATTGGCTTCATTTTTCCTCTGTAAAGAGTTTTCATTCTCATTTCTTTTCTTTTTAAACTATTCTCTTTATCCCATTTGCTTTTCATATTTCTGTCTACTTTCCCAAAGAACTATGCTTAAGGAAGAAATTATGCAGCATTTGGAGACATATAGGGATCTCTATCAGCAGACACAAAATGTACACTGGCCCATGTCAGCTCTACTCACACCATCAAGTACAGTGCAATTACAGTAATTAAATTTAAAGCACTTCAATTATAAATCCTGACAGCAATGTGAATATTGGTTTATTGAAGAAGTCTCTAAGTAAGTACTTCTTGTCATATAAAGGAATAATCTTTAAAAATTAAAGTTAATGATAATTTTAATGAAAGAAACTCTCTACACTCTTTAACCATGTAAGTTCAATCTGGAATAAATGTGAACGATTAGAAAATTTTCATTTTAGATTAAACTAGTCCTCTGGACTCTGATTACTGCTGCATTTATGCCTGGTTTGGTTTCCAAACTAGCTGCATCATGACTAACTACTGTAATAACTTTTATAATGCATTTTATCACTATAGTCAAATACTAGGCTCAATAAGCAAGCAAAAGAATCACACAGTGTTGAGAAATTAATGGCTGTTATTGTGCAATTAATAGATTGTTTTAATATATTTTGTATTAATGTTCAGCATTTTTAGCATACAATTTAAAGTAACATTTTCAGATTAACTATTAAATATAAATACAACTATCTAACAAAATATAATGTATAGAAATGTAATTTATATTTTTGTTAAAATTGGAAACAGATATTTACTTTTAGAGGAATAGGAGTCCTAGGTTCTATTGCAGATTATAGTATTCTCCTCTCTAGCTGCAATTTTGGGTAAGCCATCATTTATTACTTTTTTCTAAATTCTATAGCAATAAAATGAGGCATATAAAACTTTTTAATAAAAGTTCTATAATTTAAATTATAAGCAGTTTGGGGGGAAAAAAAAAGCATTTTTAGAATGCAAATAAATCAGCCAGAAGCTAATTTTGTTCAGCTACCTTTTATTTTACTATTTCATTTTAACCTTTTGTTTACACAGGCAAGCACTGTTTCAGTTTCTTTTGTATCTAAAGAGTGTCCACTATTGGCATAAATTTGGAACAACTCACTTGCATGAGAAAAAGTGCAACAGAAGGAAAGTCACTTAACAGCCAATATTTGCTGTGCCTATTTTTTCCCCTCTAGCATCAGGAATATAAGCCCTGGCTTTTCCATGGAATAAAAGGGGAAAATAAATACACTGTAACTTCTGACTCTTGTCTCTTATACTACAGATGTCTAATATACCATAAATCTCTCTGCTTTTGCTTATGATACCTATTAGGTCTGTGCTCATTTCTGGAGTCTCTAGGGAAGAATCTGATCCAAATTGATTCAATTGGCAGGATTAATTTTCTTACCTTCCTTACTTGTGGTAAGGACCCATTTCCTTGCTAGCTCAAAAGATTGGTCTTTGTTTCTAAAGGCCACACACCTTCTTTCTCATGTTTCCATATATTCCCACTTCCTCCAAAAATGGTAGGTGAAATCTCATGCTTTATGTTATACTCCCTTCAGGTGTACCCTTCTGATGGATTCCCCAAATAAAAGGGAAATAATTTTTTTTTATTTTTTAACCAATGTTTAGTATTTTCAGTATACAGTGTTTATATATACTTTGCTACATTTATCTTTTGTATTTTCTATTAAGAAAGCCATTTACTCACAGCAACTATAAATTAAATATGCTCTGTTGTTTTAAGCCACCAAGTTTGTGGCTTTTTTATAGATGCCTTCAGAAATTAATATATCATGTATATAAAATTCTAGAGGAGGCAAAATTAATCTATAGTCACAGCAGATGTTGTCTGAATCAGGGATTAGGGCAGGGCTGCCTGAAAAGTGATACACAGAAACTTTCTGGGGAGATGAAAAATGTTATATGTTTTGACTGTGGGTAAAGGCTTCCCTTGTGGCTCAGCTGCAAAGAATCCACCTGCAGTGTGGGAGACCTGGGTTCAATCCCTGGGTTGGGAAGATCCCCTGGAGATGGGACCAGCTACCCACTCCAGTATTCTGGCCTAGAGAAGTCCATGGACAGAGGAGCCTGGCAGACTACAGTCCATTGGGTTGCAAGAGTTGGACACAACTTAGCAACTTTCACTTTCACATGGAACCATGAGTATGTATATTTATCATAACTCATGGAACTACACAAAGTTATGCTAAGTATACTTCACTAAATTAGAAATATGATTTGACAATCCAATGCTCATTTAATCTTACAAGTAAATCATCACACTGCCTCCATGCAAAGTGGGTAGGACAAAATGGACAGAAGACTAAGGTTTATCTTTTCACTATGGTCAAGTCCTATAAAAATATCATGGTTTCACTATGTTTATGCCTGGCTTTATGATACATCTCAAAGAAGGGCATCATCTGGGAAGCACTGAGATAGCAACCCTTGGTCTCAGAGGTGCTCTATGTTGACTTCCTAGTGGGTTGCTACCTTTGCCTTATGACTGCTGAAATTTGATTATAAATCACCCCAGCTTCTGAAAAAAAAATGAAAAGTCACTAACAATATTTTCCTTGTTTTGAGTAACAGCAGATGGTCAGTCAGAGTAAGACAGTAGAGCAATAATTATGACCAATCTGTCTTATTGTGTTTTAATGTCTCTGACCATAAGTATCCTGAAGAGCATAAGTGAAGCAAAGAGTCGGACATGACTTGGTGACTGAACAGACAGAACCTGCCTGTTAGGCAGGAGACCCAGCCTCAATCCCTGAGTTGGGAAGATCCCCTGGAGAAGGGAAAGGCAATTCACTCCAGTATTTTTGTCTAGAAAATTCCATGGACAGAGGAGCCTGGCTTGCTATAGTCAGTGTGGTCACAAAGAGTCGGACACAACTGAATGACTAACACACTTTCACTGAGCATAGCTGAGGAATCAGTTTACTATTCTAAAATTTTTGCAAGGGAGAGTGAACAACTGATTCTACCAATAATTTGAGGAGCATTTATTAACTCCTGAGTGCATGAAATGTCAGCATATTTGCTTATCTCTAAATCAGGAGGCCATCCAGTTACTGACATTAACTTTAACATGCGGGAACAAACTCTTATATTGGATTGTAGAGGATATAAAAACAGCACACAGACATAGATAAAATTGTGAAGCATTGTAAGAATAAAGAGGAGAACTTACCTTGATTCTGTTACTTTCATGTTTAGAGTCACACTGAATTTTGGCATATCTAGAAAATATATATCCATATACATAATTTTATAAGTTAAAGCAACCATATCACTGACCAGAACTATGAGAAATAGGAAAGTCCCATAGTTCCCAGAATTTGAAAACTGCCTTCATAGTATAACCTTGGCTAATGATAACATGAAGACCTTTGTCCTAAACTTTAGTATATAGAGTTCAGACTTGGGCATGTGTTCATATTCATGGGCATCTTAATATATTGGCCCTAATATGTGTTTTCTTTTTATTTTATAAAGTATGTATATAATGTTGGGAAAAAAAGGCACAGGATCAAATTTATAATGTAACTGGAAAAGCTGACCAATTGGCTGCCAGGTTTATTTCAGAGGAATGCACTTCTCAGATTAAATGATATATGATAAAATCATACAAGTGACTATATATGTTAGCTTAGTGAAGACATTGAAGCACATAGGTGGATCCTAAAAAAGGGAAGAGCATATTCAGAAGTCAAATGAAATAGGGTTAAATGACTATAATACTTTTAACTAAAAAATTCAATATTACTGAAGAACAGAGCTCTAGATGTTGAGTTTTTGAAAGATATATCTGGAAAGATACAAGAATAAGAAAATAAACCAAAGGAAAGGGTTGTGATAAGACATACTAAGAGCAATGAAGGGCTCAGGGGTTTTCATCAAGGCAATAAAACACTCAGATCTTTCCGTATTGGAGAAATTGAAGGACTTTCAATCTTGGAACCTTCAGTAGACTTCCTCAAATATTATTGAGTATAGAAAGCAGCAGTAGACTGAAAAAGATCAAAGCTCCTGAGACTGTCAGAGGTTATGCGTACAGTTTGAAGCCAAATCCCTGAAGGGTAGGCTGAAGTTGATAAGGCTATAGAATTAGGCTATGGAAACTAAATGTTATTACCTCTGAAAATTCATTATCCTTTTTCCTTATAACGAAAACCTTTTTTTGTTTCAGAAAAGCTACTCACTCATTTGATAGGTAATTTACCTCAACCTACAGAAATCAACCTGAAACCCAGACTGGCCAGAGTATTCATAATAACCTCATAGTGAGACATATAAATTAAGCAGTTATTTGAAGCAATTAAGATGGATGCTGAGGAAGGAAGTTAGCTTTTATTACTCTTTGTCAGCTAAAAGAGCAATTTCTGCCATAATTTGGATAGAAACTAATTGATTTTTAAGTTACTTTGAGATTCAATGTTGTCACCACTATAAGTATCCTAACTGACATACATACTAATGGAAAAACAAAGTTACTTGGCATCAGAATTTAATAACATTTTAATGAGTTATAAAAATATCTATACTTTCATATAAGTATATGTATATATGATTAACTCAGTTTAACATACTTTACAACAAAAATAATACAGCATATTAACTAGAGGCAAAGTAATCATTAGTTGACATAAAGACTATCCATAATGTACTGAAACGCAGAAACGAGATGAACTAATACATTTTAATAATTTGAATCACAACCTAATGGTATATATAAATATTTAAAGCACAGGCAAAATCAATGAAATTTATTGTTGTGTGTTTATTTAAGAACCTTCATTCTTGCCTTTATACTGAAGTCCTATTTTAGCATTAGGTCAGAAATATTTTGTCCTAAGGCAGAACAACAGTTCAAATGTGTTATTTGCATTTCATATTAAGATTAATGCAGAGGCCTTAGGATTTTGAGTCTTCTGTGAAAACTGCTTTGAAAACCACTGAATTCCAAGTGACATATCTCGCTCTCATTCATGAATTAAATATTATATGTCAACTTTGCAATGAGGCATGCAGTGAATATACCTGAACAGCTCACTGTTTGGTTAGAAGAAGCACTTGGGAAATGTATGTTATGGCAGGGCTCTCCAACCTCTGGGAACTAATGCCTGATGATCTGAAGTGGAGTTGATGTAAAAAGCATACAACAAATATAATGCAGTTTAATCATCCTGAAACCATCCCTCCCACTGAACCATGGAAACATTTTCTTCCATGAAGTCAGCCCTGGCACCAAAAAGGTTGGGGACCACTGTTTATGGTATCAACATAATATTTCTTTTCTATTTCCCAAGAGAGTTAAATATCTTCTCCAAAGTTGCCACCACATTATGGGCTCCAGAGGTGAACATAGGCTGCAACTATGAGATTCACGAGCAGGCAAAAAGCTCTGCCCCAACTAAGCTGGGAATGCATGGACAGCAGCGACAGCCTAGGAGACCCACAAGCAAGGGCTGCTGTAACTGAACACCCCATATCAAGGGGATAATAGCCAGCACACACCAAAAAGAGACAGCAAGCACCCAAATTAAAAGCAGCCCCTCTATTCAAGAAAAGATGATGAAGTAAAATGACTTGAGCTCAAACTCATCTCCCCTGAAGAAAACACCAAAATCACAACTAACTGCTGAATAACCATCACACACACACACAAAAAAAAAAAACACTGGAATTTATAAAAAAGAATACTTCACACTCCAAAGACAATGGAGAAGTCACAATGAGACAGTAGGAGGGGTGCTGTCACAACATAATCAAATCCCACACCCTCCAGGTGGGTGACTCTCAGACTGGAAGACAATTAAATTGTAGAAGTTCTCCTACAAGAGAAAGAATTTTGAACCCTATCAGGCTCACCTGAGGGTCTGGAATCAGGAGGAGGAACACCCAAATTTTGAAAGCCAGTGGGGCTTGAGTGAAGAAGCTCCAAGGACTGGGGGAAACAGAGGCTCCACTCCTGGAGGGCACAGATAAAATTACAGATACTAGGATCCAGCACAAAGCAGTAACTCCATACTGTGAAAATGGCTATACTACCCAAAGCAATGCACAGATTTAATGCAAGCCCTGGATTTTTCACAGGACTAGAACAATTTTTTTTTTTAATTTGTATGGAAAGACAAAAGATCCTGAAGAGCCAAAGCAATCTTGAGAAATAAAAATGGAACTGGAGGAATCGGGCTCCCTGACTTCAGACTATAGTAAAAAGCTACAGTAATAAACAGTATGATACTGGTGCCAAAACAACAATAACAAAAATATAGATCAATGGAATAGGATAGAAAGTCCAGAGATAAACCCAAACACCTATGGTCACCCAATCTGTGACAAAGGAAGAAAGAATACACAGTGGACAAAAGACAGTCTCTTCAATAACTGGTGCTAGAACAACTGGACAGCAACATATAGAAGAATGAAATTAGAACATTCTCTAACACTATACACAAAAATAAACTCAAAATGAATCAAAGACCTCAAAGTATGGCTGGACACTATAAAAATCACAGAGGAAAACACAGAGCACTCTTTAACATAAATCACAGTAATATCTTTTTTTATCTACCTCCTACAGTAATGGAAATAATACCAAAAACTAACATATGGGACCTAATTAAACTTACAAGCTTCTGCACAGCAAAGGAAACCATAAAAAAAGACAATCCATAGAATAGGAAACAATATCTGCAAATGAAACGTCTGACAAGGGATTAATCTCTAAAATATACAAACAGTTCATGCAGTTCTGTATAAAAAAAATAAAACGTTATAAAAAAGGGCTGAAGACCTAAGTAGACATTTCTCCAAAGAAAACATACAGATGGCCAACAGGAACATGAAAAACTGCTTGACATCACTAATTTATCAGAGAAATGAAAATCAAAACTAAAATGAGTTATCACTTCACACCAGTCAGAATGGCCATCATCAAAAAGTCTACAAACAATAAAGGGACTTATTGGAGAGGATGTGATGGAAAGGGAACACTTCTACCCTCTTGGGGGGAATGTAAATTGGTACAACCACCACAGAGATTCCTTAAAAACTAAAAATAGGACTATCATATAATCCAGCAATACCACTCCTGGGTATATATCAGAAGAAATCCATAATTTGAAAATTATACATGCACCTCAACATTCATAGCAGCATTATTTATAATAGTCAAGAAAAGGAAGCAGCTAAATCCCCATCAACAGAGAAATGGATAAAGTTGTGGTATATATATACAATGGAATATTAGTCAAAAAAAGAATGATATAATGCCATTTGCAGCAACATGCATGGACCTGGAGATTATCATACTAAGTAAGTTAAACAGAGAAAAACAAACATCATATGAATTCACTCATTTGTGTAATCTCATTTAAAAAAATGATACAGATGAACTTATTCACAAAACTTCAACAGACTTACAGATATTGAAAACAAACTTATGGTTGCTGCTGCTGATGCTGCTAAGTTGCTTCAGTCGTGTCCGACTCTGTGCAACCCCATAGATGGCAGCCCACCAGGCTCCCCTGTCCCTGCAATTCCCTAGGCAAGAACACTGGAATGCATTGCCATTTCCTTCTCCAATGCATGAAAGTGAAAAGTGAAAGTGAAGTTGCTCAGTTCTGTCTGACTCTTCGCGACCCCATGGACTGCAGCCTACCAGGCTCTTCCGCCCATGGGATTTCCAGGCAAGAGTACTGGTTACCAAAGGAGAAATGTGGCGAGGAGGGATAAATCAGGAGACTGGGGTTAACATATACACACTACTATATATAAGATTGGAGAAGGAAATAGCAACCAACTCTAGTATTCTTGCCTAGAAAATCCCATGGACAGAAGAGCCTGGAGGACTACAATCCATAGTATTGCAGAGTCAGACAAAATTGAAGCAACTTAGCACATATATAAGATAGATAACCAACAAGGATCTACTGTATAGCTCAAGGAACTCAACTCAATATTTTGTGATAACCTGCATGAGAAAAGAATCTGAAAAAGAATGAATATATGTATAACTGAATCACTTTGCTGGACACCTGAAACTAACACAACATTGTAAATTAAATATACTCCAATAAAACTTTAAAAAATGATAACCTATTCCTTTTTGCAAAGTCAAAAAGAATATGTTCAATATTTTGAATTACATCAAACATGATTTTCTATCGAAAACTCACTAAAAGTAATAAAACACTGAGTAAACATTAATAGATCTATTGAATCAATGACAGTGGGAGTCTATAAAAAATGTTTACCAATTTTACTCAAGTCCGTATGGTACCACAAAGGGTAATAAAGCCAAGAAACACAAAAACAATATCAAGTATCCTTTTTTTAACTTTAGATAATCTAGTCTATTTATAAGTAATTACTAATAGGACTGCTGTACAGAAAAATAACACTGAACATGGTTTTCTTTTGATTTTAAGGCTCCATGGAATATTAATTTCAGCGGTTATGAGAATATCACACTCCTATGATTCAAAGTTCAATCAATCACAAATCAAATCAGGACATCCAGACTGTGCTGGGTTTCCTGTTTGTTCAAACATCAGTGTCACTGGGATCCAGTTCATATCAACCATCATAAAGTGTGTCAGGTACTATGCACACACACCTCAGTCCTGGTGGTAGAACCTGCAAGGCCTTGATAACTGGTTCCTGCTCTTCAGCCCCCCGCCCAGAGAACAGTTAGGCCCATGGATGAGAAAGCCTTTGCAGAAGTCCAGGAATCCAGTTGAATAGTTCTATCAAACTTTGGAGGTTAAAAAATACATATGTATGAATTTGGATGCATCGGAAAGGGAAAGAAGGACAGTTTGACTTTACCTGCATAACCCCTCCCCCAAGGCAGCACACATGAGTGCCAAAAGAGACCACCCTGGACCATGATTTCTCACTTGGGGAAAGTGAAAGCATGAGAATGAGTACTCAAGATTCCCCAGGCAAGTGAGATGCAGCCCAAGAGCATCATTTCTTTTTCACCCCATCCAGAGAACTGAGTCATGAGCTGCACTACTTAGGGCAGGGAAGATGCTGGGAGAGTGGCAGAGGTCACTGAAGGGATGTGGATCCAGAGATTGTTAAATGCCTCTTGTACACCATCAAGAAGCCCATCCAAGAGCCACTGGAGAAGGCTTACCTGTGATTCTTCCCAACTTGCCCATGAGCACCCCCAGTACTTTGTGCAACTCACCCACACACCCTCTAACGGTGTGGCCAGTTCCCTGTACATACTCTTAATGGCAGGAACAACAAGCTTTGGCAGATGGCTAGTAAGCATTGCAGAAAATCAGCCAGAATCTGCAGACCAGGAAGCAACCACAAATTTGGGCTTTAGAGTCACCACTGGGAAAGTCAAAGGGAAGCTGTCACCTAGTGAGCTGCAAGATGGAAAGAAGCTTAAAACTTTTGCCAAAAGAAGCAGCAAGAAGTGTGATGCAGTTGTAACCACAGAGAGACTGAGGAAGCCTCAGAATCCCCAGTACAGCAGTGGGAAGGTATTTCTTTCCTAAAGTCAGCCAGTAAAGACTGGAGAAAGTGCCTGCTACTTCTAATGGAAGGATAGCAGCTGCAAGAACTTTAAGGAAAAAAATTAAAAAATCATGGAAACATGACTCCAACAAGGGATGGCAGCAATCTGCTAGTAATCAATTCCCAAAACTTCCCGATAAAAGAATTAGAAATAGCTGGGTTTTTCTCTTGCGGTGAGAACATCCACACTCGTAGCAGCTTTACGTGTACAAAAAGTATTAACTAGTCGCCGTGTTGTACTGTCACATCCCCATTATTTACTTATTTTATAACTAGAAGTTGGCTTTTTCTTGTCCTTGCTCAGGTATTCGATTGCACATGGTCAGAAGGGCCCAGGCAGCTGCTGATCCCCCACGCTGCCCTGGGCCAAGAAGGCAAGAGCAGGGCTTCCCACTTCCCAGTAGCAGGGGTCCTAGAGGACTTCAATCAGCAAGCGCAGCCGCACGCCCTTGCAGACGGCAAATTGGAGGCTTGTAGGAGGAATCACCGTCTATGGGGTCGCACAGAGTCGGACACGACTGAAGTGACATAGCAGCAGCAACAGGAGGAACCCCTACCTCTGCACCCCACCACACTCCACCACCCGCCCATGGGCGGCAGTGCAGCCACCCCCACCCCGCCTCCAGCGAGCCCCGCGAGAAACAAGCCTCATCTCCAGCCCCTGTGGAACTGGAGTCTGAGCAAGAAGCCAGGCCAGAGCAAGCCCGGCCTCAAAGAAGGCTACCGACGGGGCCAAAGTAGTGCTGACCTCAGTTCCTCAAAGAAGCCCAAGTGCTATTATGCAGGCTGTGAGAAAGTTTGGGGGCTGAGACCTCACCACGTATAGGAACCTTCGCCTGCTGCCGGTGGCAGGGGTTCCAGAAGTTTGTGAAGAGAGTTGGTGTGGCCCCGCTTCACTGGGCATGCGCGGGAGCTTGCAAGGCCCACCTGCAGGAAGCTCCTCAAAGCAGAGGACAAGTACCACCTGAGCAAACCAGCTAGCCAGCCGCTGCACCCCGGGGGGAACCCGCAACCACTCTCTCTGTTGCTGCAGCTGCTCCCACGCCAGCAGCCCCACCGTCAGCACCCCCCAACTCACTGAGAGCACCATTCTCTCTGGCTGCCAGGCCGCTGGGCTGTTTTCTTGCGGTAACACAGCCCTGCCAGCCTCTTCGAACTGCGTGCTCCGCGCCCCTCATCCCGTGGGCCCGAGGCTGGACGCCCCTCCCCACTTGTTGCAGCCTTGAATAGGTGTGTTCCCTTCCTCTCGGGACTTCGTGTCTAGAGGAAAGAGAACTTTTCTACACCCCAGGTGTCAAAGTAAACTTGTAAAACAGCAACAATCACAAAAACTCCATATACAAATAGCACAGCAGGCATATCCACAAACGTGAGTCAGCCGTGTTGAACCCTGCTATCTCAGGGATGGACATGTTCCAGAAGTCAGAGATCAATAAGGAGACCATCCCCACCTCCACTCCACCCTTGCTCCCATCTTACTCTTGTCAGGAGAGTGTGTAATTTCCTTGGTTCTGTTCTACCTCTTGGCAACAAAAATTTGAAGTGACAGAGCAGTGTTACAGCTCTGTGTTACAGCTCAGTTTTATTGAGAAAGTAAAGGAAAAGATATCCTTGAGGTGTGAAGGCATGCCAACCCAAAAGACACAAAGAGAAGAGAGGCTCTGGCACAATTTTGGCTCCTCTTTGTAAACGCTTTTTCTCCTCCCACTGGGCCTGCCCTATGTAAATCAGGCTAGCCAGGAGTGTTGTTTGTTTTACCTAAGGTCCTCACTCCAGTCTTCAGACCTTCCTTTGTCCTATTTTCGCAAGCTTTTCCCTTCTTTGTCCTTTAGCCGCCACTATTTTGGACTCCTTTTCCCTATTCTAACTACCTAACACTCTGAACTTAAGATTCTGGAGTTTCCTTTTGTTTCAAGAGCACACGGAGGGCAAAGCCGGCAGACCCCTGCAGGTAGAGCTTTGTATCTGGCCTGCCGGTCAATGGGTTGGTCACCTCGGAGGAGACGTGGTCACTGACAGTTGTGCTTTCAGGGCAGATCCCTAGGGTTAGCTGCACCATCCCAGGAGTCTGTCAGATGGGTAGCCTGACTGAAGATTGTCATTTTGGTCCACAATTGTCATGGTGTGCAGCATAGCAGAGGCCGCTGGGGTATGTGTGCTGGCACCTGGAGGCCACTGAGGACTCTGGGACCAGGATCTGGACTTTCAGACTTTACAGGTAGATGTTCTTTCCAGAAATCTGTTTTAACTGCATGAGCCTTTCCAAATGTAGTGCATGGGGAATCTTGTTCTTGACCATGAGAGAATTCCAACACAAACACAGCTGGAGGGGATATATCCAACTCCAAAAAGGTCAACCCATACTTTCAGCCATGTAGCTAGGATGGCAAGGCACCCCAAGAGTACTGGCTGATAGACCTCGTGTAGCCCACTGCAGTCATGGGATGCTTCTTCTTTTAGCTGTTATTAAATCCACCTGGCACAACTGGCTGGACCTTCTATTGCTTTTCTTCATAGTCCAGGAAAAGCAAGTTTATAATCTTGTTCTCCTCAAGTGGGATGAAGTTCTCAGTGATTAGGTACTTGAACCTGAGTTCCTAGGTCTCCTCATTCTTTGCCTTCTTCAGGTTCTGCTACATGTGGATATACTCATCATGTTGGCCCCAGGTCTCTGCCTTCACAACCTGCTGTTTGACTTGGAACTTCATGAGTTTCTTGGGTTTGACTTCCATGTCCTGCTGCATGGATGTGTACGTAGCCTGAAACTACATTGCTTCCTCATCTCAGATCATCAGCTCCGGCTGTATTTCCTGCTCATGGTATTTCTGTTCTGCAGTCTCATCACTCTTCAGTTTCAGTGTCTTCTCTTTGGTGTGATTCATGATGTTCTTGCCCCAGTAGAGAAGCTCACTTTCCATGGCCTTGTACTTGACTGCAAGCAGTTCTGTGGCCTTCTGCTCCTACCATAGGTCTTGCAGCACCTTCTCCTTCATCCCTAGCAGCTTCTGCCTGTTCTCACTCATAAGACTGCAGTCATCCTGGCTGGTCACCTTCTCTTCCATGAGTCACTGCTCACGCACCTGAAGGTAATTTTCCATGTTTTCATCCAAGGCTAGCTCCAGGAGGCTGGGGCAGGTGGTGGTGCTGGTGGTTGATGTTGTTATCCTCTTCTTTGGCCTCCCAGACTTTTATTACTGGCCCTTTCTGGTAACCTACCAGGGCTGACATGATGCTTTCTATACAGCTACTTTTCATGTTATTGTTCTTTATGCTGCTACTCTTCCTCCATAGCCAGTTTTCCAGCATCTCCTTCTTCTCCAGATGAGACTTCAGGTAGGTGATCTCCTGGAATTCATACAGCAATGTGTCTTTGGGGTCCTCGTGCACTCAGAGGTTGTTCTTGATTTCCTTGTCTTTGTTGGTAAAGCAGTGGTTGGAGAAGCTCTTGTTGTAGCCGGTAAGAAACTGGCACCTGGGTGGCCACTATGATGAGCTTATCTTTGCCCCCAGGAGAGTTCTGTTGCTACTGCTAAGTCGCTTCAGTCATGTCTGACTCTGTGCGACCCCATCGATGGCAGCCCACCAGGCTCCCCCGTCCCTGGGATTCTCCAGGCAAGAACACTGGAGTGGGTTGCCATTTCCTTCTCCAATGCGTGAAAGTGAAAAGTGAAAATGAAGTTGCTCAGTCGTGTCCGACTCTTAGCAACCTCATGGACTGCAGCCCACCAGGCTCCTCCATCCATGGGATTTTCCAGGCAAGAGTACTCAAGTGGGGTGCCCATTGCCTTCTCCGTGGAGAGTTCTAGAGCAGCCAAATCAGCTTGGTATCCTAATAGGGGATGTGGGTGCTCCTGTTGCCCACCAGGACAGTAACTACATTGCCCAGGGAAGACAGAGAGAAGTTTATTTTGGAAGCTTCCTTATGCCGTTCTCTTCCACCACCTCCACTGGCATCACTACCCATGGACTGTGTGGCTGTCCCTTCAGCTAAGTAGAGATTTGCTTTGTTCTACCTCTTGCTCCTGGCCAGGTTCAACAAGGTTGAGTTTTTCCAAACAGCTGTGGTCCTGGCCATCACAGCCACTGTACCCCATGGTGGTGAGGAAGTAGAGTAGGAGCACGAGCTGATTTCATTCATGTGTGTGTTGCCCATGACCTGAGTCTGCTCTCATAGTTTCATCATATGCTGAATCTCCTTGACATTCTTGGTTACAAAGGAGGAGAAATCCTTGTGGTAGATGCCTCAGCATTCTCCATGAGCTCTAGGTTCCTTCTGGGCTCCTTGGACAGCAGGTCTCAAATCTCTTCTAGGTATATCTCCAGCTGGGAGGACTGGACCAGGCACTGCTGGTAGTATGAGTGCAAGAAATAGAGGAAGTGCTCAGAGGTATTGGGGATGACCTTGTCACCTGGATTCTGTCCAGGTCCCCTGCATGGTATGTCTGCCAGTGCCTATCTGGCCATAAACAAATGCCATGCCATTGAAACTCTGAAAGTGAGTCTACTGAGGCTCTCACATTTTCAGCACATATGTCTCTGTTTTGAGCTTACATCATGCATGGTATTAAGGTTGAAGGTCTTGGAAAGCTATCCTGGGGCAATGCATGGGTTTCAGAGAGTCACCTGGCCAAGTTTTACATCCATGTCAAGGCTTCACAGCTGGCGCTAGTGGTAAAGCACCCGCCTGCCAGTGCAGGAGACATAAGAGATGTGGGTTCGATCCCTGGGTCAGAATGATACCCTGGAGGAGGGCTACTCCAGTATTCTTGCCTGGAGAATCACATGGACAGAGGAGCCTGGCGGGCTACAGTCCATAGGGTCGCAAAGACTTGAACAACGTCCGAAGCTACTTAGCACACAGCACAGGATTTAATAGTGAACAGCAGTCACCCCTTTAGCCAGAAGGTGGCACTGGGCCATCACCTTCAGGGTTGGCCTTGGTTTTACTGGTCATCTTACTGCTCTGTCCTTTTATCACCCCCACCCCACTCTATAGCCTAGGGGGTCCTACTGTCGTCTCTAGGTCTGGATCATTGGGACTGACCCAGTGGGCCCCCATAGTGTCACTCTTCAAACTGTGTACAGACTCCTGGGGTGGGGATTCTGGGAGATGGCCCCACCAGTTCTGCAAGCTGGGCCTCCACAGCTCTCCAGTCCTTACAGAATTAAGCAGAGTCCATGGAAGACACAGGAGCTGTGTTGGCTGAATGGCAGTCCCCAGAACCCACCTCATACTGGGGCAGAGAGAATTCTGCCATATTACCAATTCTAGTGTTGCTGTGGCAACGGTAAGATAAAAGAGAAAAATGGGATGGGTGACAGACCGGTCCTCTCCTCCTCTCCCTCTTCCTCCTCTAAGGACCTGGTGGGGGCTCCTGGTTCTGGACACCTGGGGGGCCCACCCCTCACATGGGCATAGGCTCACATGGAGTCCTACCCTCAAGGTGGGAGAATCATTCATTACAGTGAGCAGGCTGCTCCAGCTCTGTCTCTCACTACTTGAAGAAGTAGTGAGAGAAGGGGATGGGGCAGGGAACAGGGGCAAGACTAAAAAGTTCCCTAAAATCTTTTAAGGAAGTTTAGAGCTATAGACCATAAGAAAAGAGAAAAAGACAATTTAATGAAATCAGAAAAAAAATACACAAATAAAAGAGAACTTTACCATAGAGATATACTAAAACAAATCAAAGAGAATCCTAGAGTGGAAGAGTACAGTGAACGAACTGAAAGATGGAAGAGAAAGCATCAATGAAAGCAACAGAAATACATCCATTACAGTAGAATGGATTAAGCATAAAATAGCATATATAATGTAGAGGATAGGACCTTTGAGATACTAGTCAGAGGATAATAAAGAGGAGTGAGAATAGCTAGTGTGATATATGGAATATCATTAAGAGAAACAGTTAGTGAACTATTGCAGTCCCAGAAAGGGAAGAGAGAGAGAAGGAAGAGAAAGCTTATTTAAAGAAATAATGGCTGACTTTCCAAATCTGGGGAGAGTTTTGGACATTCAATTTCATGAAGCTCATAGGTCTCCAAGAAAATCCAGTGAGAATTTTTCCAGGACGCTTTTAATAGAGCTGTCAAAGTCAAAGCCAAAGCAAGATTCTTAAAATTATCAAGAAGAAGGAAGCATATAATTTACAAGAGAACTCTAACACTATCAGCAACTTTTCAGAGCAGAAACATCAGAGGCTAGGAGAGAACAGGATGGTATATTCAATATGCTGAAAGGAAAAAAAAAAAAAAGAAACAACTGCTAACCATGGATGTTTATCTGGTAAAGTGGACTTTTAGAAATAAAGAAGAGATAAAAACACCCAAACAAACAAAAGCTGGGAAATTTCATCATGCAGGCAAGGCTAGAATTACCTTGATTGGGCTTCTCAGGTGGTGCTAGTGGAAAAAAAACCAAAACCCACAAACCTGTCTGCTAATGCGGGAGACATAAGAGAAGTGGGTCTGATTTCTGGGTTGGGAAGGCCCCCCGAGTAAGGCATGGCAACCCACTCTAGTGTTCTAGCCTGGAAAATCCCATGGACACAGGAACCTGGTGAGCTACAGTCCATAGAGTCGTGCAAGAGTCAGACACGACGGAAGCAACTTAGCATACGTGAAGACTTACCTTACAAAAAGTGTTGAAAGGAATTCTTCAGACTGAAATGAAAGGATGCTAATTAGCAGCATGAAAACATATGGAAACACAACACACTAGTAAAGGTAAATACATAGTCAAATTCAGCATACTCTAATACTATAATATAGTAGTATGGTGGTTTAGTTGCTAAGTCATGTCTGACTCTTGTGACCCCATGGACCGTAGCCCACCAGGCTCCCTGTCCATGAGATTTCTTGAGCAAGAGTACTGGAGTGGGTTGCCGTTTCCTTCTCCAGGGGATCTTCCTGATCCAAGGATTGAACTTGTGTCTCCTGCACTTCAGTTGGATGCTTTACCACTGAGCCACCAGGGAAGTCCCTATAGTAGTATGTTAACCACTTAAATCTAATGCAGGTATCTCCTGCTTTTCAAAAGCTCCCTTTACAACACTTCATTTTTATGAAAGATCTACACCAGTATCTATTTTTTTCTAAACAAAAGAAATCCAAAGAGATAATTTCTCCTTAATCAAGAAAAAAAAAGTAATTGCTTCTTCACTTTATGCCATTTCAGCTTTAAAAAGTTTTCATAGTAACATTCTACTTTTTAATAGTAGGGGAAACCTGTACAAAGATTAAAGGAAAAAATTGTTAAAAATAACTACATCTACTATAATTTCTTAATGCATATACAACATAAAAAGTAAATTGTGAAAATCAAAAACATAAAAAGGGAAAAAATTAGAATTTTGTCTGTGATCAAGTTGTTAGCATAAAATAGTTATATCTGTATGATGTTTTGTGTAATCCTTGTGTCAGTCACAAAGGATAAGCCTAGAGTCAATACACAAAAGAGAAAGAGAAAGGAATCAAAGATTATCATTAGAGAAAAACAAGAGGAAGAAATGAATAAGAAAATTAGAAAATAGCTAGAAACTAATTAATAAGATGTTACTAGTAAGTCCTTTCCTGATAATACTTGTTCTAAATGTAAATAGATTGAGGTCTCCAATCCAAAGGACAGGGCTGCAGAATGGATTAAAAAAATAATAATAAAACAAGAGCCAGCTATATACCACCTGCAAGAAACTCACTTCTGCTTTAAGGAAACATAGGCTCAGAGTCAAGGGATGGAAAAACTATTCCATGCATGTGGCAACCAAAAGTTAAACACTTTTTAAGCCATGCATTTTATATATATATATATATATATATAAATTTTCTGGTATTTTAAATATTAATTGATTACCAGATTGTAGGGTTATGAACCATATCTTTCATCATAAAAAATATTTTCTAATGTCATTAAGTTTTTTAAGAAATAGAGAAAAATCAAAGCCTGCCATTGTCAAAGGAAACTCACTTGAAATATAGATGATATTTTTAAATCATATGAGAATTATACCTTCTTTTAGAGTATATGATTATGAACCAAAAAATATTAATTAAGTACCTCAGTAAGATACTTTGAAAACTGTTAGTTTCAGATATAGCTGCTGCTGCTCCTGCTAAGTCACTTCAGTAGTGTCCAGACTCTGTGCCACCCCATATATGGCAGCCTACCAGGCTCCCCTGTCCCTGGGATTCTCCAGGCAAGAACACTGAAATGGGTTGCCAATTTCGTCGCCAATGCATGAAAATGAAAAGTGAAAAGTGAAAGTGAAGTCACTCAGTTGTGTCCAACTCTTTGCGACCCCATGGACTACAGCCTACCAGGCTCCTCCGCCCATGGGAATTTCCAGGCAAGAATACTGGAGTGGGGTTCCAGTGCCTTCTCCGTTAGATATAGCTACGAAATGCTAAACCAAATAAGTAGTTTCCAACTTAGACTTAATTATGTATTTTTTCCCTTTATAAAAGGGCTTCCCTGGTAGCTCAGAGGTTAAAGCATCTGCCTGCAATGCGGGAGACCTGGGTTTGATCCCTGGGTTGGGAAGATTCCCCTGGAGAAGGAAATGGCAATCCACTCCAGTATTCTTGCCTGGAGAATCCCATGGACAGAGGAGCCTGGTGGGCTACAGTCCACGGGGTCGCAAAGAGTCAGACTGGACTGAGCGACTTCACTTTCACTTTCTTAAAATAATTGCCTAGAAACAACTGTTTCTCACTGCTGTTCTAAGTAAATGTCTCTGTCAACTCCAATGATAGAATTTCTTTCTCCAATTGAAGGATTCTTAAAATATACAAGTCTAGCTGTGTCTAAGAAATGTGGAAGAGTTTCATTTTAACCTGTGGTTCATTGCAGTATGCCAGTAGCACGTCTGTGCAGTTTTGCCTTCCTCTTTTCCATTATGTATTTCAGAACAAAATAAAAAGCAAACTAAATAAACAGCAAAAGAGTAAACCATATTCTTGTCTTGAGTACCTGAAAGGATTTAAAGAATTGATCTGTCTTATGTAGCTGGTCTAAAGATACAGAATACTAGCAAATAAGGGGAAACAGGATATCTTCATATACAATAGCAAATTTTTCATTATGGAGAAAGTAGAATGATTCAGTATATAAGGTGACTTAATAACAGGTACTACAAAATTAGAAATACTGTTAAGAATGAGTTGGCATTATTATGTATCAAAGTGAAAGTAAAAGTTGCTCAGTCATGTCCAACTGTTTGCGACCCCATGGACTATATAGTCCATGGATTCTCCATGTCAAAATACTGGAGTGGGTAACCTTTTCCTTCCCCGGGGGATTTTCCCAACCCAGGGATTGAAACCAGGTCTCCTGCATTGCACACAGATTCTTTACCAGCTGAGCCACAAGGGAAGCCCAAGAATACTGGAGTGGGTATGTATCAGGAGACTGCCAAATACCCTAATCCTGCTCTCAACCATTTATTTTTCCTTGTGAGCTACATATGCTCACATGTGCAGCATATGTAAAAACATATGCACAAGTATAGAAATCAAAGCCAGCTGAACAGAGTAACAATTAACTGGCCATGACTTTGGTTCAGTTCGGTTCAGTTCAGTTCAGTCACTCAGTTGTGTCCGACTCTTTGCGACCCCATGAATCGCAGCACACAGGCCTCTCTGTCCACCACCATCTCCTGGAGTTCACTCAGACTCACGTCCATCGAGTCCATGATGCCATCCAGCCATCTCATCCTCGGTCGTCCCCTTCTCCTCGTGCCCCCAATCCCTCCCAGCATCAGAGTCTTTTCCAATGAGTCAACTCTTCACATGAGGTGGCCAAAGTACTGGAGCTTCAGATTTAGCATCATTCCTTCTAAAGAAATCCCAGGGTTGATCTCCTTCAGAATGGACTGGTTGGATCTCCTTGCAGTCCAAGGGACTCTCAAGAGTCTTCTCCAACATCACAGTTCAAAAGCATCAATTCTTCGGCGCTCAGCCTTCTTCACAGTCCAACTCTCACATCCACACATGACCACAGGAAAAACCATAGCCTTGACTAGACGGACCTTAGTGAGCAAAGTAATGTCTCTGCTTTTGAATATACTATCTAGATTGGTCATAACTTTTCTTCCAAGGAGTAAGTGTCTTTTAATTTCATAGCTGCAGTCACCATCTTGGAGCCCCCAAAAATAAAGTCTGACACTGTTTCCACTGTTTCCCCATCTATTTCCCATGAAGTGATGGGACCAGATGCCATGATCTTCGTTTTCTGAATGTCGAGCTTTAAGCCAACTTTTTCACTCTCCTCTCTAACTTTCATCAAGAGGCTTTTTAGTTCCTCTTCACTTTCTGCCATAAGGGTGGTGTCATCTGCATATCTGAGGTTGTTGATATTTCTCCCAGCAATCTTGATCCCAGCTTGTGTTTCTTCCAGTCCAGCGTTTCTCATGATGTACTCTGCATAGAAGTTAAATAAGTGGGGTGACAATATACAGTCCTGACGCACTCCTTTTCCTATTTGGAACCAGTCTGTTGTTCCATGTCCAGTTCTAACTGTTGCTTCCTGACCTGCATACGGATTTCTCAAGAGGCAGGTCAGGTGGTCTGGTATTCCCATCTCTTTCAGAATTTTCCACAGTTGATTGTGATCCACACAGTCAAAGGCTTTGGCATAGTCAATAAAGCAGCAATAGATGTTTTTCTGGAACTCTCTTGCTTTTTCCATGATCCGGCGGATGTTGGCAATTTGATCTCTGGTTCCTCTGCCTTTTCTAAAACCAGCTGGAACGTCAGGGAGTTCACAGTTCATGTGTTGCTGAAGCCTGGCTTGGAGAATTTTGAGCATTACTTTACTAGCATGTGAGATGAGTGCAATTGTGCGGTAGTTTGAGCATTCTTTGGCATTGCCTTTCTTTGGAATTGGAATGAAAACGGACCTTTTCCAGTCCTGTGGCCACTACTGAGTTTTCCAAATTTGCTGGCATATTGAGTGTAGCACTTTCACAGCATCATCTTTCAGGATTTGAAACAGCTCAAGTGGAATTCCATCACCTCCACTAGCTTTGTTGTAGTGATGCTTCCTAAGGCCCACTTGACTTCACATTCCAAGATGTCTGGCTCTAGATTAGTGATCACATCATCGTGATTATCTGGGTCGTGAAGATCTTTTTTGTACAGTTCTTCCGTGTATTCTTGCCACCTCTTCTTAATATCTTCTGCTTCTGTTAGGTCCATACCATTTCTGTCCTTTTTCGAGCCCATCTTTGCATGAAATGTTCCCTTGGTATCTCGAATTTTCTTGAAGAGATCTCTAGTCTTTCCCATTCTCTTCTTTTCCTCTATTTCTTTGCACTGATTGCTGAAGAAGGCTTTCTTATCTCTTCTTGCTATTCTTTGGAACTCTGCATTCATATGCTTATATCTTTCCTTTTCTCCTTTGATTTTCACCTCTCTTCTTTTCACAGCTATTTGTAAGGCCTCCTCAGACAGCCATTTTGCTTTTTTGCATTTCTTTTCCATGGGGATGGCCTTGATCCCTATCTCCTGTACAATGTCTCGAACCTCCATCCATAGTTCATTAGGCACTCTATCTATCAGATCTAGTCCCTTAAATCTATTTCTCACTTCCACTTTATAATCATAAGGGATTTGATTTAGGTCATACCTGAATGGTCTAGTGGTTTTCCCTACTTTCTTCATTTTAAGTCTGAATTTGGCAATAAGGAGTTCATGATCTGAGCCACAGTCAGCTCCTGGTCTTGTTTTTGTTGACTGTATATAGCCTCTCCATCCCTGTCTGCAAAGAATATAATCAGTCTGATTTTGGTGTTGACCATCTGGGGATGTCCATGTGTAGAGTCTTCTCTTGTGTTGTTGGAAGAGGGTGTTTGCTATGACCAGTGCTTTGACTTTGGTGGCAAACTTCAATGCAGAATGTCTTTACCTCAATTCTGTAAGCTCAAATAGTGTATAATTACAAATACTGAAATTCTCCTCTATCTAAGTGCAAACTGAAGTCTCAAATTACAAGTTTGAGAGATGGACAAAAAAAAAAAAAAAAAAAGCAAGTATCCATTTTACCTACCCAAGTGTGGAATCAGTAAAGAGCCATACACATAAGTCAAGCAGATGGCATTAGTTCTGCAACCAAGTGGATACACTCACATCCTATGCATTTTTGAAAAAGGGAAGTGGGGTAGTGGCTGATGAGGGGTGCTTGTACAATTCCTTGTCCCAAGAGTGAGTTTTTGGTTATTATCTGCTCCCCTTAGAACTGGCCATATGTTTATTATTCAGGGATTGTCCAAAAGCCAGTGATATATTTGGCTTCTCCAAACAAGGAGTAAATGAAGGGAAATGAAAATAGATTATAAGTAAATCAACACTGAATACAAAGAAATAAAAATTTACCAGTTACAATAAACACCTAAGACATTTGTACAAAGCATTTAAGAGTAGAATCAAGGATATTCTGCCCAAGACTTTGTACCAGACTCATGTGTTTGCATAATTATTCTATCAAAACCTCAAGAAAAACCTAATTCCATTTCTATTCAGATTCTTCATCAGAATGCAGAAGGGACACTTTATTTTTATGTAAATTCAGGATATCATTAATAATAAAAACTGACATATATACAAAAGTTTATTTCTAATATAAATACTAGTAACAACTCCTAAAATAAAATTTTAGCAAGTACAATCCATTGGTATATTAAAAGAATAAAACATCAAAACCAAGGTGATATCATTAAAGGCACTGAAAATAGGTTTCAGTATTAGAAAGTATATTAGTTTAATCCAAAGACAGAAACCACAATATTTATTCATAATTATTAAAGATGACATTTGATATATTAAAAGTGGATTCCAAATAATATTTCTTAGAGAAAATCTTTTATGTGATAAATTGATAGTATAAAATTTAAATGTATGCTAAAATTATTTTTAAAAGGCAAAATATTTCCTATATATAAAATTAATGAAAGAAATATTTTTATTTCCTAGATTACCTGGAAAATATAACCCAAGAGAAAAATATAATGTGCTAACACTTTATTAAGGGAAGGGGTATAGCTTCAGTAAAGTAGAAATGAAGGACAGAAGGGAGTAAGGAAGGAAATAGAGAAAAACAGAAATGGGTGCAATACTAAAGAGATAGCAACTTATTCAAAATTACATTTTATTTAAAAGTCTCATGTAGTATATTCAAAGAAGTCATATGAATTATTATGTTTTAGCTGTTTTCTTTCATTAAAAAAAACTAGTGATTTGAGATGTTGCCTTAATTATATCTTTAATTTTCATATCTATTTTAATCTCTATTTTTTATTGTTTTCTACTGATCGGCCTGCCTATTTTTGTGGTGCTTGACCATTTATTTACTGGTTTAATTGTGCTTGGTTGTATTTGTGCTAGTCCACTGATTTTGTTCTTTTGAAGAATTCTGTAATTTTTTAAATTTTAATTAAAGGATGGTTACAATACTGTGTTGACATATAATATATATGTACATATTATATATACATATAAGATTATGTAATTATAAGTTAATTGTGCAATCTGAAAAAAAACAAGGGAGAAAAGTTATGAGTTATGCACTAATCTTAAAACCAAACATTCTCTAATGTTAGTACAGTTCCAATACTTTAAATGTCCAACAATGGAAAGATACAGTGATATACAAAGGTTGTAGACATTTAAAACTAGAAAATCATGGTAAATTAGGTAAATATTTAGAAAAAAGTAACCATAGACTAATATCCATAAGCACTTTAGACATAACTTTTAAGGTAATAAAAGGTATCAGAAAGATAATGTCCTTCATTATGCATCCTAAGATAATATTTAAAGATAGGAATCATACCTGTAGAAAGCATAAAAAAGAATAGTATGAAAAGCTACCATTCCCCATCAGAACGGGGTCCTCAATGTTTGCTAGGAGTTGGTGTTTATTGTACAACAGTATCAGGCACTGTGTTCTAGATAATAATGCACTGAAATCTTTCACAGATGCCAAATATTAATAAGTATTCAAAATATATTTTCCCTCAACTAACTGTGTATAATACTATGGAGATGTCTACCAAGGATTTGTCTAGGTTGGACATGCCTTACTAAGATTAAGAGACAAGACTTTAAAGTGAATTTTAAAACTTCCTCCGTGGAATCTAATAGAAAGGGGTAAAGACTCAAGTTGAAACTTCAGTGACAGGATTGAAGGATGGCCAAATGAACAAAGACAGCATTGTCACTGTTTATAGAAGTCATGAAATATACCAGAAAATAATGATTTCAACACAGTGATTACTGACTTGTTTAGTGTTTTTGAGATTGAAGTTCATCATTGTATTCACAAAAATTCTATCATTTGGAATTTTGTATCCCAACAAAATCCATTGAAAATACTTGTTTTAGAAATGTAAGCCAATTAAGTTTTAAATGATGATCATTTAATGATTGGAAGTAATAACATTTAATTTTCAATTAGAATGTTAATTTTTAGATGGAGATATAGCAAGCCCATTCACTGTCACTCAAGCATTCCCTAAACCCTCAAATTATGCAGTGAAGATGCCAGCTATAAAAATTGTTGCTGACTGAGTTGGAGAGATTTCTTTCACATTATATAAGAAGTATGAATATAAAAATTGTACATCAGGGCTGATCCTTAGTTAATTCATATGTAACATTGTTTTCTTTGGATTATTCATAAAATTAATTTTATTTGGTTTCAGTTGTGAAATTAAATCAGAAGAAAATTAAAACTATGTTAAAAATTTAAAACCATTTCTTTGTATTATAGAATATATTTAAATTATTTTATAGATTTAAATCCTTTTAAAATTAATTAAAATTTATTTTTTTAATGAGAGAAAAAAATAGATAAAACATTATATCTTTATGTTTCACTAATTTTCTGGGTAAAAATTTATCCCAGTCAAGAATATAAGCCTGTAAGTGCAAGAATAAAAGAAAAAAGATGAGTTTAATGAGAGTATTTAAAGTCAAATGAAAAAAATTTTTTTCCTTACTTTTAATATTTACCTGTTTTAAAAGTTCCATTTATTTATTAATTTCAGACAAATTTATTAGAAACCTTAATTAATGTATTGTTTCCCTGCTAAATAAGATCCTTGAGGAGAAAATGGGAGTGACTAATGTTAGCCAAAAGTGCCATTTGTGTATAATAATGTGATTCATGGATACTTACTATAGTTGTCCAGTCTCTGAGGCATGTCCAACTCTTTACAAACCCATGGACTGCAGTATGCCAGGCTTCCCTGTCTCTCACCATTTCCTGAAGCTTGCTCAAAACTCATGTTCATTGAATCAGTGTTGAAATCCAACCATCTCATCCTCTGACATCTTCTCCTCCTGCCTTCAATCTTTCCCAGTGTCAGAATCTTTTCTGATGATTGAGCCAATGTTGTTTATATCATGTTGCCAAATTACTGGAGCTTCAGCTTCAACGTAAGTTCTTTCAGTGAATATTCAGTATTGATTTCCCTTGTGATTGACTGATTTGATCTCCTTGCAGTCCAAGGGACTCTCGAGTCTTCTCCAACACCACAGTTGGAAAGCATGAATTCATCGGTGCTCAGCCTTCTTTATGGTCCAACTCTCATAGCCATACGTGACTACTGGAAAAGTTATAGCTTTGACTATACAGACCTTTGTTGGCAATTTTAGTATGCTGTCTAGGTTTGTCATAGCTTTTCTTCCAAGGAGTAAGCATCTTTTAATTTCATGGCTGCAATCACCATCTGCAGTGATTTTGGAGCCCCCAAAATAAAGTCTGACACTGTTTCCATTGTTTCCCCATCTATTTGCCATGAAGTGATGAGACTGGATGCCATCCTCTTTCACTTTCATCAAGAGGCTCTTTAGTTCCTCTTCACTTTCTGCCATAAGAGCTGTGTCATATGCATATCTGAGGTTATTGCTATTTCTCCCTGCATTCTTGATTTCAGCTTGTGCTTCATTCAGCCCAGCATTTCACATGATGTACTTTGCATATAGGTTAAATAAGCAGGGTGACAATATACAGTCTTGATGTACTCCTTTCCCAATTTGGAACCAGTCGTTGTTCTATGTCTGGTTCTAACTGTTGCTTCTTGAGCTGCATACAGGAGGCAAGTAGATGGTCTGGTATTCCCATTTCTTTAAGAGTTTTCCACAGTTTGTTATGATCCACACAGTCAAAGGTTTTAGCATAGTCAATGAAGCAGAAGTAGTTGTTTTTCTGGAATTATCTAGTTTTTCTTTGATCCACCAGATGTTGGCAATTTAATCTCTGGTTCCTCCGCCTTTTCCAAATCCAGTTGTGTAATCTCGAAGTTCTCGGTTCACATACTGTTGAAGCCTAGCTTGAATGATTTTGAGCATTACCTTGCTAGCCTGTGAATTATATAAAATTTTTTAATATTTCTAATATAATTTTCAAGGCTGATGTAAGAAAATTAAATTTTCCCATGTCTAAGTCTAATCATTTGGTCTTAATTTGACTAGAAATCATAAAGTAGAGAGATTTTACAGATAAATCTGTTAAAAGTTATTTTTATTTAGAATTCTCTTCCAGATAAAATATATTTAATTTAATAATATTTTATTTTTTTCTATTGCTTAATTCAAGAAGTGTTAAGTATTAAAAGTGATATTGGGAATTAAGGAATCTTTATAAATATTTTACCTGAAATACATTGAAGCAGTCAGCTGGAAACTGAAAAATATTATGCCAATCTGTAAGTCTCAATAAAATTAAAGCTAACATAGATTTATAAATGGTAGCTGGCATCCTATTTGCTTGTTGTTAGATTGTTATTTGTGTTCCAAGGCACTAGCTACTTGTCAACCTATTATACATGATGTGTCATCAACAGAGCAAATGAACAAGCTCATCTGGCATAATGTCATAGTATCTTAAAATATATGTGAAAGTTTGGTATATAAACCATAAATATTTTTGTAGAAATGGGCTTTTTTGTTCTTTTTCTGACACTATTGTTTTAAACAAGGATATAATAACTCATACTGTAGGAATTTTCTACTTAACTGGAGTTTTCTACCTGATATATTTATGCTGACTGGGAGTTTGCATATTTTTAGCTATGATGTGATACTTTGAACATCTTCTGACATGACATGCAGGCATGCATGCAGGACATCATCGCTCCCTTTGTTGTAGGGTGATCTTGAAAGGGTGAAAATTCTGGATAAGTGTTTTCAGAGTAACAATATGGACTTCCAGATACATTAAAAAATACCCAGTACTAATGATTAGAACCAGGAAAAAAATCATATTACAAAACAGGTGTACTTTCTCTAAATGGCTGGAGTTCAGGGCTGTTTGGATTAATATGCATTATACGTAATCTGCAGATTAAGCTAAACCACCTGGGAAATGGATGGCCAATGAAGCACTTTATCTGCACACTGCAGGTACCTTGAGTAGTTTGCTACCTACAGCATAATTATAATTCTATTTTGATGTAGGCAGTGGTACAGTAGTTAAAATCATTTTCATTTCTTCCAGAATTTTCTGCAGAGAAATGCAAGCTGATGCAGTCTATTTTAAAACAATGTTGTTTACCTGAATATAAGCCATAAAATGTAACCATAATTTGGAACAAGCTACTATATCCTTCGGTAGAAAAGGGGAGAGTTATTATCTGTATTGATGAACAGGTACGTAATTAAATATAGATATTGTAAGAGTCCCTTGATATTTTGTTAATGAGATTTGTTTGATGCCTTTTTATATCAAAATTGCTCAAAGGTGTTTGAATTTTTTTTTAATAATTTATTTTTTTTTACTTTACAATTCTGTATTGGTTTTGGCATACGTTGACATGAATCCACCACGGGTGTACATGCGTTCCCAAACATGAATTTTTAAAATATATTTTGATTTTTCCACACATTTGAATGAAATGTAGAGTTGAAGCAATTAGGTAGTAGATGGAAAAATGTATCTTGACATCAGTGATTTAGACATATAAATGCATGTGCACATGCATTTATATGAATATAAGTATATATACCTGTGTAAATATTTTACATTTACTCAAATTTGAGTAATTTAGGTAATTTCATTTTGATTTTAAAAGTGTACATAGGAAATTTGCTGTGTGTATATCAGAATAGATTCACAAAAATGTGTACATCAAAACCCTTAGAATATATGGATATGTTACACCATATAGCAGAAGAGATTTTACAGTTGTCATTAAAGTTATGGACCTTAAAATAGAGATATTATCTTGAATTATCTCACTGAGTCCAGTCTAATCACATGAGTCCCTAAAGGCAGATAACTTTCTAAACTGGATTCAGATGTAGCAGAATGACTATCAGAGATACTGAAAGCAAGAGAACAGCTTGATCCACTCTTATTGGAGGCCACATGGAAAGCATGAGAAAGACCACAGATAGTATTTAGGAGCAATGACAAATCTTTGACAGCAAAGGAGACAGACGAGGACCTCAGTCCTGCAGTCACGAGGAAGTAGAACCTTCCAACAACTTGAATGACTTTAGAAGCAGATTATTCTCCAGATCTTCCATTAAGAAAGGCATCCCTCCCAACATTTTGATTTCAGCTTTATGAAACCCTGTCCCACCCTAACTTGTGACCTACAAAATCTGTGAGATAGTAAATGTGTGTTGTTTTAGTCCACTAGATTTGTGGTAATGTGTTACTGCAACAATAAAACACTAATATACATGTTTTAACCTGACAGTTGGACAGAGATGTAATTTAGTCTTTTTTTCCCTTTGTTTTTTTGCCTAATTTTTATGTTAGTTCCTCAGCACTGTGTAAGGATATTTCATTTGATAATTACCTGTGAGAATATGGCCCAAATGGAAGACCATCCTTAGTAACTACTCTTTCTACCTCTCTGTTAGTTCCACCAGGACAACTCCTATACTGGACCAAGATAGGTGACTGTATCACCACACTTTCTTGCCTAATCATCTTGATCATATTCTGGAAAATTTATATATTTTTTTCAGGATGTACTGAAGGCTAGCAACAAAAAAGAAATAAAAATAAAGAAATACATACATTATTGGGGAAAATAATATTTCTAAAAATTTACCTGCAGTCTGTTTGGATGACCCTGTTAATAGAGTTTTCAGTCTTAGTTCTTTTAATCTTTTAACTTTGAGAGTGCTTGTGTTAGCTAAAACTCAACCTTGGTTTGGAATATATGATCTCCACATATGGTAGAAAGTAGCCCTACTGGGCTCCTTTGTCTATGGTTTTCTCAAACTTTGAATTTGTTTCTCATTACTGTCTTCAAGTAAGGTTATTTTGTATATGTCGGTAAGGATGGTACTGTGGCCATGTAAGGCTTATTGTGTCATCTTGCCCTTGAAAAATAATTATTCCCTGTCTTCCACCCAAAGATGTATCCTCTCAACTAAAGCTTATATAATATGACAGCCATAAAAGTGTGCTTTGCAGATAACTGACAAAGAGAGAACCAATGTGGGAATGTAGCTACAGTCTCTGTGATTGCGTGAAGGGTCCACCTCAGTTTATCATCTCAGCCTGGGCATCCTAGAAAGTCCTCCTCATTGAAACAGCACCATGATAGTACAAGGACTCACTATTCCTTGTCAACTAAGTTGTTGCCAGATGTTTTGAGGTTTTTCCTACCTAATTCTCCTTTCTTCCCCCTCTCCTTTAAGAGATTGTTGTTGTTTAGTCCCTAAGTCATATCTGACTCTTTTATGACCCCATGGACTTTAGCCTACTGGGCTCCTTTGTCTATGGGATTTCCCAGGCAGGAATACTGGAGTGGGTTGTCATTTCCTCCTCCAGGGGATCTTTCTGACCCAAGGATAGAGCTTGTGTCTCCTGCATTGCATGTGGATTCCTTACTACTGTGCCACTGGGGAAGCCCCACTTTCAGAACTTATTTGCTTTCTTTGTAATCCTTTTTCTCTTTCATTTGGCTTATTCTACATGATACTACTGATCATTTGTAAGAGGCTATGGTCTGAATGTTTCTGTACCCTCAAAACTTGTGCATTAAAATCTAATCCCCAGATTGGTGGCACTGGGATGCGGGAGATAATTAGCTAGTGATGGTAGGGCCCTCAGGAACGTGAATAGTGGCCTTATAAAAGAGGCTCAGGAGCCCTCTGGCCCCTTCCACCCTGTGAGGGCACAGCAAAAAGGTTTTGATCATACACAGAATCTGATCATACACAGAATGTGATTTTGCTTTGGTCTTAGACTTCCTAGTATCTAGAACTGTGAGAAATAATTTTCTATACTTTATAAGCCACCCAGTCAATGGTAGAAATTGACTATGACTATGAACTCCAGAAGTTAGTGATGCACAGCGAGGCCTGGCGTGCTGCAGTTCATGGGGTTGCAACGAGTCGGACATGACTGAACAACTGAACTGAACTGATGACTATTAAAGGTTTTCTTTTGGGTGTAGGAGAAGCACAAAGTTGAAAAATATGTTTAATGATTAGGATCAATTTGTGCAAATATATTTTTCCTCAGGATTTAACTTGCATTTGGATTTAATCATGCTAATGGTACTCTGTCCTGGAAACTCCCATGGATGGAGGAGCCTGGTAGGCTGCAGTCCATGGGGTTGCAAAGAGTCAGACGTGACTGAGCGATTTCACTTTCACTTTTCACTTTCATGCATTGGAGAAGGCAATGGCAACCCACTCCAGTGTTCTTGCCTGGAGAGTCCCAGGGACGGGGAGCCTGGTGGGCTGCCGTCTTGGGGGTCGCACAGAGTCACAGAGTCGGACATAGCAGCAATGGTACATGTGGCCTTAAAAAAAAGATGCCATTTTTCCTTTTAAAGCATGACTTTTTCACATCAGTTGCTTTCCAGTGATCAATTGCAGAGTCCACATGCATATATTTTCAGTGTATTTGGTCAGTCTTAGACTGCATTCCTCTTTGTGTCAAGAAATGTCCGAATTCCCATTTTGTTTCTAAAGAAAGTAAGACTGATGAGTCCTAGTCAAATTAATAGTCAAGTTAATCACTTATCTTTATCTACTCAGATAGTTTTTATGTCATATGATTCATTTGTTGAGTGGAACCTCTTTTCTGAAGGAAGTAATTTTCTGACATTAAATTTTTTGTTCTAAAAGTTAATGTTGCCATATATTTCAATATCAGCAACATACTTAATTTCTAATAATAGTAGTGAAAAAGCGTTTTCCCTTACAACCAAATGTAGTGTATAGATTATTTATAAATATTCTATTAACTACAACACTCTATAGCTTGTGTCATCCCAAGTAGTATACATTAAAATCGGAATGAATATTTGAAAAGTGTGGCATAATGTCCATCTAAATAGTATAATTCTTAAACTATTAGTATAAACGATTAGTTTTATACTATAAACTAACAGTATAGTTCCAAAACTATTGTATGTATTTGTGATTTCCTCAAGAAAGAGTGATCCTTAGTTTTATTATACCTCTTGTTGTTGTTCAGTCACTCAGTACTGTCCAACTCTTTGAGACCCCCATGGGCTGTAGCATGCCAGGCACCCTGTCCTTCACCACCTTCTGAAGCTTACTCAAACTCATATCCATTGTGTCAGTGATACCATCCAACCATCTCATCCTCTGGCATCCCCTTCTTCTGCCTTCAGTTTTCCCCAGCATCAGGGTCTTTTCAAGCAAGTCAGCTCTTTGCACCAGGTGGCCAAAGTATTGGAGATTCAGCTTCAGCATCAGTCCTTCCCATGAATATTCAGGACTAATTTCCTTTAGGATTGACTGGTTGGATCTCCTTGCAGTCCAAATGACTCTCAAGAGTCTTCTCCAACATCACAGTTCAAAAGCATCAGTTCTTCAGTGCTCCACCTTCTTTATGATCCAACTCTCACATCTACACATGACCACTGGAAAAACCATAGCTTTGACTAGCTGGAACTTTGTCAGCAAAGTAATGTCTCTGCTTTTTAATATATTCCCTAGATTTGTCATAACTTTTTTTTTCCCAAGGAGCAAGCTTCTTTTAATTTCATGGCTGCAGTCCTGTCTGCACTGATTTTGGACTCCAAGAAAATAAAGTCTGTCACTGTTTCCATTGTTTCCCCATCTATTTACCATGAAGTGATGGGATCAGATGCCATGATCTTCGTTTTCTGAATGCTGAATTTTAAGCCAGCGTTTTCACTCTCCAGTCTCACTTTCATCAAGAGGCTCTTTAGTTCCTCTTCACTTTCTACCATAGGGGCTGTTTCATTGCTGTTTCTCCCTGCAATCTTGATTCTAGCTTGTGCTTCATCCAGCCCAGCATTTCATATGATGTACTCCTTTCCCAATTTAGAAACAGTCTGTTGTTCCATGTTTGGTTCTAACTGTTGCTTCTTGACCTGCATACAGATTTCTTAGGAGGCAAGTAAGGTGGTCTGGTATTTCCATTTTTTTAAGAATTTTCCACAGTTTGTTGTGATCCATAGAGTAAAAGGCTTTGGTGTGGTGAATAAAGCAGAAATAGATATTTTTCTGGAATTCTTTAGCTTTTTCTATGATCCACCAGATGTTGACAATTTGATCTCTGATTCCTCTGCCTTTTCTAAATACAGGTTGAACATCTGGAAGTTCTCGGTTCATATACTCTTGAAGCTATCTTGGAGAATTTTGAACATTACTTAGCTGACATGTGAAATTAGTGCAATTGTGCAGTGGTTTGAAAGTTGCCCTTCTTTGGGATTGGAATGAAACTGACATTTTCCGGTCCTGTCGCCCCTGCTGAGTTTTCCAAATTTGCTGCCATATTGAGTGCAGAACTTTTGCAGCATCATCTTTTAGGATTTGAACCATCTCAGCTGGATTCCATCACCTCCACTAGCTTTGTTCGTAGTGTTGATTCCTAAGGCCCAGTTGATATCTCCAGGATATCTGACTCTAGGTGAGAGATCACACTATCATGGTTATCAGGGTCGTGAAGATCTTTTTTGTATAGTTCTTCTGTGTATTCTTGCCACCACTTTCATATCTTCTGGTTCTGTTAGGTCCATATAGTTTCTGTCCTTTATTGTGTCCATCTTTGCATGAAATGTTCCCTTGGTTATCTCTACTTTTCTTGAAGAGATCTCTAGTCTTTCCCATTCTATTGTTTTCCTCTATTTCTTTGCACTGATCACTTAAGAAGGCTTTCTTATCCCTCCTTGCTATTCTTTGGAACTCTGCATTCAGATGGATATATCTTTCCTTTTCTCATTTTCCTTTAGCTTCTCTTCTTTTCTCAGATATTTGTAAGCTCTCCTTAGACAACCATTTTGCCTTTCTTTTTCTTGGGGATGGTCTTAACTATCACCTCCTGTACAATTTCACGAACCTCCATCCATAGTTCTTTATATCTAATCCCTTGAATTTATTTGTCACTTCCACTCTATAATCATAAGGAATTTGATTTAGGTCATACCTGAATGGCCTAATGGTTTTCCCTACTTTCTTCAATTTAAGTCTGAATTTGGCAATAAGGAGTTCATGATCTGAGCCACAGTCAGCTCCCAGTATTGTTTTTGTGACTATATAGAGCTTCTCCATTTTCAGCTGCAAAGAATATAATCAGTCTGATTTTGGTATTGGCCATCTGGTGATATCCATATGTAGAGTCATCTCTTGTGTTGTTGGAACAGGGTGTTAGCTATGACCAGTGCATTCTCTTCAGCAACTCTGTTTTACCTGAAACTATATAGTATATCTATAATTTCAAGTAATTAAATCATATAGTAAAAACTAATGGAAAGTTGAATGTTGAATTTACAGATGCTTAAGGTATGAAATGTATCTCAGGTATTCTTACATGTTTTTGATGAACATACCTGTATGCTGTGAAGAAAATCAGATACATAAAAGGAAATCTCTGAAGCTCGCATAATTAAAAATATGTTGGAAATGTTATAATTATTATAGTTAATTATAATTAATTTAATTCATTATTAAATGTTATTCTTTAAATACTACTAAAATAGAGAAAAACTCAATAGAAAAATTTGGATTATAGGACTATGTTAAAGAAACTTTACAAATTATTTTATTGAAATGTATTTGGCATATAGCATTATGCAGATTAAGATGTATGCCATGTTGATTTGATATATTTATACATTGCAGTATGATTTCTATTTTAGAGTTAGATGGCATGTCTGTCATATAATCATCATTTTTTGTTGTTGTTGTGGGAATAATTAAGATCTAGTTTCTTAGTGAGTTTGACATTTGTAATACAATATAGCTGACCCTTGAATAACATGGGTTTAAACTTCAGGAGTCCACTTATATTTGGATATTTTTTAGTAGTAAATGCTGCAGTACTACATGGTAGTGGTTGGTTGAATCTGAGAATGCAGAGGAACTGTGGAGAAAAAGGGTTAACTGTAAGTTTTATGCAGATTAAACCTCACATTGTTAAAGGGTCATTATTAGTGTCTATAGTCACTGTACTATGACTAGATCTCAAGGACTATTTATCTACTAACTACAAGTTTTTGTCCCCTTAGACAGAATTTCTTCCATTCTTTCACTCTTCAGTCACTGTCAACTATAATTTATCTCTGTATTTAGGAGTTCAGCTTTCTTAGATTACACATGCAAGTGATACCATACAGTTTTTACCTTTATCTAACTTCCCTCCTTAGCATAATGTCCTCAGGGTCCATCACTGTTGTTGCAAATGGCAGAGTTTCCTTCTTTCTCTTGGCTGAATAGTATTCCATTGTATGTATATGCCACATCTCTTTTTCTTTTTTTCTTTTTTTTGCTGACTGTGCCTCACGGTTTGCATGATCTTGGTTCCCTCCCTGACCAAGGATTAAACCTAATGTGTAGTTAGGTTGTTTGCACAATAGTTATTGTGAATAATTCTGTAATAAATATGGGAGTGCATATACCTCTTCTATAACCTATTTTCATTTCATTTGTATATATATCCAGAAATGAGATTGGTGGATCGTATGGTATTAATGGTTACTTTTCGATTTTTTCAAGTCCATATGGTTTTCCATAGTGGCTGAACCAATTTACATTTCCACCAACAGTGTACAAGGGATGTTTTGCATCATTTTTAAATACCTGTTCTAATATTTCTTTCTTTTTCTTTTTTTGTAAAGCTTTAGGTCCTGGTAAATTTTATCTGACTGAAATAAGATAGATGTAATGTCCATTCTGAAGGAGATCAGCCCTGGGATTTCTTTGGAAGGAATGATGCTAAAGCTGAAACTCCAGTACTTTGGGCACCTCATGCGACGAGCTGACTCATTGGAAAAGACTCTGATGCTGGAAGGGATTGGGGGCAGGAGGAGAAGGGGACGACAGAGGATGAGATGGCTGGATGGCATCACTGACTCTATGGACATGAGTCTGAGTGAACTCTGGGAGTTGGTGATGGACAGGGAGGCCTGGTGTGCTGCGATTCATGGGGTCTCAAAGAGTCAGACACGACTGAGTGACTGAACTGAACTGAACTGAATGTCTTCTAGGTTTTTTAAGAACACCTTTTACATTCGTTAAGAAAAAGAGATGGTGGTAATTCATTCTCTCTCTCAGATGCTGATAATTAGAAACAAATGTTTCAAAGACAAATTAGCCCTTTATATCTAGCAATGAGGCCAACAGTGTTATTATAGGGTTTAAAAAAATACCATCTTTGAAATGGAAAATATATTTCTTATAGTCCCAAATCACCCTCTTTGATTACTAAATCTCTTGAAAATTTTCTTATATTTAATTGCAGTAGATCACTAAGGACTTTATGTTTATATCTTGGATTTATTAATGTCTAATTTCACAATTTCTCCCATATTAAAATGAATTGTCCAGCTAACATGTATTACAATACCAGTTAGAATCAGTCTGTAAAATCATCCTTGCATATTACAGTCAGATTTTCCACAGTTTGTATCTTTTGTGATTATGTTTCTATACCTGTATTAACATAATGGATGTGTGGCCCACTGGAGAATGTTTTAATTTATTGAAACTTGCTACCATTAACAGGAAGTGTCAGAATAATAAAGTATCTGATTCTGCATTTTTGTAGGGACCTTAAAAACAAGGTCCTTCATCTAACAGAATAATTTATCGTATTCATCTTTTCGCTAATGTCAACTTAAAAAATATTCACAACCTAAAAGTTGAAAGTTATGTTTTATTTGCTAAGAACTTTTAGGACTTCCAGCCTGGGAGATAGCATTTCAGATAACCCTGAGAGAACTGCCCCAAAGAGGTGAAGGGAGGAGCCAGGTTACATAGAAGTTTTCCAACAAAGGGCCAGTAGTCTGAACATCAAAATATTATTGTTAATTAAAGGAAATCAGATATCCCATGTAAGGAATTTAGCTTTTCCATGTATGGGAGGATGCAGGAGTCTGGGTTCACTGATACCATTCCTTCCACATCCATCTCAGCTATCTGGGGCCAGTATCTTTGTCTTTTGCATCCCAAGTTACTCAGAGCTCACAGTAGGGAGTGACTGCAGTCTGATGGCTACTAGATGGCAGGTATTCTTCTCCTCCTTGAGTGCCCTTAGGACTCAGGAACTCACATTGGAGGGCTAGAATCACTAATGTCTGTGACATACTTGTTTACTGATATGGCAGGAAATATTCCCTTTCTTACTAATATACACATTACCAATAAATTAGATATCTCTCAATATAGTATTGCAGTGTTATTAGTGGTTTCTCTTGTTATACTAAGGATACATCTTAGTGGCTGGAGCAGAGACTCAAAACACATGAAGTAGCTCAGAAACTACATTGCTGCACACAGTTGTCTATAAATTTGATGTGTTGAGCTATAGAGGCATTAATAACAAAAAAGATAATATATTTAAAGTCCCTGATTACTGTGATGTCTACACAATGCCACAAATTCAAAACAAAAATCAATTCATTTTATAAGGATAAAAGAAGGATTTATTCTCTTCCTTTGTACTTAGAAGTTAGGTAACATATATTTCAGGAAACTCACAATAAAAATAGAAATGACAGTAAAAACAAATGATGGTGCTATCATAATATTGACTGTTTAGGAAGTTCATACTTTATCTCTCTTAATCCCATTAAGAGAAGGATTACTGTTTCAATTTTAGGAGAACACTGCAGTTCATAAAGGATTAAAACTTGGGTATGGACACAAAGCTAATAACAACATCTAAGACTGAAGCTTTGGTTTGTATGTATTAAATTATGCCATGCTACTCTGAAAATATTATTACCTTGATTATAAGTAAAAAATTATGTAAGTTATATTATTCATCCATTTTATACTTGGGATGCTTTTAAATCTTTAAAAAATTGAGTTTGAACACTGTCTTTCTTCCATGAAAAATATGTAAGAGGATTGATGAAGAAAGAACTTACTAGCCTTGTAAGAAATGATAGGTAGCAAAGGACAGATAATCACAAGTTTTGAGTATTGTATAAGTACTTTAAAGCCAGTTATTTGAAGTATATTAAATAAGGATCAGTTAGATACCTAATTTCCACAAATAAAAAAAATCAAAAACTAATATATAAAATGATTTTAAACAATTTAAAAAAATGTGATAATAAGGGTAAGGCCTTCTGCTAATGAACATGAAGACTTAGGGCCAGATTTCTCCTCCTGCCATAAAACAGGCAAAGCAAACACATATGAAATAATTTTATTCAGACATTGGACAACAGGCAATGCATTAACTGTGACTCCCTAAGAGAAGAGAGACAGTGTGGTAAAACCTGTAATCGGGGGTAAGACATGAACCTTTCCTCTTTAAGGCATTTTCCAGGGCACAGTGCAAAGAGGGGAATATCAAGCTAAGCAAAAAAGCTTTACTGAGTTGTTCAGTTCAGTACAGTTCTGTCGCTCAGTTGTGTCTGACTCTTTGAGACCCCATAGACTGCAGCATGCCAGGCTTCCCTCTCCATCACCAACTCCTGGAGTTTACTCAGACTCATGTCCATTGAGTTGGTGATGCCATCCAGCCATCTCATCTTCTGTCGTTCCCTTTGGTTCAATCTTTCTCAGCACCAGGGTCTCTTCAAATGAGTCAGTTCTTTGCATCAGGTGGCCAAAGTATTGGAGTTTCAGCTTCAGCATAAGTTCTTCCAATGAGTATTCAGGACTGATATCCTTTCGAATGGACTGGTTGTATCTCCTTGCAGTCCAAGGGACTCTTAAGAGTCTTCAACACCACAGTAGAAAAGCATCAGTTCTTCAGTGCTCAATTTTCTTTATAGACCAACTCTCATATCCATGCATGACTACTAGAAAACCATAGTTTTGACTAGACAGATCTTTGTTGGCAAAGTAATATCTCTGCTTTTTAATATGCTGCCTGCTGCTGCTGTTGCTAAATCACTTCAGTCGTGTCTGACTCTGTGTGACCCCATAGATGGCAGTCCATCAGGCTCCCCTGTCCCTGGGATTCTCCAGGCAAGAACACTGGAGTGGGTTGCCATTTCCTTCTCCAATGCATGAAAGTGAAAAGTGAAAGTGAAGTCACTCAGTTGTATCTGACTCTTTATTGACTTTATTGACAGAAGTAGATGTTTTTCTGGAACTCTCTTGCTTTTTCAATGATCCAATAGAGATTGGCAATTTGATCTGTGCTTCCTCTGCCTTTTCTAAAACCAGCTTGAACATCTGGAATTTCACAGTTCACGTACTGTTTGAGTTAAGGAATTAGTAATAACAAATATGGAAGCTGAAGTACTTGAAAATTTCAGCATAGTGTTCTGGCTGTAAGGGATCTATAAAGAAGAAGAACTTCAGAGATTTGTACTTGTGTCCCCTCAAGTGTTTGCTGACTGCCTGATGATACATGAGAAGTATGATGCCCCCAAGGACAGAAAAGGAACAATCAGAGGATTACAACTCTAAATACCCAGAACTCCTCAGAAGGTGAGATGTTCCATGCCTGAGCAGACAGAATGGAGCCTCCTAAGATATTACTCAGATTATTCCTAGAGAACCCAAAAGAATCAAGACCTAGCAGTAGGAATGAGCAACATCTGAACAAAGGTTCTTTTAAACCCAATCCAGCAAAACTGGGCTTGTCTGGTGGTTCAGATGGCAATGAATCCACCTGCAACACAGAAGCCCCGGGTCTGATCCCTGGGTTGGGAAGTTCCTCTGGAGAAAGGAATGGCTATCCACTCCAGTATTCTTGCCTGGAGAATTCCATAGATAAGGAGCCTGGTGGGCTACAGTCCATGAGGTCACAAAGAGTTGGACACGATTGAGCTACTAACAATTTTCAACAAACTTTAAAAACAAACCTCTAAATGATTCAGTGTTCAATATGTAACTCAATTCTCTATAAAAACAAATCATTGTATTCTTAAAGACATAAAACAACCATTAAAAGTATAACATTTACAATGTTAATATCCAATAAAAAAAAATTCCTTTGCAGATCAAGAACAAGAAAATGTGAGTCAAAACCAGGAAAACTGTAAGTAGAGAAATAGATCTATAAATAACAGAGATGGTAGAACTAGCAGGAAAAGATAACTAGAAAAAAAGAACTGTTATAAGCAGGTGCCAGTGTTTAAGGAATTTCAGAGTTCTTTGCCGTGTACCCTCCTCAAATAAAGTGTCTTTCTGACTTTTCCCATGTTAGTTTATTTAAACCAATTTTTGATACATATCTAAATGCAAGAAAATTGTATATGCTTACTTGTAGCTGATATTTTGCCTAATATTATCTCAGTGCCATTTGTTATTTTTATTGCTCGTAGAGGTTAGTTGTTTCTTCCTTATTGACACATATTTTAGGTATTATCATTAATACCTAAAATATTAGTGATATTATACTTCAGCTTCCATATTTGTTATTACTAATTCCTAAAATGATAATTCAGCATATCATTCTACTTTAAATATTTTCAATTTAATATATTATATAATAATTATTTATAATAATTTTTATTAATTGCCAAGTGAACTGCTTTTGATTTTTAGCTACTGTAAATTATGTTGCTATGAAGATTCTTTTGGTAAACAGTTTGCATGTTACTGTTGGGTAGTAGTAGAATGACTAGAGGTGGAATATCTGGGATATAGGATATTCAAGCTCAGTTGGTAAAGAATCCATCTGTAATGCAGGAGACCCCCATTTGAATCCTGAGTTGGAAAGATCCACTGGAGAATCGATCAGCTACCCATTCCAGTAATCTTGGGCTTCCCTTGTGGTTCAACTGGTAAAGAATCCGCCTGCAATGCAAGAGACCTGAGTTCAATCCCTGGGTTGGGAAGATCCCCTGGAGAAGGGAAAGACTACTAGAGTTGGACACAATTGAGCAACTTTCACTTTCATATTTACATTAGCTGTTCCTTGCCAAATAGTTTTCCAAAAGTATTCTAATAATTAAAAATCTTGACTACTTGCATGGGTGCTGTGGTTGTACACATCCCACTCTCATTTGATGTCACCAATATATTTTCCCTTTGTAGCCATTCATAAGGAAGAGGATTCTTCTAGTTATAGTTGTAGGATTATTTCATTGTCCCTTTAATTTTTATTTCCCTCTGATTAAAGAGATTAAGCATCTTTTGATATTCTTACAGGACATTCCTCTACTGTCTTTCATAAAGTACCTGTTCAAATATTTTGCTCAGTTTTTCTTGCAAGGGCAGGAGAGTTTATCTTTACTTTCATTGATTTATAGGAAATATACATTGTAAATATGAGTTCTTTTTCAGACATATGTAACTCCTTGGAAGAAAAGTTATGACCAACATAGATAGCATATTCAAAAGCAGAGACATCACTTTGCTGACTAAGGTCTGTCTAGTCAAGGCTATGGTTTTCCCTGTGGTCATGTATGGATGTGAGAGTTGGGCTGTGAAGAAGGCTGAGCGCCAAAGAGTTGATGCTTTTGAACTGTGGTGTTGGAGAAGACTCTTGAGAGTTCCTTGGACTGCAAGAAGATCCAACCAGTCCATTCTGAAGGAGATCAGCCCTGGGATTTCTTTGGAAGGAATGTTGCTAAAGCTGAAATTCCAGTACTTTGGCCACCTCATGAGAAGAGTTGACTCATTGGAAAAGACTCTGATGCTGGGAGGGATTGGGGGCAGGAGGAGAAGGGGACGACAGAGGATGAGATGGCTGGATGGCATGACTGATTCAATGGACGTAAGTCTGAGTGAACTCCGGGAGTTGGTGATGGACAGGGAGGCCTGGCATGCTGCAATTCATGGGGTCGCAAAGAGTTGAACACGACTGAGCGACTGAACTGAACTGAACTGATTGCAATATCTACTAATGTTCTGTGAACATTTTCACTATTAAAGGTATCTTTAATGCACACATTTTAAAAATTTTAATGGTGTTCAATTAGTCAGACTTTACATTATATGATTATTGATTTTTATATCTGACTTAAGGAATGTTTGCCTACCCAAATTCATTAAGACACTTTCCTTGTGTTATCTTTTAAGAGCTTAGTAATTTTGCTTTTATATTTAGGTTTGTAACATACCTGGGATTCATATTTGTGTATGACATGAGGTTGGGCCAAAGTATACTTTTTATCTGTATAATTTATGTATTTAATATGATACTTCACTAAATCAACAATTTTTGTTGGGAAAAAAAATAAACCTGTTTTCTTACTGCTTCTCAGTGGTACCTTTGCTATAAATCTAGTGGACATAGTTATGTAGATCTCTTTCTGGACTCTACAATCTGTTCCATTTTTCAGTCTATTTGTATTCTATTTGTCCCCATATAGAGTGCTATCTGTTCCCATTGACTTAATTATTTATGTTTTCTAATAAATTCTTTAATTTCCCTCTTCATCTTGTCTCATTTCTTGGCTTTTTGCATTTCCATGTGAAATTTATAGTCAAATTATTTATCAACTTTATAGTCAATTTCAATAATAATTTTATTTGGAATTGCATTGAATCTGGAGAGTAGGTAACAGAAAATGAACAATTTAATCTGGAGTTCATCATTGAAATTTACATCTGATTTAAATACATTATATAAATTTCTCTAGTAATAGTTCAGGATAGTAGTAGTTCAGGATATATGTTATAACAATATTTGATGGATTTAGTAGTTACTTAGTGCTTATTAGTCTTATCAGTTCAGTTCAGTTCAGTGGCTCAGTCGTGTCCAACTCTTTGCGATCCCATGAATCGCAGCACGCCAGGCCTCCCTGTCCATCACCAACTCCTGGAGTTCACTCAGATTCTTGTCCATCGAGTCTGTGATGCCATCCAGCCATCTCATCCGCTATCGTCCTCTTCTTCTCCTGCCCCCGATCCCTCCCAGCATCAGAGACTTTTCCAATAAGTCAACTCTTTGCATGAGGTGGCCAAAGTAATGGAGCTTCAGTTTTAGCATCATTCCTTCCAAAGAAATCCCAGGGCTGATCTCCTTCAGAATGGATTGGTTGGATCTTCTTGCAGTCCAAGGAACTCTCAAGAGTCTTCTCCAACACCACAGTTCAAAAGCATCAATTCTTCGGTGCTCAGCCTTCTTCACAGTCCAACTCTCACATCCATACATGACTACTGGAAAAACCATAGCCTTGACTAGACAGACATTAGTTGGCAAAGTGATGTCTCTGCTTTTGAATATGCCATCTAGGTTGGTCATAACTTTTCTTCCAAGGAGTAAGCGTCTTTTAATTTCATGGCTGCAGTCACCATCTGCAGTGATAGTAAGTCATAATTTTACCTGATTTTACCTATTTTTTGTTGCTATTATATAGAAATAAAACTGAGACTGGAGAGTTTTATTTTTGAAAATAAACTGTAATTTGAGACTGAAAGTCTAATCAGTTCAGTTCGGTTCAGTTGCTCAGTCATGTCTGACTCTTTGCGACCCCATGAACTGCAGCACACCAGGCCTCCCTGTCCATCACCAACTCCCAGTGTTTACTCAAACTCATGTCCTTTGAGTTGGTGATGCCATCCAACCATCTCATCCTCTGTCATTCTCTTCTCCTTTCACCTTCAATCTTTCCCAGCATCAGGGTCTTTTCAAATTAGTCAGTTCTTTGCATCAGGTGGCCAAAGTATTGGAGATTCAGCTTCAGTATCAGTCTTTCCAATGAATATTCAGGACTGATATCCTTTAGGATGGACTGGTTGGATCTCCTTGCAATCCAAAGGACTCTCAAGGGTCTTCTCCAACATCACAGTCCAAAAGCATCAGTTCTCCAGTGCTCAGCTTTCTTTATAATCCAACTCTCACATCCATAGATGACCACTGGAAAAACCATAGCTTTGACTAGACAGACATTTGTTGGCAAAGTAATGTCTCTGCTTTTTAATATGCTGTCTAGGTTGGTCATAACTTTCCTTCCAAGGAGTAAGTGTCTTTTAATTTCATGGCTGTAATCACCATCTGCAGTGATTTTGGAGCCCCCACCCCCCAAAATAAAGTCTGCCACTGTTTCCACTGTTTCCCCATCTATTTGCCATGAAGAGATGGGACCAAATGCCATGATCTTAATTCAGTTTTCTGAATGTTAAGCTTTAAGCCAACTTCTTCACTCTCCTCTTTCACTTTCATCAAGAGGCTCTTTAGTTCTTCTTCACTTTCTGCCATTAAAATCTAATAGTAACTGAAATACAAGGATTCTGTGGCGGTTTCCTTTCAATCAGTAGAGAAACTGACATTACTGAATGTCCTTAGTGGGGGAATAAGAGACAACTTTATATGGATATCTGAATTCCATGAGCTGTGTTTGTTCAGCACACAACTTCTATATCCATGGTAAACCATCCCACGCAAATTAGAACATTTATCAGATGTTCACTCTGGTAAAGATGTATATTGGAGATGAGTTCTTATTACTAGCATGCCAGTGATTAAATGTCTCAATGAGATGATATAAGTAGATGATGTTTTCAAGTGTTACTTGCAAAACAGATGCTCAATAATTAGAAATAGACATTTCAAAAAGAGGTTAGTTATAGACTGACTCATTTCATATTCATTAGTGTATTTTTTTTCACTTTAAGTCACTTTCTTTTAGTGAGTTCTTATTTTTGGAGTTTTATAACAGTTAAAAAGAAAACATTAAAATAGAGCTGAGCCATTTTCAACTGGTGAGATAGATAATGTAGAACTTCATTTCACTGAAATGTTAAATAAATGTCAGGTTCCCACACCTTATCATACTACCTGACAATAATAGGCACTTGTAATTAGTTAGCTCTATTATTTGAGTTTTTCTTCAACTTCCGATTTGATTTCAAGAATAGCATGTTTTCTCTAGACATAAGAACTCTTTCTAGTCTAATGTTTTTCCTCCTGTTCTGTAAAAAAAAATTACATGCTCCCTACCTGAATCACAAAGAGAAATTATACTTTTCACACATCATCTTTCTCCCTTTCTTCTCTTTTGCTTATTGTTTTGTTTATTTTCTAACTGAATACATTTGATACAATTATATGTTTTGTAAGATTAAGATGTACAGCATATTTTTGTTGTTGTTCAGTTTCTCAGTCGTGTCCAACTCTTTGTGACCCCATGGACTGTAGCACGCCAGGCTTCCCTGTCCTTTACCATCTCCTGGAGCTTGCTCAAACTCATGTCCATTGAGTCAGTGATGCCATCCAACCATCTCATCCTCTGTCATCCCCTTCTCCTCCTGCCTTCTATCTTTCCCAGCATCAGGGTCCTTTCCAATGAGTTGGCTCTTCACATCAGTTGACAAAATAATTGGAGCTTCAGCTTCAGCATCAGTCCTTCCAATGAATATTCAGGACTGATTTCCTTTAGGATTGACTGGTTGAATCTCCTTGCAGTCCAAGGGGCTCTCAAGAGTTTTCTCCAACAGCAGTTTGAAGGCATCAATTATTTGGCACTCAGTATTCTTTGTGGTCCAACTCTCACATCCATACCTGACTACTGGAAAAACTATAGCTTTGACTATATGGACTGGAGAATGGAATGGCAAACCACTTCAGCATTCTTGCCTTGAGAACCGTATGAACAGCACAGCATGTTACTTTGATACATTTCTGTGCTGCAACATGATTTGCCAATATATTGAGATTTATTAGGTATGAGAATTCAAAGTTCTGGGAGCTCTTAAAAAATTTTTATCAATCAGTCCTTGAGGAAGTACTTTCAATCCGAGGTAAAACCTCAGTTATACCTTCAAATCCTGATCTTAAAGAAATAGTCACAGAAAATAAATGAGTACATGTTTATTAAAGCAGAAAGACTTTATTGAAGTTTAGCATGTCCCCATTTAGCAGCCCTAATATAGCAAATCGGAGAAGGCAATGGCACGCCACTCCAGTACTCTTGCCTGGAAAATCCCATGGATGGAGGAGCCTGGTAGGCTGCAGTCCATGGGGTCGCAAAGAGTCGGACACGACCGAACGATTTCACTTTCACTTTTCACTTTCATGCATTGGAGAAGGAAATGGCAACCCACTCTAGTGTTTTTGCCTGGAGAATCCCAGGGACAGGGGAGCCTGGTGGGCTGCCGTCTATGGGGTTGCACAGAGTCAGACACAACTGAAGCGACTTAGCAGCAGCAGCAGCAACATCTGTTTTGGAGAAGGCAATGGCATCCCACTCCAGTACTCTTGCCTGGAAAATCCCATGGACGGAGGAGCCTGGTAGGCTGCAGTCCATGGGGTTGCTGAGTCGGACACGACTGAGCGACTTCACTTTCACTTTCACTTAATATAGCAAATAAATTCTGTGAACCTAAATTTTTTTCTCAAACCTGAAGTTAAATCCACTAACTGTGAAAAGCTCTCTCCATGGCTTTTGAGGTATTTTTTATCTATTGAATATTCTGTCAAGAAATCCTTTTAAGTTAGTAGAAACTTCTAGTGAAGATATGTAGCTGTACAGATAAATTATTATATCTGGGAAATTGTTGTAGTTGGCATAGTTGTAGATAACATAGTTTAAGAGCTCTTTAAAGATACACAGTAAAGAAATAAGATCTGTTTTGTCCATTTCTATGTTTTAATTGATCTTGTTTGAATATTTGCAAATTTGATTGGCAAGGATGGATGACATATGCCTAATTTACACTTTCTTCGCCTCTGGTTTGAAACCAAGAATCACATGGTTAGAATGGCTTATTATAGAATTTTATTTTCTGTACAAATTCCTCATTAATCAGATTATTGTTTTTAAATTTCTATTTTTACCACATGATATATCATCTTTAAAGAATGTTGTATTCCAAGTTGTTGTTACTAGCAACTGACATTTAAGTCAGTAAACATATTGGATTGTGTAACATAATCAGCTCACTTTGGGGAGAATAAAGCAAAGGAAGCTGATATTTCTATAAAAATGAGAAGTTTTGAATTTCTACACTTTAGCGAGCTACACATGGTCTTGAGTAAATTATTTAACCTACCTGAATTTCAGTAACTTCATTTATAAAATAAAATTAATGCCAGTTCCATAGCTTATGTTGAGGAATAAATTAGAAAATATTTGTAAAGTGTTTACCACTTTCCCCAGCATATGTTATATGGTATATAAATTTTAGCTATTATTGCAACAAATATAAAATTCTGCTCGATTTAATTATTCAATATTCTCTAATGAGCTGCTGCTGCTGCTGCTAAGTCGCTTCAGTCATGTCCGACTCTTCGTGACCCCATGGACTGCAGCTTACCAGGCTCCTCCGTCCATGGGATTTTCCAGGCAAGGGTACTGGAGTCGGGTGGCTAATGAGCCTATATTACTTAAATCTTTTGTTACTTTAATTTGAAGATAAGAACAATTATATTAAACAGTAGTTGAATTGATATCTTGAGTAACTAAGGCACTAAATTTTGAGAGATTAATAAAAATATATGTTCTGTAATATTCAGTATGTATTATGATTAATAGGTAATATTTGTTAAATTAACAAAATAAAGTATGTGGCTTAAAAGTGAAAATAATAGCTGTTATATGTGTTTAGAATGAAATGTTCATAAAATAAACTTGGATGGAAATAGAGTACTAAAAAGACATCTACAATCTATCAGCATTTATTCTGGAAAATACTGAAAATGGTTATCTTAGTATCTACTAGCAAGCAATAAAATGCAGAAAAGCAATACAAGATCAGAGACAGGAACCCACGTTTTAATCCTCATCCTTTTCCTTACCCCAAACTTTTCCATTAACTATGCAGCTTTATCATGGTCTGAAAGTGTTTTGTTTTTCTAGATTTAGTCTCCTCACCTGAAGGAACAAAGTGAAAATATTAATTCTAAAGAATTCTAGGGTAACTTTCAGTCTAAAATATCTTTGATAAACTTTCTGATGAATAATACTCAGGTCCAAGCATAGATCCCAGGAGTTTGGTAAAAGTTAAAGAGAGATACTAGAACCAGAGAAAGACTTGCAGAAAAATTGTAATTAAGTAATTTGGGGATAGGTAACTTAACTGATAGTTTTAAAGTAAGTTATTGAGAAAAATAAATGATTTCCAAAGTATCAAACTACAGGAAACAGTATCTCCAAAGCTGACTACAATTTTATATTTAATTATCTTTGGCCTATAGATAATATATAACCTGAACAAATAGACTAGCTTATTGACTTGGGCAATGCAATTATATGATCTGTATGTCAATTCATTTTGTGTGCTTTTTTTTTTTTTTAATTTTGTACCCTTCATTAGTAGATGAGAGTGGAAGTATATGTTATTGAGTGCACATGAAATATGGTGATAGAGATGATGCTAATTTATAACATAAGAATTCAACAGCTGCTAGTTGTTATTATCTGTCTCTAGACTGTGAGCTTATTTTTTTCAGAGGGAAGGAGTGACAGTTAGTTTGGTTCATCATTGTCATGAGAATTTAACCTTTCCCAGAGTAGGGACTCAATAAATGTTGCAAATTCATGGACTTGGTTCTTTGCATTGGTCGATTTTAACACTGGTCCTGCAGCTTTTGAAATTTCCATGATTCTATTTTTATATGAAATTGTGATTTGAGACTGTCAGCCAAGACTAATGAGAATAAGATGAAAATTTTTATTAACTTTTAAACAGGCTCTCAGCCTTTCTGGAGAGCTACTGGTGATGAGTCATCATGCTATTTCAGTGTGACTATCATGTTTGTGTTCAGAATAGAATCTCTAGTTGTGACATGCCTCATTTTTATAACTTTTTATATAATGCTAAAATGATAATTTAATTTATATAATATCCCAGAAGAGAATACTCCTGGAGAAAAGAGCAAAAGAAATTTAGGAAAAAGAAATATTACTTCTGGAAAAGAACTGCATAGCTTCATAAAATAAATGTAGTCTTCAACAACTTGCTGTCAAAGAAAGCTATACATTAGTCATTAGCAGACTCAGATTCTGGTCCACATTAATTTAGTAACTATCTTGGACAAATTGTTATCCTATTAGAAGCTCAGTTTCCTTAAGAGGAAGATTTTTCAAGCTGACAGTTTCTAATATCCCTCACAGCACTGTAAGTATGGACACTGGAGGAATTTTCATTGCATTCTGTTCTCCTTGGGAAAGGCTACCCACTCCAGAATTCTGGCCTGGATAATTCCATGGACTGTATAGTTCATAAGGTCACAAAGAGTTAGACACGACAGCGATTTTCACTTACTTACTCCTTGATATTCATGACAACTTGTTTGGTTGAGAAAATAATTCAGGCTTACAGTACAAACATACATTCTAAAATCATACTTTCTAACTTTAAAATTTTTATTTATCACTAGTGTAGAAAATTTTAATTCGTGTATGAGAGATTGTGTTTCAAGACTTTTAAACTTTCAACCATTATAATAAATTGACTCTTTTAAAGATATATAAACATAATTTGTTCATTTGTTTTGTGAGTAGTGCTGGTGTTATCATATAACAGTCATATAAACACAGGCTAAATTCCCTTTTTGTAGGAATTTAAGAATTATTCCTCTATCTTTTTGCACAACACAAAGTAAGAGCCTCTAAAAAATGTGACTTTTATTTCAAGATTTAAGCCAATGTCAACCTTTACAAAACACAGGTATACATAATATAAAGCTGTTTATAAGCCAGATTTAAAGTGTCTGGTGCCATTCAGATGTACTCGATGATGGTAAGAAAATAATTAGAGCTATTTGAGAATAGTGCTACATGGAGCATCTCTAAATGCTAGCCAGTTTACCTAGCTCATGCCCAAACTGTAGACATCAAAATAATTTCTGTTGCCAACTTATCTGAGTCACTATGTTTTACTGTGTAAGAGATTTTCACAATTATAACTTGAGTTTACAATAGCAACATTAAGATTAGTACACACGTAAACTTCCTATTGTAACAAGTTGTCTTCTTTTTAAAAAATGACTTTTTCACACTGGGTAATTTTACACTGAGCATAGTGAATGCTTTATGTTACCTGTGCTTTCAATTTATTTATTTATTTTATTTCTTGGCTGTAGCAGGTCTTTGTTGCTGCGCACAGGCTTTCCCTAGTTGTGGTGAGCAGGGGCTATTCTTTGTTGTGTTGTGCGGGCTTCTTATAGTGATGGCTTTACTTGTTGCAGAGCATAGGCTCTAGGGTGTGGGCTTTAGTAGTTGCAGCACGTGGGCTCAGTAGTTGCAGCTCAGGGGCTCTAGAACACAGCGTCAGTAGTTGTGGTGCACAGGCTTAAGTGGCTCTGCAGTATGTAGAATCTTCCTGAACCAGGGATTGAACCCGTGTCCCCTGTATTGCAAGGTGTATTCTTAACCACTGAACAACAGGGAAGCCCAGTGTTACCTGCAATCTAAAGGCAAACCTTCCAGGCTGAGTGGAATGAAGGATTCATGGAAAGATTACTATTAACAATGAAAAACAAATTATTAACCTGAAACATTTCTCTGAGGGATCCATGATTATATTCACTAGGTCTACAAAACAACAAATTAAGTCAGAAATGGTATTCCCTCCCATCTGAACCCAGATGATCACATGTCACATATAGCTATTGGCATATACCTAATTTCTGGCTGATATACCTAATTTCCTCTGCTATTCAAGAAAGCATTTTGGATGCAAGTTTCTATGTTATTGTACAAAAATAGCTTTGCATTTACTCTGATTTAATATACCTACGTATTTGTTTTTGTTACTGTATATTTAAATAGGAGATATATGCATAGAATAGTGAGTAAAATCTTAATGAGCTAATGCCTAATATAAGGACATAGTCATTTACTACCATCTTGTTCATAAATTAAGAACTTTCCAAAAACCTTAATGCTGTTTTGGGGGATATTTTGGTTTGGTTTTTGTGATCACATCATATCTGCCTACCACTTCTAAAAGTATTATGTTGACAGTTGGATTATATTTTTTTTAACTTTGTTTTAGATTTACTCTTTGTATGTATCAGTTCAGTTCAGTCACTCAGTCATGTCCGACTCTTTGTGACCCCATGAATTGCAGCACGCCAGGAAAGTTATGACCAACCTAGATAGCATATTAAAAAGCAGAGACATTACTTTGCCAACAAAGTTCCGTCTAGTCAAGGCTATGGTTTTTCCAGTGGTCATGTATGGATGTGAGAGTTGGACTGTGAAGAAAGCTGAGGACCAAAGAATTGATGCTTTTGAACTGTGGTGTTGGAGAAGATTCTTGAGAGTCCCTTGACTGCAAGGAGATCCAACCAGTCCATTCTGAAGGAGATCAATCCTGGGATTTCTTTGGAAGGAATGATGCTAAAGCTGAAACTCCAGTACTTTGGCCACCTCATGTGAAGAGTTGACTCATTGGAAAAGACTCTAATGCTGGGAGGGATTGGGGGCAGGAGGAGAAGGGGATGACAGAGGATGAGATGGCTAGATGGCATCACTGACTCGATGGACATGAGTCTGAGTGAACTCCGGGAGATGGTGATGGACAGGGAGGCCTGGCGTGCTGCGATTTATGGGGTCACAAAGAGTCGGACACGACGAGCGACTGAACTGAACTGAACTGAACAGCCATCTATTCTGTTATGTGACTGTTGTTCATTCAATTTCATTGTTTTAACAATGAATGATGATTATGATACTGCTTTCATATTAACTGTAGCTTTTATTATTAAATATATCAAGTTGAGTTTATTTGAGACGAAGCTCAGATACAAATCTCTGTAATCTGGCTCCAAGTACTGCACTCTTAATCATTTTAGTGTATGCCATCTCACTGTCTATTTCATAGTAACATGTTGCCGCTTCTTTTATTGGTGTAGACAAGTTGTTTCTGCTTTTCCAGTGATGACTAATGCAGTTTTGTATACTCTTGTACAAATATCCTAGTTTAAATGTATGAGAACTTACCTAATGTATAAATTTATGACTGAAATTGATGGAATGTAGTGTGTGCAAGAATGCAGATTTATTAGATGGCTTCAAACATTTTCCAAAGTGGTGATAATAGTTTAGATACTTACAATAGCATATGAGTGTTTCCCTTGATCTACATGCTAGTCAAATTAGAATTTTAAATCTATTCTCATTTGATGTATGTGGAATAGATTTCCATTGGGATTTTAATTTGAATTTTTACTGACTTGTTTACATCTTCACATTTCTTAGTTGCCTAGTTGTGTTTCCTCTTTTGTGAAGTGGCCCTTTAAGACTTTTGCCTATATTTAGATAGATTCTCTCTCACTTTTCTAATTAATTGTAGAAGTTTTCAATATATTTTAATTGTCAGTATTGTAAATATTTTTTCACACAGTGTTTTTTACAGTTTTTGTAAAAGAATGATTTGTAATGCTATTGAATACATTAATCTTTATTTTATAATTGATAACTAATTGTGTTTAGTTTTAAGAAATTCTTTCTTACCCTTATGAAAATATTTTATTACCTTCTAAAATATTCATAAGTATTCTCTTGTAGAGCTCTGATACACAAAATATAGATTTTATGTATAGTGTACAGAAGAGACAAAATTTAATTTTTTACATATATCAATATCTAGTATTTGAAGGAGCTTTTTTTAAAAAAGTCAAATGATTGCTAGTGCCTCCTCTGTCATATATCAAATGACCATCTGTGCATGGAACTGTTTCTATTTATGTCATTTTTTTATCAGCACCTAATCTTCTCCAGGGATTCCTTGGTTATTCTCATCTATTTTAACCACCAAATGAACTTTAACTTAACTTTCCTAGTTTTTCCAATTTGCATTTTTAAATAGTTTATAGCATAGATGTTATAGCTATTAATATTATTAGTAACTGTATCATGACACATAATTATGGAAAAGGCAAGCCTCAATATATCTCTTAGACCATTCAGAGTATTATAACAGAATGCCATAGATTGGGTGGCTCACGAACAACAGAAATTTATTTTTCAAAGTTCTAAAGATTGGAAATTCCAAGATCAATGTTTCAGCAGATTTGGTGTCTGATGAGAGCTTGCTCCCTTGTTCCTAGATGACTGTCTTTTCACTGTATTCACATGGCAGAAAGGACAAAGGAGCTGGACTTCCTTTTATAAGGGCACTAATCCCATTCATGAGAGCTCCACCCTCATGACCTAATAATTTTCCAAAGGCTCCACCTTCAAATACTATTATGCTGGGTATTATGATTTCAACATAAAATTTTGGGGAGGATACAAACATCCACTCTATTGTATTATACACCAGGTCTTCACTCTCACATTTCACTTTCGACATGACTGAGAGACTTCACTCTCACTTTTCACTTTCATGCATTGGAGAAGGAAATGGCAACCCACTCCAGTGTTCTTGCCTGGAGAATCCCAGGGACGGAGGAGACTGGTGGGCTGCCATCTATGGGGTCACACAGAGTCAAACACGACTGAAGTGACGCAGCAGCAGCAGCAGCAGCTCCCAAATCAAGTCATTCTTGCATGCAGAATATATTTATTCCACCTCAGTAGAAAAGTCTTAACTCATTCCATAATCAACTTTAAAGTCTTAGTCCAAAATCTCATCAAAAATCTCATCTAAATTAGATATAGGTGAGACTCAATGTACAGTTTATCCTGAAGCAAATTGGTTTCCAGTTGTGAACTGGTGAACCCAAATAAGTTATGTACTTTCAAAATGCAATAATGTCACAAGCATAAAATAGGCATTCTTATTCCAA
>NW_024070187.1:63573329-63756104 GCF_014754425.2 Oryx dammah
CAAAATGCAATAATGTCACAAGCATAAAATAGGCATTCTTATTCCAAATCAGGACCAACAATTCCCTTATAATTCACTAAACCTTGAGGCTCAAGAATAATCCTCCTTGTCTTGATGCATTACTCTCCAGGCACCCTGGGGTGGAAGAACCATCTTCTGGACACACATGCAGGGGCAGTCCTGATCATTGTAGCCAGCTGGTCATCCTTGCCCCACAGATCGGGTGGCCCTGACTCCACAGTGCCTTTGTCCCCAGGTCCTACCTCCATGGTGTTTCTCTGATATTGTCCGGTTTGGAAGCAGTTCTGTGTCTATGTTGCAATCTGTTAATCCAGGAAGCTCTATTCTTGAAACAAAGGTAGGGAGAGGCATACCCACAGGGCTTATGTATCTCCTTGGTGGAGAGATGATGCCACACTGAATCTGCTAAAATTTGCTTTTTGTACCCTCCAGAGAGGTGGCCACTGTGGCCCATCTCACAACAGGACCTGCAAGAACCTTACCTGGAGTGACCAAGGAGCATGGAACCAGAGTGCAGGGCACCTCTGAGGGGAGGCAGTGCCAGGCCATACTCATTGAGGCCCTACAGGCACTGGCAGCCCCTCTTTGGAAACTGCTCTGCTTCTTTGCACTCTGGGCCTATGATGGGAGTGACAGCTTGGCTGATCTTTGAATTGTCTTCAGGGTCATTCTTCCACATTTTAGAGAATAGCTCCTGGCTTCTGTTGATATGGCTGATCCATACTGATCTCACTGTCAAAGGATCCTTGGGTGCATCTTAAGTGTTCTCATATTTTTGGAGTACTGATACGCTGAGAATTTTCCACCTCTTTAAATTTTACTTTTCTTTGGATTAACAATTCCATCTTTAAGACACTGCTCTCTTCTTGAATGTTGCTGGAGAGAATCAGGAGAAAACAAGCCATATTCTCAGCACTGCTTAGAAGTGTGTGCTCAGTCACTTCAGTCATGTTCAACCCTTTGCAATCCCATGGACTGTAGCCTGCCAGGCTTCTCTGTCCATGGAATTCTCCAGGCAAGGATACTGGAGTGGGTTGCCATTTCCTTCTCCAGGGCATCTTCCCAACCCAGGGATTGAACCTGTGATTCGTATGTCTCCTGCATTGGCACTTTACCTCTTAAAGACCCTACCCTACTAGCGCCACCAAGGAAGCCTCAGCTAAATATTCAGTTTCATTGCTCACATTCTATCACCCACAAAGGACAAACATAATTCAGCCAGGTTCTTTGCCAGTTTATAACTAGGATCAATTTTCCTCTAGTTTCCAGTAGCATGTTCCTCATTTTCATCTGAGACTACATCACAATGGCATTTGCCATCCATATTACTACCATATTACTATTACTACTTAAATACTCTCTAGAAAAACTGAGGCTTTTTTTTTTAAGCTCTTGTCTTTTCTTTCTGAGCTTTCATTAGAATCATTCATAGCTATGTAAGATTTTTCTAGCATTCACCATAGAACTCTTCCAGCCTCTACCCATTACCCATTTCCAAAGCTGCTTACATACATTTAGGTATTTGTCTTATAGTAACATCCCACCTTTTGGTAGCAATTTCTGTCTTAGTTGATTCAGGCTGCTATATTATAATACTGCAAACTGAGTGGCTTTTAAACAACAGAAATTTATTTCTAACAGTTCTGGAGGCTGGGAAGTCTAAAATCAAGTTACTAGCAGATTCAGTGTCTGGTTTCTAGGTCATATACAGCCATTTTTTGCTGTGACCTCACATAGCCAAAAAGTCAAGGATGTCTCTGGACTATCTTTTATAAAGGTATGCTGGTTTAGTGGCTATCGCATCTGACTCTTTGCGACCCCATGGGCTGTTGTCCACCAGGCTCTTCTATCCATGGGGTTTTCCAGGTAAGAATATTGGGGTGTGTTGCCACTTCCTTCTACAAGGGATCTTTCCCACCCAGGGATTGAACCTGGATTTTCCGCATTGCAGGCAAATTCTTTACTAAGTGAGTCACCGGGGAAGCTCTTATAAAGACATGATCCCATTCATTAAGGTTCTACTCTCTTTACCTTTTAAAGACTCCACTTCCAAATATAATCACAGTTTGTAGTAGGATTTCAACACACAATTTGGAGGGGGGCAGAAAAACTCAGTCCATAGAAACATCAAATTCAAGGACTACCTTCTATAGTTAGGACTATAATTCTTCAGACAATCATTTAGTTCCAGTGTTTTCCTGAGCTGGAGGTCATCGTTTTCCTTATTACTGAATCAACTTGCAAATACAGTCTTATACATGAGAATGACAAATACAAATGGGAAAGTGATAGAGGAGTAGTTTATGCAAAAAATAAATTCAATTTTTTGTGACCATTGGCTAACAACAGGTGGAGCTACTACCTTTAACACCAGGGTAAAGAACCTGCCTGTTACGTCAGTAGACATCAGAGATGTGGATTCAATCCTTGGGTCAGGAAGATCTGCTGGAGAAGGAAATGGCTATGCACTCCAGTGTTCTTGCTGGAGAATTTAATGGACAGCAGAGCCTGATGGGTTACAGTCCATGGGTTCACAAAGAGTTGGACTCTCCTGAGCAACTAACAAATGCACAATTTGACTAACACCAAACTCATTGGATACACTATTATTTTTAAGCATTAAGGGTGATCACAACGTCTTAAAGATTCCTCATCTTGACTAAACAGGAGGAAGCCAGTCTCCCTTTTTTTCACACATTTACTTTAGAAAACCTTGAAGTACAGATTCTTTCTCTATTTTTTGAGATGTAAATGTTCTCCTAATCCCTTGCCAGCTGTACAACCCTGGAGTATCTTTCTGAAGGACCTAGGTTATCTTTTCCAAAATATTCATCAAGGAAATAGAGCCTACCTCTTTCTGTCTCTGAAGAAGAGTAGGAACAAAACTTTGGCAAGTACCAGTTGGCAAGCATAGATGGCCTAATCACACTGACCCATCTCCCTCTCTCCCCCTAGTATCCTCAAGTACTTTTTCACTAGCTCAGGAAAGCACTTAAAAGCTCATGTATTTCTCTAATAAATAGTGATGTTGAACATCCTTTCATGTGTTTGTTAGCTATCTGTATGTCTTCTTTGATGAAATGTATATTTAGTCTTCTACCCATTTACTCATTTTTTTCTTTTCTTTTTTTTTTTTTTATATTGAGATACATGAGCTGTTTGTAATGTTTTGGAGGTTCAACCCTTGTCAGTTGCAATGAGTTATCTCCTCACACCAGTCAGCATGGCCATCATCAAAAATCTATAAACAATAAATGCTAGATAGGGTGTGGAGGAGAGGGAAACCTCCTGCACTGTTTTGGGGGAATGTACAGCCTCTATGGAGAGGCGTATGGATGTTCCTTAAAAAACTAAAAGTAGGGCTGCCTATGATCCAGCAATACCATCCCTAAGCATATATCCAGAGAAAACCATAATTTGAAAGGATACATGCACCCCGATGTTCCCTATAGTAATGTGTACAATAATCAGGACATAGAAGCAACCTAAATGTTTACCAACAGAGGAATGGATAAAGTAGATGTGGTACATATATGCAATGGAGTATTAATGCAGGAAACACAGGAGATGTGAGTTCAATCCCTGGGTTGGGAAGATCCCTTGGAGGAGAAAATGCAACCCACTCCAGTATTCTTGCCTGGAAAATTTCATGGACAGAGGAGCCTAGTGGGCTGCAGGCCATGGGGTCACAATGAGTCAAACATGACTGAGCATGCACAAACACATTACTCAGGCAAAAATGGAATGAAATAGTGCCCCTTGCAGAGATGTGGATGGACCTAGAGATTTTCATACAGAGTGAAGTCAGTCAGAAAGAGAAAAGCGAATATTGTATAATATTGCTATATGTGGAATCTAGAAAAATGGTATAGACGAACTTATTTGCAAAGCAAAATAGAATTACAGATGTAGAGAACAAACTTATGGCTACCATGGTGGGGAGTGGGACAAATTAGGAAATTGGGTTTGACATGTATACACTGTGTTTGTGCATGCTCAGTCACTCCAGTTGTGTCTTACTCTTGGCGACTCTATGGACTGTAGCCTGCCAGGTTCCTTTGTCCGTGGATTTTCCACAAGAATACTGGAGTGGTTTGCCATTCCCTCCAGACGATTTTCCTGACCCAGGGTTTGAACCCAAGTCCCCTGTGTCTCCTGCATCTGAGGCAAATTCTTTACTGCTGAGCTACCAGGGAAGCTTTGTACATACACTGTGTTGTGCCATGCTTAGTTGTGTCTGACTCTTTGCTACCCCATGAACTGTAGCCTGCTGAGCTCCTTTGTCCATGGGATCCTCTAGGCAAGGATGCTGAAGTGGGTTGCCATGCCCTCCTCCAGGGGATATTCCTAACCTACCATATGTAAAATAGATAGCTAATGAGAACCTACTGTGTAGCATAGGAGACTCTACTCAGTGATCTGTGGTGATCTATATGGGAAGGAAATCTAAAGAGTGGGGATATATATATATATATATATATATATATCTCCTCTGTCCATGGGATATATATTCAATTTGGTGTAAAACAGAAACTAACTCGAAATTGCAAAGCAACTGTATTCCAATTTTTTTTTTTTAAAGGGCCCGATCCCATGCACCTTTTCTTTCTATGGGATAGAATTCAATCTCTCTTCCCTACTGTGCTAGTCTTGAATAGCCAGTTTAACTTGTCTGGTTCAAATTCTCTTTCTATATATTCAGAGGATGTTTAATTAACAGTCATCTAATTTTGTCAGAAACAAGACATTATAGACAACTTGAAATATATATATATATATATATATATTTGTTTTAACTTATAGAAGCAAATTTCTAGGGAAAATATCTTTGAAGTAGTTGAATATAGTTAAAATTTAAGGAAATTGAATAATGAATTTCTCTAGCTGTGACTTAACAAGTTGTAATGAAATTTGTAAGACACTGAAGATAATATTAGCTCAGCAATGAATATAAGTTCTCTCCAGCAGTGGAAGACTTTTGACAGCATATATAGAGCTAGTCTACATTATCATGGAATTTAAAAATGTGCAGTTTCATCAGGGTCTCAGTATGCTATTTTTGTTTCTGAGGAAGCTGAAACTGGCTGTTATTAACGAAGGAGAAAATCAAGGACATCTGTTTATCTAAGGATATTAGAAAAGAACTTAGGCAGAACTGATGCAATTTTCAATTAGGCTATTTTCTTATTCATAAGGACTTTCTACAAATGTAGGGGACACAGTGTAAGGGACACACAGATATCTTTGAAATTGTCAAAATATGAGCTTGAAATAATTGCTCTTCTTTTTCTGGTCTTACTTCTTAGCATATTTGTTTGTGTGTCTTCATAAAGTTACACTCACTGGTGTGCTGTAAATGTTTAACAATTTGCTCTCAGAGAGGAAAAACCCCTAATTTGTAGTGCCTGCCAATATTCATGTTATAAACACCCATGCTTCCAGAGATATTGCTAATAAGGATTTGGGAGGAAATTCACAAAACCAACTCTTCCAAACTGCTGTGAGCCAATTTTAGCATACCTCTGGTTACATACATAGTTTTTAATGTTAATGAATTATCTACTAATTATCAATTAATTCTGGTTATTTCTTCTTGGAGATACTAGACTGAATTGAGCTTTCTTTCCCCCTTGTGGTTGAATGAGCTGTTATGATTACTTCTGGTCAGTAGATGATAGCAGAGGTGTTGAATATCACTTTCAGTCCAGATTATTTAACTGCCTTTGGAAGACCCTCCAGAACTCTCTTCCCTCTTCCAGGGAAGAGGGCATCTTCCAGGGAAGGTGGGCCTCTTCCAGATCGTAGTTTCTCATCATCTTCAGTCCTAGAGTAAAGATGAAAAGCATGGAAGCACAATTAATGTATGATAGACATTTGATATGAATGAAAATTAAATCTTTGTTATGTTGAACATAAATGTCAGGGTGTTTTGTTATTGCAGCATTGCCTAACTTATCCTTTCTGATAAATTATATATTATCAATGTATATAAAATGTCTTTCCATTCATATACTTTAAAATACTAAACGTCTTATGTCAGACATTGCAATTTGTTAAAAAAATGTATTTCTAGATTTCAGTTAGTCAGTCAGCCCTCATTTTTCTCTAGAGTCAAAGTGTCAGGTCAGTTTCTTTCTCTCCCTCGATTCTTGTCTCGTCAACAAAAATTTGGAATGACTGATTACTTACAGATCAAGCAAGCAGGATTTCTCAGCTCCAGTCTTATCATAGCAAGATTCAAAACAATAGATTGGTTACAACTCAGTTATAGCTCAAGCAGATCATTTATTAAACAGAAAGTGGATAGTACACACCTGAAATTTGGGAGTGGGCTGACCCTGAAGGAGTGGCCATGATCTATCTTGGCTTCCCTTTTTATACTCCCTGTCTCTTCCTCTTGGTTTTGCTCTGTGCAAAATGCAAATGGGCATACACTCAAGGCCAATCAGGGAAAGGGCATGTCTGGGCACATACAAAATAGGGCTTTTACATATTTATCAGGGTTGGCATGGACTGAGAGTTTTGATTGACAGTTGCAAGTTACATAACAAAGGCTCTAATTCTGCATGTCTTTCCCATCATTCCATCTGTTATAATCAGATGTGCTTGTATTCTTTTCAGCGAGGCCACCCCTCATTGCTCATGTCTAACTTTCTACCTAACAAAATGGCTATATCTTCAGAACCAAAAACAAAAACAAAACATACAAACAAACAAACAAAAAACTGGACCCATCAACAAGGGCAGTAAAGGATATTTTCTTTTCCCTTTCACATTTGTCTTTGCTGGTCTTTGAGATTTTTACCATTCCCCTAAGGACTTTTGTTTTCTTCTGCCAACATAAATAGCTTGTTTACTTAATTCCCTTTCACTTTTTCACTATTGTTTCCATTTGAAGGAAACACAACTTTTCTTTAAAATTATTTATCTTTGAATCCTAAAACAATTTTGATTATCAGAAACATAGTCATCTAGATTCATATATTTTCTTTTTTGATTTTCAATGTTGTGTTAATTTCTGCTATACAGCAAAGTAATTCAATGATAGGAATTCTTTTTTATATTCTTTTCCACTTTATTTTATCATAGAATATTGAATATAGCTCCCTGAGATGTACAGGAGGACCTTGTTGTAATCCACCCTATATGTAATAGCTTGCATCTACTAACCCAAAATCCCCACTCCATCCTACTCCCCACCACCACCTCCTGGAGCAACTACAAATGTGTCCTCTCTGTCTGTGAGAGACTCCTATTTTCAGTAACCTCCTGAGCCTTTGCATTTCTAATAAAATTCTAGAGAGTTCTTTAACTTGTGAAATTGTATGTATCTTTAAAAGATAGTTTCTTCCCATACTAGTTTTATGTATTCATTGATACAAATTTTCATGCCCTATGACTAAAACCTCAGTGAAGTGTGAAGTGAAGTGTGAAAGTCGCTCAGTTGTGTCAGACTCTAGTCCATGGAATTTTCCAGGCCAGAATACTCAAGTGGGTAGCCTTTCCCTTCTCCAGGGGATCTTCCCAACCCAGGGATTGAATCCAGGTCTCCCACATTGCAGACGGATTCTTTACCAGCTGAGCCACAAGGGAAGCCCAAGAATACTGGAGTGGGTAGTCTATCCCTTCTTCAGGGGATCTGCCCGACCCAAGAATCGAACTGGAGTCTCCTGCATTACAGGCATTAGCAAATGTGTCTTATAAATCTGTGGATTCCAGGCAAGTTTTACTACCACAGCTCCATCCTTAGCCTTAGATGCAGTTGCTAACAGGGAAAAGAAACACAGTTTGGAACAGGTGTTCAGGCACTGCCTATCAATAACTAATACAATCATACATTTAAATTTCCATTTCCCTTTCTCACTGTTCCCATTTTGAATTCAAGAAACTTAAAAAGATTTCTATTATGTATCATCTTCCTAATCTCATACAAATTTGGAGGAATTAATTATTTCTCAAAATACTTTGTAGCTATCTGCTGAAAAAAAATCTTAACACAATAAATATCCAAGATAAAAAAAAATATCCAAGATTGTCACAATCACTGTGACATGTATATGTCCAACAATACATGATGGATTGAAAAAAGTCATATACCCATGCAATGTTATATTATTCAGCCATATAAAGGATGAACCCTGAAAATATGCTAAATAAAATAAGCCACACACAAAATAACAAATACAATTCTACTTACATTGAGTATCTAGAAGAGGCAAATTCAGAGAGACAGAGAGTAAAACAGAGATTACCAGAGGCTGGAGGTGTTGGTAAATCATGAGTTATTGCTTAGTGCATATAGAGTTTATCTATGGGAAGATGAGAAAATTCTGAAAACACATAGTAGTAATGTTAAAATGTTAACATATTTAATGTTGTAGAATTGTATACTTAAAATGGCTAACATGGAAATTTTATGTATATTTTACTGCAAAAAATTATATATATAGTGGAAAATGTCTCTCCACCTCTGAACATCCCATACCACAATCTGGTAATCACTCATTTTCTTCTATGTCCTTGCAAAGTGTATTCCCCGTTTTATTTAAGAATAAACACTGTCATGTTTTAACATTAGAAAAGTAATAAATGGTGCCAATTTCAGCAGCAAAAAGAAAAATAAAAAGAGTGAAAAGAAAAGGAAAAAATGCTCTTATATAACCAGCTATACTACTTAAGCTATGTTAGACCCAGCAGTGTCTGAGTTGACTCAAGACATAGAAACCACACAGTGAGTAAAACAGAAAGTACTTAATACAAGGAAACTCTGTTACCTTACAGCTGAGGGAGAGGAAAAGGAAAAACTTGAGAACTGACTTCCCTACTCCTGAAGGCTGGGATCCCATTTCTAGATGTCTGAAGTATTCATGGATTTGCATAGCTAGTTTGAAGTCTTTGGGCAAGAAGTAAGCAACCTTCAAGGAGCAAGAAGGGTACAGTTCATCAGTAGATGATGGTGCAGTTACCAAAAAAGGGTAGTGGTTTGGAAAGAACACTCTGGACTACAGGCAAGCGGTTCAGGGACATGCAGAAGGAATCAGATTGCCAGTGTGGATAGAAGGTCTCTCGGGCAATGATTTCTGTGTCAAGAGGACCACATGGAGGTAATTACTAGACCACATTGGGCTACAACATCACCAAGTTATCATGCTTGCTAGTCACAGGCTTGGGCAGAACTCCACCTGATGTCTTTATCACCCCCACCTCTCCATCACTGACTTGATAAGCAACAGCTGGAAATCTAAGGCAATGCCTTTCTTTTTCAGTACCTTCTAGTGTCCTCTACCAGAGAAGGCGATGGCACCTCACTCCAGCACTCTTGCCTGGAGAATCCCATGGATGCAGGAGCCTGGTAGGCTGCAGTCCATGGGGTCACTAAGGGTCGGATACGACTGAGCGACTTCACTTTCACTTTTCGTTTTCATGCATTGGAGGAGGAAATGGCAACCCACTCCAGTGTTCTTGCCTGGAGAATCCCAGGGTCGGGGGAGCCTGGTGGGCTGTCATCTATGGGGTCGCACAGAGTCGGACACGACTGAAGCGACTTAGTAGCAGCAGCAGCAATGGTGTCCTCTACTGAGAAAACTTACCATATGTTGTGCTCACTATGAAGGAGAGATGGTTAAAGGAACTCTGTATATTATGAGAAAGTGTACGTATATACACATGAATATTTAATATATGCATACACATACATGAATATTTCCTGGTGGCTCAGATGGTAAAGAATCTGCCTGTAATGCAGGAGACCAGGGTCTGATCTCTAGATTGGGAAGATCCTCTGAAGAAGGGAATGACTACCCACTCCAGTATTCTTGCCTGGAGAATTCCATGGACAGAGGAGCCTGGTGGGCTATAGTCAGTGGGGTTGCAAAGAGTCAGATATGACTGAGCAACTACCTGTATATGCTATATATTATATATATACATGTATTACATACACATGTGTATATACTATATGTGTGTGTAATGTGTATATGTGTGTGTGTATTTTTAGCTGAGGATCAGTAAATTGTTAACTAAGACAGATAATATGACAAAGCTTCCTTCAGCCACCCAAATTCAACTTAAACACTGGGATTGATCTGTACCTTTCTGCTTCATGAAAATATTGAAATAGAGGAATGCTTTCCCTTGATGATTTCAAGAATCTTTGAAGGTCACATGAGTAATGAAATTCATGTGACAAACTTTTTCTATCCGATTCCTTTTTTTTTTTCATTTTATTTTTCTTTACAATACTGTACTGGTTTTGGCACACATTTCTATTGTAATTTTACAAAAACAGGGCTGTTTCACAGGTTTAGAATAATTGACATTATAAGGAATAGCATTAATCATATTAATAATAATCTGAGTTGTATATCATACAAAGCCAGCAGTTAATCCTTTTTTATGCTCTTATAAGAATTCAGATTCATAATTCTATGTGAAATAGAATCTACTGTTTGTGATTTTTAATTGTTCCATAGCTTATAATGAGGATCTCATACATTAGGAGCTTTCTCTGTATACCTGACATGGAACTAGAAGCAGTAATTTATGAAATAGTCAAAGAAATTATGGGATTGGAAGCTAATGTGTACTGGTTGCATACATTTTAAGACATAAAAGTAATATGAACAATCTGCTCTTTTAAAGAAGTATAATTTACATAGGATAAGCATAAAATTCAGGATATTTAGTGAATTTATAAAGCTATGTAGCCAGAACATCATTTAGTTTTAGAACATTTCCATTGCCTTTATTTTTTTTATTATTATTTTTTAACACAAGTATATGGAATTTATTTTTTTTTCATTTGATGCACAAATAGCAAAATATTTATTTAATATAGAAGTGGTGGAGTAGTAATCTCTCCTATATATTTTTTTTTAATTTTTATTTTTACTTTATTTTACTTTACAATACTGTATTGGTTCTGCCAATACATTGACGTGAATCCGCCACGAGTGTACATGAGCTCCCAAATTGCCTTTAAATGTTCTCTTGTGTCTTATTTTCAGTCAGTCTCCACTCCCATCCTCAGCTCCAGGCAACTACTGTCTCTATAGGTTTGCCTATCTAGGAAGTTTTATATAAATGTAGTATCTTTTGTATTTGGTTTGTTTCATTCAGCATAAGGTTTTTGATGTTTATGTATGTTAGACTGTATGTCTATAGTTTCTTTTTATTGCTGAATCATATGCCTTTGCATTCATTTGTAAAATTTTATTTTGATAGTATAAAAAGTTGTTGCAGTATAGTTTTGTTATTCCTTCTCTTTTTTGCTATCATTGTCATATAAATTACATCTTTAGAAATTACAGTCTCATCAATACATTTAAAATTTATTGCATTATGTGTTGACTTTTATATTACATAGAAGAAATTAATTATAAACAAACATGCATTTACACTCTTTTGTATTTGTCTATTAGTTACCTTTATGGGTACCATTAAATTCTTCTTTTGGATTTATATTTGAACTAGTGTCTTTGATTTCAGCCTGAATAATTTCTATAGAATTTCTTGCAGAGAAGCCCAAGGCAGGAACACCTTGGCTATTCTTCCTGGAACTCTAAGAGTTTATCATGAATAAACTCTTATGAATTTGTTGTTTGTCTCTGGTTTATTTCCAGAGCTCCAAAAATGTCTGTTCTTGGCAATTTTGTTGAGTATTTTAGTTGGTTTGAGAAGTTAAGACATAAATCTATTCACTCTACTGTCGTCACTATATGTTTGTTTTAACCAGAATTATAATTCTAATATAAATTAAAGAAAATGAATAAAAGTTATCCATTTTACCTCTGGCTTGTAACTTTATTCCTAAACTGCTTTATTGTTGTTGGGTTTCTAGGTGAAAAATAATACCATGAATAGGAGCTTATGTAAAATTGTTTTCCGTTTCATTCATAATGTAGTTTAACCAAAGATAATATAAAGAAAATGCCATGCTTGAATGTAGAATATTGGTGTTTGTCACCATGAGGTATAAATAATGTGCTTTGGCAGAAAAAGAAATATATATATATATGAAATCCACAGTTAATTTATACAGAATTAAAGAATAAAAATACAAATTCAAATTCAGATATTTCTCAGGTATAATATTCATTATATGAGATGCAAAACAAAATAATATTCATAAATTAGTTATACAAATAATGTGATATATAAAAAGAATCACTTTGATCATTGTTTAAAATGATCTTAAATAGCCCTTCTAGCATAAATTTCTTCCTAAACTCGTGCTGTGATAGGTGCTACTCTTGTGTGGTATGACAATTCCCTCAATTTACTTCTATCTTTATTACAGTGCAGAGAGGTTTTAGTGTTCAGTTCTAGGCTGTAAGTTCTTTGTGGGACTCTACCTTATGAAACTGCTTTTCTAGTGCTTGGCAAAGTACTTGACAAATTAAACAATCAGTAAAATTTAGATCAAACACTGAATTGCCTAGACAGCTTTTTTCTAAATTGTGTTTTATTGAATATCAGTGACAGAGTATTCCAAGGAAAGAAACAAAAGGGCTACATGTTAAAATATGTTTGGGATAATTTTGTGTGCATGTGTGCTCAGTTGCTTCAATTGTGTCCAGCTGTTTGCAGCCCTGTGGACCGAAGCTCACCAGGCTCCTGTGTCCATGGGATTCTCTAAGCAAGAGTAATGGAGTGGGTTGCCATGCCCTCTTTCAGGGATCTTCCCAATGCAGGGATTGAACCTGTGTCTCTTAGTCTCTTGCACTGGCAGGTGGGTTATTTACTAGTGCCACCTGGGAAGCCCTGGCATGATCTTAATATACAGAAGTGCTTAGAAAACTTCAAGTAACAAAACTTCATCTAAATTATGACACAACATTTCACAAAAATTCCAGAGCTCATTTTATTCTTAAATATCCAGTAAATTTTGTATAACTATGGTTTGATGGGAAATGATAATCTGGAAGATCATTGGGATCTGATTTTCAAGGATTCTACTTCTTTTGTTTTTTACTTATAAATAAGTCTGTCTTCTCTCTGAGATGCTGTGTTCTTATCTGTAAAATGAAGTTACTAATAACTCATTAAGTTCTTATGTGAATTAAATGGAGCAATGCTGAATATATGTTAAACAACCAGTTTTCTCAAAAATACCTGTTTCCAACAAAGCAGGTATGATTTTGCATCCTTTCTGCATTAGGATAATTCAAGAAAAATTTCAATACATTACTGAATTCTAACAAATATAGATTTCTTAAAATCCAAATGATTCTTTCATAAATACTTTGAGGGAAGGGCTGGACTAAGTAAAAAATTTGAATTTAAAAATAACTTGTCTGAGGGGCGGTCCTAAGATGTCAGAGGAATAGGATGGGGAGACCACTTTCTCCCCAACAAATTCATCAAAAGAACATTTGAATGCTGAGTAAATTCTACAAAACAAATTCTGAATGCCAGAAGAGGACATCAGGCACCCAGAAAAGCAGCCCATTGTCTTCGAAAGAAGGTAGGAAAAAATATAAAAGATAAAAAGAGAGACAAAAGAGGTAGGGACGGAGATCTGTCCTGGGAAGGGAGTCTTAAAAAAAAAGTTTCCAAACACCAGGAAACACTCTCACTGGTGAGTCTGTGGTGAGCCTTGGAACCTCAGAGGGCAACATAACCAGGAGGAAAAACGAATAAATAATTAAAACCCATAGATTACGTGCCCAATGGTAACTCCCAGTGGAGAAACAGTGCAAATGCCTGTATCAGCCACTAAGGAGCAGGGGCTGGGCAGGGAGGCGCAGGCTGCATTGCTTAGAGTAAGAACCAGGCCTGAATGCCCCAAGGGTAATCTGAGCAAACTAATTTGAGATAGCAAACCAGACTGTGGGATAGCTACCAGGCGAAAAACCCTAACCTAAGGCATTGCCAGGCCTGCTCACAGAACAAAGTACTGAGCAGAGCTAGCCAGCTGCAGATCGGCCCATCCCCTCTGGAGACAGGCAGGCGAGGGCAAGCAGAGCCAGAAGGGGGCAATCGCAGCCCCAGAGAGGCATTATCTACCAAACTGCAAGCAGGCTTCATTGCTAGCCAAGACTTCTTGGGATTTGGGATGGTTGACATCCACCTGAGAAGGTGTGCCATTTGTACACCCAGAAAACCGAGCGGCAGGGATAGGGGAGGCGATAAGTCGCAGTGACTGTGCTCTCCAAGCACCTGGTCACCTGAGCTGCTCGGACCTGGGAAGAGCACAAAACACTGGCCCAACCGAGTCTGTGCTTCTGAGGAGTACCCAAGTACCTGAACCTGAGTGGCTTAGATCTGGGAAGTGCACACAACCCAGGGCTAGCCTCAGACAGTTCCCGGCAGAGCAACCTACAGCCTAAGCAGTGTAGACAGGGAAAGCACACACACCGTGCGTGGAGGCAAACCAGTGTGGCCGAGACACTGGGAACACACGCCAGTGTTAATTGTTTGCAGTGTTCCTCCCTCCTCACAGCAGGACTGAACAAGTGAGCCTAAAAAATTGTCCACCACTGCCCCCATGTGTAAGGGCAGAAATTAGACACTGAAGAGACCAGCAAACAAAAGAAGTTAAAAACAGAGCAAAATGCCTTGGAAGTAACAGATGGAGAAGTCTTGAGGCTACTGTAAGAATAAGACTGAAAACCAGAGGCAGGAGGCTTAAATCCAAATCCTGAGAACACTAGAAAACTCCTGACTTCAGGGAACATTAATTGATAGGAGCTCATCAAATGCCTCCATACCTACAGTGAAACCAAGCACCATCCAAGGTCCAAAAAGTTCCAGAGCAAGACCTACCACTCAAATTCTCCAGCAACACAGGAACACAGCCCTGAACTTCAATATACAGGCTGCCCAAAGTCACTCCAAACCCACTGACATCTCATAACTCATTACTGGACACTTCATTGCACTCCAGAGAGAAGAAATCCAGCTCCACCCACCAGAACACCAACACAAGCTTCCCTAACCAGGAACCCTTGACAAGCCACCCGTCCAACCTCACCCACAGCAAGGGAACTCCACAATAAAGAGAACTCCACAAACTGCCGGAATACAGAAAGGCCACCCCAAACACAGCAAGATGAAGAGGCAGAGAAATACCCAGCAGGTAAAGGAACAGGATAAATGCCTACCAAACCAAACAAAAGAGGAAGAAATAGAGAATCTACCTGATAAAGAATTCCGAATAATGATAGTGAAAATGATCCAAAATCTTGAAAACAAAATGGAGTTACAGATAAATAGCCTCGAGACAAGGATTGAGAAGATGCAAGAAAGGTTTAACAAGGACATAGAAGAAATAAAAAAGAGTCAATATATAACGAATAATGCAATAAATGAGATCAAAAACACTCTGGAGGGAAGCAACAATAGAATAATGGAGGCAGAAGATAGGATAAGTGAGGTAGAAGATAGAATGGTAGAAATAAATGAAACAGAGAGGAAAAAAGAAAAATGAATTAAAAGAAATGAGGACAATCTCAGAGACTTCTGGTACAATGTTAAGTGCCCCAACATTCGAATCACAGGAGTCCCATAAGAAGAAGACAAAAAGAAAGACCATGAGAAAATACTTCAGGAGATACTAGATGAACACTTCCCTAAAATGGGGAAGGAAATAATCACCCAAGTCTAAGAAACCCAGAGAGTCCCAAACAGGATAAACCCAAGACAAAACACCCCAAGACACATATTAATCAAATTAGCAAAGATCAAACAAACACAAAGAACAAATATTAAAAGCACCAAGGGAAAAACAACAAATAACACACAGGGGATTCCCATAAGAATAACAGCTGGTCTTTCAATAGAAACTCTTCAGGCTGGCAGGACATACTTAAAGTGATGAAAGAAAATAACCTACAGCCCAGATTACTGTACCCAGCAAGGATCTCATTCAGATATGAAGGAGAAATCAAAGCTTTACAGACAAGCAAAAGCTGAGAGAATTCAGCACCACCAAACCAGCTCTCCAAAAAATGCTAAAGGATCTTCTCTAGACAGAAAACACAGAAAGGGTATATAAACTCAAACCCAAAACAATAAAGTAAATGGCAATAGGGTCATACTTATCAATAATTACTTTAAATATAAATGGGTTGAATACCACAACCAAAAGACAAATACTGGCTGATTGGATACCAAAACAAGACCCCTATATATGCCGTCTACAAGAGACCCACCACGAAACAAGGGACACATACAGACTGAAAGTGAAGGGCTGGAAAAAGATATTCCACGCAAATAGAGACCAAAAGAAAGCAGGAGTAGCAATAGTCATATCCGATAAAATAGACTTTAAAACAAAGGCTGTGAAAAGAGACAAAGAAGGATGCTACATAATGATCAGAGGATCAATACAGGAAGAAGATATAACAATTATAAATATATATGCACCCAACATAGGAGCACTGCAATATGTAAGACAAATGCTAACAAGTATGAAAGGGGAAATTAACAATAACACAATAATAGTGGGAGACTTTAATATCCCACTCACACATATGGATAGATAAACTAAACAGAAAATTAACAATGAAACACAAACTTTAAATGATACAATAGACCAGAGAAACCTAATTGATATCTATAGGATATTTCACCGCAAAACAATGAATTTCACCTTTTTCTCAAGTGCACATGGAACCTTCTCCAGGATAGATCACATCCTGGGCCATAAATCTAGCCTTGGTAAATTCAAAAAAATTGAAATCATTCCACACATCTTTTCTGACCACAATCCAGTAAGATTAGACCTCAATTACAGGAGAAAAACTATTAAAAATTGCAACATATGGAGGTTGAACAACATGCTGCTGAATAACCAACAAATCACAGAAGAAATCAAAAAAGAAAGAAAAATATGTATAGAAATGAATGAAAATGAAAACACAACAACCCAAAACCTGTGGGACACTGTAAAAGCAGCGCTAAGGGGAAAGTTCATAGCAATACAGGCATAACTCAAGAAACAAGAAAAAAAGTCAAATAACCTAACTCTACACCTAAAGCAACTAGAAAAGGAAGAAATGAAGAACCCCAGGGTTCATAGAAGGAAAAAAATCTTAAAAATTAGGGCAGAAATAAATGCAAAAGAAACAAAAGAGACCATATCAAAAATCAACAAAGCCAAAACCTGGTTCTTTGAAAGGATAAACAAAATTGACAAACAATTAGCCAGACTCATCAAGAAACAAAGGGAGAAAAATCAAATCAATAAAATTAGAAATGAAAATGGAGAGATCACAACAGACAACATAGAAATACAAAGGATCATAAGAGACTACTATCAGTAATTATATGCCAATAAAATGGACAATGTGGAAGAAATGGACAAATTCTTAGAAAAGTTCAACTTTCCAACTGAACCAGGAAGAAATAGAAAATCTTAACAGACCCATCACAAGCATGGAAATTGAAACTGTAATCAGAAATCTTCCAGCAAACAAAAGCCCAGGACCAGACGGCTTCACAGCTGAATTCTACCAAAAATTTAGAGAAGAACTAACACCTATCCTACTCAAACTCTTCTAGAAAATTGCAGAGGAAGGTAAACTTTCAAACTCATTCTATGAGGCCACTATCACCCTAATACCAAAACCTGACAAAGATGCCACAAAAAAAGAAAACTACAGGCCAATATCACTGATGAACATAGATGCAAAAATCCTTAACAAAATTCTAGCAATCAGAATCCAAAACACATTAAAAAGATCATACACCATGACCAAGTGGGCTTTATCCCAGGGATGCAAGGATTCTTCAATATCCACAAATCAATCAATGTAATTCACCACATTAACAAATTGAAAAATAAAAGCCATATGATTATCTCAACAGATGCAGAGAAAGCCTTTGACAAAATTCAACATCCATTTATGATAAAAACCCTCCAGAAAGCAGAAATAGAAGGAACATACCTCAACATAATAAAAGCAATATATGACAAACCCACAGCAAACATTATCCTCAATGGTGAAAAATAGAAAGCATTTCCCCTAAAGTCAGGAACAAGACAAGGGTGCCCACTTTCACCACTACTATTCAACATAGTTCTGGAAGTTTTGGTCACAGCAGTCAGAGCAGAAAAAGAAATAAAAGGAATCCTCACTGGAAAAGAAGAAATAAAACTCACACTGTTTGCAGATGACATGATCCTCTACATAGAAAACCCTAAAGACTCCACCAGAAAATTACTAGAGCTAATCATTGAATTTAGGAAATTTGCAGGATATAAAATCAACACACATAAATCCCTTGCATTCCTATACACTAATAATGAGAAAATAGAAATTAAGGAAACAATTCCATTCACCATTGCAATGAAAAGAATAAAATACTTAGGAATATATCTACCTAAAGAAACAAAAGATCTATATATAGAAAACTATAAAACACTGGTGAAAGAAATCAAAGAGGACACTAATAGATGGAGAAATATACCGTGTTCATGAATCAGAGGAATCAATATAGTAAAAATGAGTATACTACCCAAAGCAATCTATAGATTCAATGCAATCCCTATCAAGCTACCAACGGTATTTTTCACAGAGCTAGAACAAATAATTTCACAATTTGTATGGAAAAACAAAACAAAGCAAAACAAAACACCTCAAATAGCCAAAGCAATCTTGAGAAAGAAGAATGGAACTGGAGGAATCAACCTGCCTGACTTCAGGCTCTACTACAAAGCCACAGTGATCAAGACAGTATGGTACTGGCAAAAAGACAGGAATATAGATCAATGGAACAAAATAGAAGGCACAGAGATAAATCCACACACCTATGGACACTTTATCTTTGACAAAATAGGCAAGAATATACAATGGAGAAAAGACAACCTCTTTAACAAGTGGTGCTTGGAAAACTGGTCAACCACTTGTAAAAAAATGAAACTAGAACATTTTCTAACACCATACACAAAAATAAACTCAAAATGGATTAAAGATCTAAATGTAAGACCAGAAACTATAAAACTCCTAGAGGAGAACATAGGCAAAACACTCTCTGACATAAATCACAGCAGGATCCTCTATGACCCACCTCCCAGAATATTGGAAATAAAAGCAAAATTATACAAATGGGACCTAATTAAAATTAAAAGCTTCTGCACAACAAAGGAAACTATAAGCAAGGTGAAAAGACAGCCTTCAGAATGGGAGAAAATAATAGCAAATGAAGCAACTGATAAAGAATTAATCTCAAAAATATATAAGCAACTCCTGCAGCTCACTTCCAGAAAAATAAACGACCCAATCAAAAAATGGGCCAAAGAACTGAACAGACATTTCTCCAAAGAAGACATACAGATGGCTAACAAACACATGAAAAGATGCTCAACATCACTCATTATCAGAGAAATGCAAATCACAACCACAATAAGGTACCATTTCACACCAGTTGGAATTGGTGCTATCCAAAATTCTACAAGCAATAAATGCTAGAGAGGGTGTGGAGAAAAGGGAACCCTCTTACACTGTTGGTAGGAGTGCAAACTAGTACAGCTACTATGGAGAACAGTGTGGAGATTCTTTAAAAAACTGGAAATAGAACTGTCGTATGACCCAGCAATCCCCCTGCTGGGCATACACACCAAGGAAACCAGAATTGAAAGAGACACGTGTACCCCATCAGCAGATGAATGGATAAGAAAGCTGTGGTACATATACACAATGGAGTATTACTCAGCCATTAAAAAGAATACATTTGAATCAGTTCTAATGAGGTGGATGAAACTGGAGCCTATTATACAGAGTGAAGTAAGCCAGAAAGAAAAAACACCAATACAGTATACTAACACATATATATGGAATTTAGAAAGATGGAAATCATAACCCTGTATGCGAGACAGCAAAAGAGACACAGATGTATAGAACAGTCTTTTGGACTCTGAGGGAGAGGGAGAGGGTGGGATGATTTGGGAGAATGACACTGAAACATGTATATTATCATATGTGAAACAAATCACCAGTCCAGGTTCAATGCATGAGACAGGGTGCTCGGGGCTGGTGCACTGGGATGACCCAGAGGGATGGTATGGGGAGAGAGGTGCGAGGGGAGTTCAGGATGCGGAACACATGTACACCCATGGCAGTTTCATGTCAATGTATGGTGAAACCAATATGATATTATAAAGTAAAATAAATAAATAGTCAATATTTGCACAGTTGAAAAAAAATTAACTTGTCTTAATCTATTTTAAAACTTAATATACAATATTAGAAATATGCCAGTCAGTGTTTCCTGAAGATAGTCACAGGTAGACACAGCTAATTCTTAATTTTATACTTAAAATCAATTTTTAGAGACAGTCTTATAACAGGGTAGCTTACTTAATTGTTATACTGTTGGGTTTTAGTGTTATAACTAAAGGTATTCCATGTTCATTAATTAAGCCTAATTATTAAACTTCTCTCTTCTATTAATTTCAAAATAATCAAACAATATGTACCAATAGTGTTAATATGTATTCAGCTATGTATTTAAATAAAAATTATTTGGCAGTGATTTTATTAAATTGGACAGATTTCCTAAACATTTTTTCTAAATCTTTTCTTTTCCTGGGTGGTCTATTAAGCATTGTAGATATGATATAATAAATTTATTTGAAGTTAAGATTCAATCAACATCTTGCAATGTTTTGTTATTATCCTTCTTTGAGAAGGTCATGTCTTAAAACATCACCCTGTGACAGAGGTAAAATTGCCTTTCATTCAAGTGTGAGATCTTCCAGCTTTTTGGAAGGGCAGACTGCCAATCATAACACAGGTTTAAAATTACACAAGAAATTACAGTGTCTTTTTTCTTGACAGAAACAGCAGGGACCAATGGTCAGTTCAGACAGAGATAGAGAACCCCTGCCCATACAACTTTTGATTGATTTTCAGAAAAAATAATTCTTCCTTAAAAAAATAAAATAGACTACTGCACTCATTGTGCACTGTCTTTGCTTTATGCTTCTGTCCTTATTTTTATATCTATGTCCCTTTCTCTTTAGGCTCCACAAGGTGGCTCAGTGGTAAAGAATCTGCCTGTCAATGCAAGAGGCATAAGAGACTTGAGTTCAATCCCTGGGTTGGGAAGATCCCCTGGAGGAGGAAATGGCAACCCATCCAGTATTTTTGCCTGGAGAATTCCTTGGAGAGAGGAGCCTGGCAGGCTCCAGTCCATAAGGTCGTAAAGAATCAGACACAACTGAGTGACTGAGCACACACACACACACATACACACACACACCCTCGCTCTTTAACTGGGAGTTTGTTCATTTCAGTTACACTAGGATATTAATTATGAAAATGCTATTAGTTAGCAGGCCCTCCTAAAACATCTTGATGACTGTCTGCTATTAGGATTAACACAAATATGTTACTAGTAGTTCTGTTTTCTCCAAGAATGGTGTTCTTCAAACTGCAAGCTCTTTTCTTCTCCTCTAAAGGAAAACACTTTGTATTCTATGATATCTACAAACTAAAACTATTCAATTTTCAAAAAAAAAAAAAAGTTCTATCAAGTTCAACATCCTTCCTTCAAAAAGAAATCTATCAAAACATGGATAGATTTTAAATTGATTAAGAGTTGGCTTTAAAAAATGGCTTCCCTTGTAGCTCAGCTGGTAAAGAATCTGCCTGCAATGTGGGAGACCTGGGTTCAATCACTGGGTAAGGAAGATTCCCTGGAGAAGGGAATGGTTACCACTCCAGTATTCTGGACTGGAGAATTCCATGGACTGTATAGTCCATGGGGTTGCAAACAAGTTGGACACAACTGAGTGACTTTCACTTTTTAAAAAATGGAATAAAAAAAAAGAGTATTTTTAAAAAATGGTCTTTATCTACTAGATTAGTCACATATAGGTTAGCAATGTTCTAGTAAGGATTAAAATGAAGAATATTACTTTTGAGTTCCTCTTTAAACAATGGAAAATCATAAGTGGTGTCATAGAGTGGAGGGTGCCTTACTCTCAAATGTGTGTGCAGTGCTCTAACTTCTGCCTCTTAAATACACAAAAGAATTCTGAAAACTTTTGACCTTAACGTTCAGAAATGGATTATTTTAAATTCCACTTTGGTTTTCTTGTGTTTTAAGTCACGTTGACCCAGTATGGAAAAATTAGCAAAATATTTCGTCTAACAAGGTAAAGCATACAAGAAAAAAAGCAAATCACAATAAATTTTAAAGTCTTGTACCTACATTTTCCAGTTGGCTACAAATGCAAATAAATGTACATCAACTCTTTCTTGATCTTTCTTTTAGTTAACGTATCAGTATCTCTGAGGATTACACTTAAGAAACAATGCATACATATTATTTATGTTCTGCGTCAACATTCTTTATCAACTTTTTATAAAGAATGAATATCACATTTCTAAATTATTTTGATAAGATTGAAAATATAAAAGTCAATTTTTCAGGGAGAATATAATGAAACTATGGCAGGGAAAAAACTGTATCTAATTTCTATTTCAAAGAATTGTTTGTTAGGATGGCAGAACAGCGTGTACCACATCTCTCTTCATTGTCAGATGCCAATGTGATTTTTCCATGAACAATTCTAATATAAGAATAGCTAAACTGACTTATCTTCTAATATACATAAATATAGGTCATAACATCAGAGAAATGCCATGTTATTTTTCAAATAAAAGAAATATATAAATTCTGTAAACTTGGTGCTTGACATTATAAAAATGTAATTTTTCTACTTATGAGGATCCTTGGAATTAATGACTATAACTCCTACACATGAAGGTCAAATCCTTATTAAAGGATTTGTTAGGCATTCCTAATGGCATTCATGATATTTCAATATAATTGAAATAAAACTTGGTGAAGTTTCATTTAATGTGTTAGTTTGTTCCTTTAAACTACTTAGAGATTTTATCTTGGTTGATTTTTCGCAATCATTATGTTCAATTACGTTCTTGAATGGTATTTTCACTGGTGGATAGGGAGTTAGAAGGAAAAAAAAAAACTCATGAAGGAAAATAAAAGATTATTTTCTCATATATTTTAATAGAATAAAGCTAAATAATGTTTTAAATATATATATATATATTGGACAAAATATACTTGGGACTATTTCTCCTGATATGAATTAATTTTATAGATATCAATGTGTGTGTGTGTATGTGTATGTGTGTGTGTGTGTGTGTGTGTGTGTGTGTGTGTGTGTCTGTGTTGGTCACTCAGTGTGTCCAACTCTTTGTGACCCCATGAACTGTAGCCAGCCAGGCCCCTCTGTCCATGGAATTCTCCAGGCAAAAATACTAGAGTGAGTTGCCATTTCCTTCTCCAAGGGATCTTCCGTACCCAGGGTTCAAACCCTGGTCTCTCACATTGAAGGCAGATTCTTTACCATCTGAGCCACCAAAGAAGCCTTACAGATACCTACAAAATTCACAAATATGAATGGGAAAGAGATCATGAAATGATAATTTAAAGTTCAAACTATTTTTTTGAATTTTTAAAGAATTAATATTTTTGAAGGAATATTTTATCAGATACTGAATATATTTTTATAATTACCATAATGTTAATATATATATGTATATATAAGCAAGGATAGAAAAAGCAAATATTGTTTCAGTTCAGTTCAGTCTCTCAGTCGTGTCCTACTCTTTGTGACCCCATAAACCGCAGCACGCTAGTCCTCCCTATCCAACACCAACTGCCGGAGTCTAACCAAACACATGTCCATTGAGTCGGTGATGCCATCCAACCACCTCATCCTCTGTTGTCCCCTTCTCCTGCCTTCAATCTTTCCCAGCACCAGGATCTTTTCCAATGAGTCAGTTCTTTGCATCAGGTAGCCAAAGTATTGGAGCTTCAGTTTCAGCATCAGTCCTTCCAAAGAACACCCAACTGATCTCCTTTAGGATGGACTGGTTGAATCTCCTTGCAGTCCAAGGGACTCTCAAGAGTCTTCTCCAACACCACAGTTCAAAAACATCAATGCTTCTGCTCTCAGCTTTCTTTATAGTCCAACTTTCACATTCATATGTGACTACTGGAAAAACCATAGCCTAACTAGACGGATCTTTGTTGGCAAAGTACTGTCTCCGCTCTTTAATATGCTGTCTAGGTTGGTCATAACTTTCCTTCCAAGGAGTAAGCGTCTTTTAATTTCATGGCTGAAGTCACCACCTGCAGTGATTTTGTAGAGCAGAAAAATAAAGTCAGCCACTGTTTCCCCATCTATTTGCCATGAAATGATGGGACCAGATGCCATGATTTTACTTTTCTGAATGTTGAGCTTTAACCCAACTTTTTCACTCTCCTCTTTCACTTTCACTGAGGCTCTTTAGTTCTTCTTCACTTTTTGCCAAAAGGATGGTGTCATCTGCATATCTGAGGTTATTGATATTTCTCCCGGCAATCTTGATTCCAGCTTGTGCTTCCTCCAGCCCAGCGTTTTTCGTGAAGTACTTTGCATAGAATTTAAATAAGCAGGGTGACAATATACAGCCTTGACGTACTCCTTTTCCTATTTGGAACCAGTCTGTTGTTCCATGTCCAGTTCTAACTATTGCTTCCTGACCTGCATACAGATTTCTCAAGAGGCAGGTCAGATGGTCTGGTATTCCCATCTCCTTCAGAATTTTCCACAGTGTATTGTGATCCACACAATCAAAGGCTTTGGCATAGTCAATAGAGGAGAAATAGATGTTTTTCTGAAACTCTCTTGCTTTTTTGATGATCCAGCAGATGTTGGCAATTTGATCTCTGATTCTTCTGTCTTTTCTAAGACCAGCTTGCACATTTGAAAGTTCACATTTTACCTATTGCTGAAACGTGGCTTGGAGAATTTTGAGCATTACTTTACTAGCATGTGAGATGAGTGCAATAGTGTGATAGTTTGAGCATTCTTTGTTTATGAAATACAATTCTATGATATTCTAATTTTTGAAGACTGGAAAGAGTTTTAAATGAAGGGACTTATATACCCAGTCCAGTATTATTGCCTTGAGAATTCCCATGGACAAAGGATCCTGGTCAGCTATAGTCCACAGGGTTGCAGAGCTGGACACAACTCAAGGAAGTTAGCATGCACATATGCTAAAATCAGGAAATTGTTGTTCTTTAGAAGCCATGTCTCACTCTTTGTGACCCCGTGGACTGCAGCATACCAGGCTATCTTGTCCTTCACTATCTCTCAGAGTTTGTTCAGACTCATGTCCATTGAGTTGGTGATGCCATACAAACATCTCATCCTCCATCACACCCTTCTCCTGCCCTCAATCTTTATCAACATCAGGGTCTTTTTCCAATGAAGAATTGTATATGATAAAATGAAAAAGAAGGGGTAAAAACAGATATTTCATAAGGAAAAATGTTAAATGAGTTTGAAATGAGTTGTGTTTGTATTGATAAAGAGTGATAGTTTTACCAAATTCATAGAAGAAACAAAACTTCACCTTGCAGAAATTTATGAATCTTGGACACTGTAAAATATATTAAACTTTATGCAGTAAAAGAAACAACAGCTATTTGTAGCATTTGGACAAATATTGGTAGCATCTGTAATGAAGTAAGTTAGCAAAGATTAATGTGGCTCAGATCATGAGCTCCTTATTTCAAACTTCAGACTTAAATTGGAGAAAGTAGGGAAAACCATTAGGTCATTCAGGTATGAACTAAATTAAATCCCTTATGATTATACAGTGGAGGTAACAGGAGTTTCAAGGGAATAAATCTGAGAGAGTGCCTGAAGATCTATGGATGGAGGTTCATAACATTGTACAGTGACCAAAACCATCACAAAGAAAAAGAAATGCAAAAAGGCAAAATGGTAGGCCTCTCAGGAGGCCTTACAAATAGCTGAGAAAAAAAGAGAAACAAAAGGCAAGGGAGAATAAAAGATATACCCAACTGAATGCAGAGTTCCAGAGAATACCCAAGAGATATAAGAAAAACTTCTTAAGTGAACAATTCAAAGAAATAGCAGAAAACAATAGAATGGGAAAGACTAGAGATCACTTCAAGAAAATTAGAGATACCAAGGGAATATTTCATGCAAAAATGGGTACAATATAGGACAGAAAATGCAAAGACTTAAGAGAAGCAGAAGAGATTAAGAAGTGGTGGCAATGGCAAGAATACACAGAAGAACTATACAAAAGGGTCTTAATGTCCCATATAACTATGATGGTATGATCAATCACCTAGAGTGTGATCAATCACCTAGAGTGTGATCAATCACCTAGAGTCAGACATCCTGGACTGTAAAGTCAAGTGGGCCTAAGGGAGCATTGCTATGAACAAAGCTAGTGGAGGTGATGGAATTCCAGCTAAGCTTTAATTTTAAATTGCAAAAGATGCTTCTGCTAAAGTGCTACACTCAATATGCCAGCAAATTTGGAAAACTCAGCAATAGCCCCAGGCCTGGAAAAGGTCAATTTTCATTCCGATCCCAAACTAAGGTAATACCAAAGAATGTTCAAACTACTATACAATTGCTCTCATTTCACGTGCTAGCAAGGTAATGCTCAAAATCCTTCAAGCTAGACTTCAACAGTACATGGACCAAGAACTTCCAGATGTACAAGCTGAATTTAGAAATGGCAGAACCAGAGAGCAAAACTGCCAACTTCCATTAGATCATAGAAAAAGCAAGAGAATTCCAGAAAAAAAAAAAAAGTCTACTTCTGCTTCACTGACTACACTAAAGCCCTTGACTGTGTGGATCAAAACAAACTATGGAAAGGTCTTAAAGACATGGGATTACCAGACAACCTACCTGCCTCCTGATGAACTTGCATGCAGGTCAAGAAGCAATAGTTAGAACTGGACATAGAACAACAGGCTGATTCCAGATTGGAAAAGGAGTCCATCAAGGATTTATATTGTAACCATGCTTATTTAACTTACATGCAGAGTACATCATGTGAAATCCCAGGCTTGATGAATCACAAGCTGGAATCAAGATTGCCAGGGTATATACCAAAAACCTTATATACGTAGGTGATAATAAGGCAGAAATTCTGCCCTAATGGCAGAAAACAGAGAGGAACTGAAGAACTTCTTGATTAAGGTGAAAGAGGAGAGTGAGAAAAAATGGCTTAAAAGCAAACATTCAAAAAACTAAGATCATGGCATCTAGTCCCATCACTTCATGGCAAATAGATGGGGAAACAGTGGAAACAGTGACATACTTTATTTTCTTGGGCTCTAAAATTACCTTGAATGGTGACCACAGCCATGAATTTAAAAGATGCTTGCTCCTTGGAAGAAAAGCTAGATAGTGTTTTAAAAAACAGAGACATCACTTTGCTGACAAAAATCAGCATACTCAAAGCTATGGTTTTTCCAGGAGTCATGTAGGGATGTGAGAGTTGGACCATAAAGAAGGCTGAGCACCAAAGAATTGATGCTTTTGGATTGTGGTGCTAGAGAAGACTCTTTAGAGTTCCTTGGATAGAAAGGAGATAAAATGAATCAATCCTTAAGGAAAGCAATCATGAATATTCATTGGAACAACTGATGCTGAAGTTGAAGATCCAGTACTTTGGCTATGTGATGCAAAGAGCCCACTCACTGGAAAAGAGGCTGATGCCAGGGAAGATTGATGAAGAAGGAGAAGCAGGTGACAGGAGATAAGATGATTTGATGGCATCACTGATTCAATGAACATGAATGTGAGCAAACTCTGAGAGGTAGTGAAGGACAGAGAGATCTGGTGCTGCAGTCCATAGGGTTACAAAGAGTCAGATATGACTTAGCAACTGAACAACTTACTTTCAGGGCTCCTCTTGTGGCTCAGTGGTAAAATAATCCTGCAAACATGAGATGCAGGTTCGATCCTTATTTCAAGAAGATCCCCTGTAGGAGGAAATGGCAACCCACTCCAATATTTCTTACCTGGAAAATCCCATGGACAGAGGAACCTGGTGGGCTACAGTCCATGGGGTCACAAAAGAGTGGGACATGAACTAACGACTAAATCACCACCATTGCTAACTTTCTCAATATGAAAATCCTTTGTCTATTTAACTACTTTTTTTACTTAGCTTTTGATTCATTTTCTTATAGGTGATTCATAAAATTCTGAACTTTTATTTCTCTCAATAATGACAGCATTTCTCTTCATTTTGCTTTCTAGAAATCTTGAAGAAAAAAAGACATCATTTGATCTAGTGATGCTAGTTGTAGAAAACTTGCTTCGCCAATACAAAAGACATAAGAGGCACGGGTTCAACCCCTGGGTCAGGAAGATCTCCTGGAGAAGGACTTGGCAATCCACTCCAGTATTCTTGCTTGGGGAATCTCTGTGGACAGAGGAGCCTGGCAGGCTACAGTCCATAGGATTGCAAAGAGATGGACATGACTGAGCGACTTAGCACATATCTTTACGGATCAGATTTATAAATCTCATTGCTTTTGAAAATAGATTTTATCATCCATTTGAAAGAGGTGATATGGATGGGTGTTATCAGGCCATATATGATGGCCTGATCACAATAGGTTGAAGATAATGATATTAAACTATTTATAAATGCTGGGATTCTGTTTATAGAAATGGGAGCTCTGGCCTTGTTATATGGTGGTTATTATTTTTAGGTATGTTCCCTCCACACCTATTTTGCTGAGAGTTTTTATCATGAGTGTATATGGAATTTTGTTAAATGCTTTTCCTGTGCCTGTTGAGATGGTATGAGTTTTACCCTTCATTCTGTAAATGTTTTTGTTTTACTGATTTGGATATTTTGTGCCATCCTTTCATCCTAGGATAAATCCTGCTTGGTCATGATGCATGAGCAATCAGTCTAATTTTGCATTACTAGTATTTTTTTCTTTTTGGGAGGGTCTTTGTATCATCATGGATATTGGCCTGTGATTTTCTTTGCTTCCAGTGTCCTTATCTGCCTTTGATATAAAAGTAATCTGGCTTCATAAAATTTGCAGTTATCCCCTGGTCTTCAATTGTTTGAAAGATTTTGAGAAGAAATGACATCAGTTCTGCTTCTAAAATGTGTTATAACTCATCCTTGAAGACATCTAATCCCAGGCATTTCTTTGTTAACAGGACTATGATTACTGCCTCATTCTCATTACTGTCATTATTGCTTGTTCAGATTTTCTCTTTATACCTGAAGTCTTGGTAGGTTGCTTGTTTCTGGAATTTATTAACCACTTCTGAACACTTCAAGGTTGTACAATTGTTTGTTTAATATTCGTTTATAGTAGTCTTCAATAGTCTTTGGATTTTTGTCATGGCAGTTATGATGAATCCTATTTTATTTATGATTTATTTCAGTACAGTTCAGTCGCTCAGTCGTGTCCGACTCTTTGCCACCCCATGAATCGCAGCATGCCAGGCCTCCCTGTCCATCACCAACTCCCGGAGTTCATTCAGATTCATGTTCATCAAGTCAGTGATGCCATCCAGCCATCTCATCCTCTGTCATCCCCTTCCCCTCCTGCCCCCAATCCCTTCCAGCATCAGAGTCTTTTCCAATGAGGCAAATCTTCGCACGAGGTGGCCAAAGTACTGGAGCTTCAGCTTTAGCACCATTCCTTCCAAAGAAATCCCAGGATTGATCTCCTTCAGAATGGACTGGTTGGATCTCTTTGCAGTCCAAGGGACTCTCAAGAGTCTTCTCCAACACCACAGTTCAAAAGCATCAATTCTTCGGTGCTCAGCCTTCTTCACAGTCCAAATCTCACATCCATACATGACCACAGGAAAAACCATAGCCTTGACTAGACGGCTCTTAGTCGGCAAAATAATGTCTCTGCTTTTGAATATACTATCTAGGTTGGTCATAACTTTTCTTCCAAGGAGTAAGCGTCTTCTAATTTCCTGGCTGCAGTCCACATCTGCAGTGATTTTGAAGCCCAAAAATTTAAAGTCTGCCACTGTTTCCCCATCTATTTCCCATGAAGTGAGGGGACAAATTGCCATGATCTTCATTTTCTGAATTTTGAGCTTTAAGCCAACTTTTTCCCTCTCCTCTTTCACTTTCATCAAGAGGCTTTTTAGTTCCTCTTCACTTTCTGCCATAAGGGTGGTGTCATCGGCATATCTGAGGTTCTTGGTATTTCTCCCGGCAATCTTGATTCCAGCTTGTGTTTCGTCCAGTCCAGCATTTCTCATGATGTACTCTGCATAGAAGTTAAATAAGCAGGGTGACAATATACAGCCTTGACATACTCCTTTTCCTATTTGGAGCCAGTCTGTTGTTCCATGTCCAGTTCTAACTGTTACTTCCTGATCTGCATACAGATTTCTCAGGAGGCAGGTCAGGTGGTCTGGTATTCCCATCTCTTTCAGAATTTTCCACAGTTTATTGTGATCCACACAGTCAAAGGCTTTGGCCTTTTCTAAAACCTTGATCTCTGGTTCCTCTGCCTTTTCTAAAACCAGGTTGAACATCAGGAAGTTCATGGTTCACATATTGCTGAAGCCTGGCTTGGAGAATTTTGAGTATTACTTTACTAGCATGTGAGATGAGTGCAATTGTGTGGTAGTTTGAGCATTCTTTGGCATTGCCTTTCTTTGGGATTGGAATGAAAAGTGACCTTTTCCAGTCCTGTGGCCACTGCTGAGTTTTCCAAATTTTCTGGCATATTGAGTGCAGCACTTTCACAGCATCATCTTTCAGGATTTGAAATAGCTCAACTGGAATTCCATCACGTCCACTAGCTTTGTTCATAGTGATGCTTTCTAAGGCCCACTTGACTTCACATTCCAGGATGTCTGGCTCTAGGTGAGTGATCACACCATTGTGATTATCTGGGCCGTGAAGATCTTTTTTGTACATTTTTGTGTATTCTTGCCACCTCTTCTTAATATCTTCTGCTTCTGTTAGGTCCATACCATTTCTGTCCTTTATCGAGCCCATCTTTGCATGAAATGTTCCCTTGGTATTTCTAATTTTCTTGAAGAGATCTCTAGTATTTCCCATTCTGTTGTTTTCCTCTATTTTTTGCATTGATCACTGAAGAAGGCTTTCTTATCTCTTCTTGCTATTCTTTGGAACTCTGCATTCAGGTGCTTATATCTTCCATTTTCTCCTTTGCTTTTCACTTCTCTTCTTTTCACAGCTATTTGTAAGGCCTCCCCAGACAGCTATTTTGCTTTTTTGCATTTATTTTCCATGGGGATGTTCTTGATCCCTGTCTCCTGTACAATGTCATGAACCTCATTCCATTGTTCAGCAGGCACTCTGTCTATCAGATCTAGATCCTTAAATCTATTTTTCACTTCCACTGTATAATCATAAAGATTTTGATTTAGGTCATACCTGAATGGTCTAGCAGTTTTCCCTACTTTCTTCAATTTAAGTCTGAATTTGGTAATAAGGAGTTCATGATCTGAGCCACAGCCAGCCCCTGGTCTTGTTTTTGTTAACTGTATAGAGCTTCTCCATCTTTGGCTGCAAAGAATATAATCAATCTGATTTCGGTGTTGACCATCTGGTGATGTCCATGTGTAGAGTCTTCTCTTGTGTTATTGGAAAAGGGTGTTTGCTATGACCAGTGCATTTTCTTGGCAAAACTCTATTAGTCTTTGCCCTGCTTCATTCTACATTCCAAGGCCAAATTTGCCTGTTACTCCAGGTGTTTCTTGATTTCCTACTTTTGTATTCCAGTCCCCTATAATGAAAAGGACATCTTTTTTGGGTGTTAGTTCTAAAAGGTCTTGTAGGTCTTCATAAAACCGTTCAACTTCAGCTTCTTCAGCGTTACTGGTTGGGGCATAGTCTTGGATTACCGTGATATTGAATGGTTTGCCTTGCAGATGAACAGAGATCATTCTGTCATTTTTGAGACTGTATCCAAGTACTGCATTTTGGACTCTTTGTTGTCCATGATGGCTACTCCATTTCTTCTGAGGGATTCCTGTCCTCAGTAGTAGATATAATGGTCATCTGAGTTAAATTCACCCATTCCAGTCCATTTTGGTTCACTGATTCCTAGAATGTTGATGTTTACTCTTGTCATTTCTTGTTTGACCACTTCCAATTTGCCTTGATTCATGGACCTGACTTTCCAGGTTCCTATGCAACTTTGCTCTTTACAGCATTGGACCTTGCTTCTATCACCAGTCACATCCACAGCTGGGTACTGTTTTTCCTTTGGCTCCATCCCTTCATTCTTTCTAGAGTTATTTCTCCACTGATCTCCAGTAGCATATTGGGCACCTACTGACTTGGGGAGTTCCTCTTTCAGTATCCTATCATTTTGCCTTTTCATACTGTTCATGGAGTTCTCAAGGCAAGAATACTGAAGTGGCTTTCCATTCCCTTCTCCAGTGGACCACATTCTGTCAGACCTCTCCACCATGACCCACCTGTCTTGGGTTGCCCCACGGGCATGGCTTAGTTTCATTGAGTTAGACAAGGCTGTGGTCCTCGTGTGATTAGATTGACTAGTTTTCTGTGAGTATGGTTTCCTTTCTAGTAAATAAAAGCTTCTCTCTAGTTAGTTTAGCAAAGGGTTTGTCAATTTTGTTTCAAAAGACATCATTTTTTAATATAGTGTTAATGAATGTTTGAATTTTTTTTTTACATGTAGCTGTCCAGGTTTCCTAGCACCATTTACTGAAGAGACTAGCTTTTCCCAATGAATAGTTTTGCCTTCTTTGTTGTAAATTGCCCAGAGGTGCATGGATTTATTTATAATAAATAATAATAATCCTTTCTTTTATAGATGCTGGGCTTTCTATCCTATTCCATTAAATAACATGGATGTACTTGGAAGACATAATTCTAAGTGAAATAGACCATACATATAAAGACAAATACTATATATTTTCATGTATATATGTAATTTAAATAGTCCAACTAATAAAAATAGAGAATGGCAGTTACCAAGGGCTAGGGAAGGTAAAAATGGGAAAGTTTCAGATATTTAAGATAAGAAGTTGGCAGCCGAAAGTCTGCTATATAGCATACAGCCCATAGCTAAAAATACTGTATAGTATAATTAAAATTTCCTAAGAAATTAACACCTATGTGAAGTATTCTTAACAAATAATAATAGTAATAGTAGTAGAGATGGGAGGAGACTTTGAGAGATGATGAATATATATGGCCTTGATAATGTTGATGTTTTCAAGGTATATACTTACCCCCAAACTCATCCAGTTATGTACTTTTAATACATACAGATTTTACATGTCAATCATACCTCAGTAAGTAGTTTTAAAACAAAAACTGTGTGACATAAGTGCAGGGATTGCCAGACAATGAGAAAGAGTACCCAAGATGTAATTCACTTACATAAAAAGTATTTAATCAGCACAGCATGAAGATCAGTGTAAATATGTGCTATTCAATAAATAGTAGCAGCTTAATTGTTTTGAAATAAAGAAAAAATACTGAATCCTTTCTTCACTGTAAACATGAGTATCGATTATGTAGCAAAAACTCCTTATGTAAGAAATAAAAGAAAAGTTTACCTTGGGTTAGGGAAAAATAATCGTTTCTTTTCATGAAAATATACCATATGCTATTAAAAAATCAAGTCATAAACTGGGAGAGATAGAGCAGCAATTGACAACAGATTGCTTACAGAATATATAAGGAGCTCCTAAAAAGAATAAGAACATGGAAAGAATTAAAAAGAAAAATGAACCAGAGTATTGAGGAGGCATTTCACATAAAAAGTGAACACAAATAATTGTTAAACAAGGAGGAAGTTCAATATAGTACACGGGGATATGAACGCATTAAAAAAAAAGACAACAAGCAGTAAAACCATCTCAGCTCAGTTCAGTTGCCCAGTCTTGTCCAACTCTGCCACCCCATGGACTGCAGAATGCCAGGCTTCCCTGTTCATTAACAATTACCAGAGACTACTCAAACTTACGTCCACTGAGTTGGTAATGCCATGCAACCAACTCATCCTCTGTCATCCCCGTTTCCTCCTGCCTTCAATCTTTCCCAGCATCAGAGTCTTTCCCAAAGAGTCAGTTCTTTGCATCAGGTGGCTTTGTAAAGTATTGGATTTTCAGCTTCAGCATCAGTCCTTCCAATAAATATTCAGGACTGATTTCCTTTAGGATGGACTGGTTTTATCTCCTTGCAGTCCAAGTGGTTCTCAAGAGTCTTCTCCAATACCACAGTTCAGAAGGATCAATTCTTCAGCATTCAAGTTTCTTTATGGTGCAACTCTCACATCCATACATGACTACTGGAAAAACCATACCTTTGACTAGACAGACCTTTATTGGCAAAGTAATGTCTCTGCTTTTTAATATGCAGTCTAGGTTGGTCGTCGCTTTTCTTCCAAGGAGCAAGCGTCTTTTGATTTTATGGCTGCAGTCACCATCTGCAGTGATTTTGGAGACAAAAGAAAATAAATAAAGTCTGTTACTGTTTCCATTGTTTCCCCATCTATTTGCCAAGAAGTGATGGGACTGGATGCCATGATCTTACTTTTCGGAATGTTGAGTTTTTAAGCCAACTTTTTCACTCTCCTGTTTCACTTTCAAGAGGCTCTATGTTCCTCTTTGTTTTCTGCAATTAAGGTGGTGTCATCGGCATATCTGAGGTTATTGATATTTCTCCCTGCAATCTTGATTCCAGCTTGTACTTCATCCAGCCTGGCATTTCGCATGATGTACTCTGCATAGATGTTAAACAATCAGGGTGACAATATATAGCCTTGGCATACTCTCCTCCAACTTTGAACCAGTCCATTGTTCCATGTCCAGTTCTGACTGTTGCTTCTTGACCTGCATTCACAGATTTCTCAGGAGGGAGGTAAGGTGGTCTGATATTCCCATCTCTTTAAGGTTTTGCACCGTTGTGATCTACACAGTCAAAGGCTTTGGTGTAGTCAATGAAGCAGAATACATGTTTTTCTGGAATTCTCTTGCTTTTTTTCATGATCCAGTGCATGTTGGCAATTTGATCTATAGTTCCTCTCCTTTTCTAGATCCAACTGAATGTTGGGAAATTCTCAGTTCATGTAATGTTGAAGCATAGCTTGGAGAATTTTGAACATCTATTTGCTAATGTGTGAGATGAGTGCAATTGTGCAGTTGTTTGAATATTCATTGGTGTTGCTTTTCTTTGGGATTGGAAGGGAAACTGACCTTTTCCAGTCTTGTGGCCATTGCTGAGTTTCCAAGTTTGCTTGAATATTGAGTGTAACACTTTCAGAGCATCATCTTTTAGGATTTGAAATAGCTCAGCTGTGATTCTATCACCTCCAGTAGCTTTGTTTATAGTGATGCTTCCTAAGGCCCACTTGACTTTGTACTCCAGGATGTCTGGCTCTAGATTATTTATCACACTATTGTGGTTATCTGGGTCATTAAGATATTTTTTGCATAGTTCTTCTGTTCATTCATGCAGCCTCTTCCAAATATCTTCTGCTTCTTTTAGGTCCATACCGTTTCTGTCCTTTGTTGTGCTCATTTTGCATGAAAAGTTCCCTTGGTATCTCTAATTTTCTTGAAGAGATCTCTAGTCTTTCCCATTCTATTGTTTTCCTTTATTTCTTTACATTGATCACTGAGGAAGCTTTCTTATCTCTCCTTGTTATTCTTTGGAGCACTGCATTCAGACAGATTTATCTTTCCTTTTCTCCTTTGCCTTTCGCTCCTCTTTTCTCAGCGATTTGTAAGGCCTCTTCAGCCAACCATTTTTGCCTTTTTGCATTTGTTTTTCCTCTCCCTCATATGTAGTGTTATGAACCTCCGTCCATATTTCTTTTTCTTTTTTTTACTTTACAATTCTGTATTGGTTTTGCCATACATTGACATGAATCCACCATGTATGTACATGCATTCCCAAACATGAGCCCCCCTCCCACCTCCCTCCCCACAACATCTCTCTGGGTCATCCCCGTGTACCAGCCCCAAGCATGCCATGTCCTGCATCAGACATAGACTGGCGATTCGATTCTTACATGATATTATACATGTTTCAATGCCATTCTCCCAAATCATCTCACCCTCTCCCTCTTCCTCTGAGTTCAAAAGTCCACTATACACATCTGTGACTTTTTTTGCTGTCCAGCATACAGGGTTTTAGGCACTCTGTTTATCAGGCTTCCCTTGTGGCTCAGCTGATAAAGTATCTGCCTGCAATGCAGGACACCTAACTTCAATCCCTGTCTTGGGAAGATCCCCTGGAGAAGGGAAAAGTACCAACTCCAGTATTCTGGCCTAGAGAATTCCATGGCTGTATAGGCTATGGGGTCGCAATGAGTCACAGACAAGTGAGTGATTTTCACTATATCTCAGAAAGCCCTCAGGAATTTTAAACTCTCAATTTGCCAACACCCACTGGATCATAGGAAAACAGGAGGGTTCCAGAAAAACATCTATTTATGCTTTATTGACTACACCAAAGCCTTTGCCTGTATGGATCACAACAAACTATTGAAAATTCTTAGAGAGATGGGAATACCAGACCACATTTTACCTGCCTCCTGAGAAATCTGTATGCAGGTAAAGGAGAAACAGTTAGAACTGGATATGCAACAACGGGCTGGTTTCAAATTGGGAAAGGGGTACACTAAGGCTATCTATTTTCACTCTACTTATTTAACTTTTATGCAGAGTACATCATGCAAAATACTGGTCTGGATGTAGCACAAGCTGGAATCAAGATTGTTGGGAGAAATATCAATAACCTCAGATACGCAGATGTCACTAACCTTATGGCAGAAAGCAAAGAAAAACTAAAGAGCCTCTTGATGAAAGTGAAAGAGAAGAGTGAAAAAGTTGGCTTAAAACTCAGCATTCCAAAAAATAAGATGATGGCATCCAGTCCCATCACTTCACGACAAATAGATGGGAAAACAATGGAAACAGTGAGAGACTTTAGTTTTTTGGTCTCCAAAATCACTGTAGATAGTGCCTGCAGCCATTTAAAAGATAGTTTCTCTTTGGAAAAAAAGCTTTGAACAACCTAGACAGCATATTAAAAAGCAGAGCTATTACTTTGCAGACAAATGTCTGTCTAGTCAAAGCTATGGTTTTTCCAGTAGTCATATATGGATGTGAGAGTTGGACTATAAAGAAAGCTGAGTACCAAAGAATTGATGCTTTTGAACTGCTGTGTTGGAAAAGACTCTTGATTCCCTAGGACTGCAAGGAGATTTCAACTAGTCAATTCTAAAGGAAATGAGTCCTGAATATTCATTGGAAGGACTGATATTGAAGCTGAAAATCCAATACTTTGCAAAACCACCTGATGTGAAGAACTGATTCATTGGGAAAGACCCTAATGCTGGGAAATATTGAAGGCAGGATGATAGGAAGAAGACAGAGGTTAAGATATTTGGATGGCATCACTGATTCAATGGATGTGAGTTTAAGCAAGTTTCCAGAGTTGGTTATGGACAAGGAAGCTAGCGTGCTGAGGTCCATGGAGCTGCAAAGAGTCAGTTCCTGAACTGAACTAAACTCTATCAGATCTAATCCATAGAATCTATTTTAATATTAAATCCTTATTGAAAAATTAAGACTTAACTAGTAAAACCAGCATTAGATACAATTTCACAGTCTCAGACTGCCAAGTTTAAGTCTGTGTGTCATCATTAACTATATGGAGCGAGAAGGCTTCCTATTTTTTTAAAGAAAATTTCTTAACATTGTCTTCTGGCAAATACTTCTGTAAAGTGGTAAAACGATTTTGGAACACATTTTAAAGTTAGGTACAGACACACACATGCATATGTACACATACATGCACACACAGTATAAATTGTGAGACAAGCAATTCATTTAATGTTATTTCATCTATATCAACTTCTCCATGTTTACAACAGTACACATATATAATGCTCATCATATCCATTTTAGTAATTACAAATGTCCACTTATAGGAAATGGAACAAATGCATTGTCCTTCTTAAAATATAAAACAATATAGTAAATAACTATGGCTACACAATGTGGATAAATCTTAGAAACAATGTTCAACGAAAAACATCTCGGAGGTGGGAGGGGGGTTCAGAATTGGGAACACATGTACACCTGTGGTGGATTCATGTTGATGTATGGCAAAACCAATACAATATTGTAAAGTAATTAGTCTCCAATTAAAATAAATGAATTTAGAAAAATCTCTGAAGCATGCTTAGAATATGATACTGATATCTTGTTAGTCAAGTTTTAAAGAAAAATAAGGAATAAGAAAATAAATCATAGAGTAGTTGTTACTTTTATAATTGGGATAAGGTAAGAGTTTGGCAGCTAGGAGCATGGAGAATGCCTTTTTTGACATTAACACTGTCTTGAGTGGCTCCTGGGCTCATGGCTTCTTATTTTATTATTTTGTTGACAGTATTTACAATTACTGAATATTATTTTGTATGACCATTATTTTATTACTTATATTGAAACATTATATATATATATCACAAGATAATTAATCCCTTAAGTGTTTATTTACTTTTTTCTCCCTTTATATCTTATTATTCTTACAAATGTTACTTTAGAAACTTATTTAGGTAAATCTTTAATATGAAAGATTCACAAATATATATAAACTTTTTATTAAAAGTTTTTAAAAAAAAGAATCAATAATATACACATCAGTCTAAATGTTTGCAAATATAGTGAACATTCCCATTCATTTATATTTTTAAATAATTCAGTGGTAGTTTGTATTGTTTCCTATAATGATTTATACATCTATAAGGATCAGCATTTTATAATTTTGTTTGTATTGTTGAGCACAAGTTATCAAATTAACTTACTTTCTAATTTATTTGTTAATTTCAAATTAGCATATACAGATATATTTAAAATGTTGGTATCCATCCAAAATTCTCAAATTTCTTATTAAGTATCCCTCTGAGTTTATTTTCTTGATTAAAAATAACTAAAATAGTCATAAATTTTAAAATCACAGTTAAAACTTAGCCTATGTTACTTTCTCTGTTACTAATAAAAACATGGTTCCCTAATTTTATCAGAACAGTTTTATGATAAGGGTGTGATTATTATTCCATTTTCCATATAGGGAAGTTGATGTTTAAAATTAGTTTAAGAATACACACAAAGTAAGTTGGAGCTAGAAATAGAACACAAGTGGTCTCATTTAAAAACTCAACTGTAAATCAAATTTATTTTTTATATGACAGGTAAAAGTATTGCCTTCTTTTCAAAGTGTTTTGACTCATATTTCTATTCTTTATTTAGAACTTTCTGAAGGAGATATATATACATAGGCACATACATTTACATGTCCCTATTTACAGTTTTTATTAGTTCAGTTCAGTTCAGTTCAGTCGCTCAGTCATGTCCGACTCTTTGCAAGCCCATGAATTGCAGCATGCCAGGCCTCCCTGTCCATCACCAACTCCCAGAGTTCACTCAGACTCACGTCCATCGAGTCCGTGATGCCATCCAGCCATCTCATCCTGTCGTCCCCTTCTCCTCCTGCCCCCAATCCCTCCCAGCATCAGAGTCTTTTCCAATGAGTCAACTCTTCTCATGAGGTGGCCAAAGTACTGGAGTTTCAGCTTTAGCATCATTCCTTCCAAAGAACACCCAGAACTGATCTCCTTCAGAGTGGACTGTTTGGATCTTGCTGCAGTCAATGGGACTCTCAAGAGTCTTCTCTAACACCACAGTTGTGTCAATTTTTTGGCGCTCAGGTTTCTTCACAGTCCAACTCACACATCCATACATAACTACTGGAAATATACATGACATTAAATTTGATATTCATTAGAAATATTATTTTGTATGTACAAATGTTTTATTTCTGCTTACTAAATTATTTCTAATGAATTAATTGTAAATTGTATCACATATGTTTGAATTTTTTATTTGGTGTAATGGTGTTATTGACTCTATTAATAAAATTTCTTTGAAAACTTTTCTATCATAGTAACTTATTTTAATATATTTCTGAATCCTATTTCATATTATATCATATAAGTTTTTACTTCTATCCACAGATGAAGGTTGTCTATATATTTATCCTTTCCTACAGTTTTCTTGACTATATATCATGTTTAGTTTGGCTATTTTATTGAAATAAATTTGGTTCCATTATATATATTTTTGTGTATTCTAAATAATAGTTTTTACACCTTATAAATAATTATTTAAAAATATTTAAAATAGTTTAAACCCAAAATATATTTACCCTGGGATCTTAATACAGACATAAAAATTATTTTTCAGTTTTTGTCCTTTAATACTGATGAAACTATTGAACCAGATTAAGGAGGAAAACCTGGTTTACTTATTTTTCAATATTTCTTTGATATTTTCACAATTTGTAATTAAAATAACTATTTGAGTGTGCATATATATATATATCATCTTTTAATAAGATTTACATAAAATATGATAGTTATCCTTCTGAACTTACAAAATTTTTCCTCATTGTGTACCCTAGATTATTGTCTCATTCATTTGGGATACTTTCTGCTTTGTGAATATCTACTATATTTAAAGTGAGTCTCCAAGATCTGGACATCATATCTTTTAAATTTTATTCTTTAATTACATTTCTCCACTTTATTCTTTTGTGTCTTGAGGATGTTTTCAAGTGAGTCTGTGAATTTCTAATTGGAATTTCTACAGTGTCAGTTCTACTCATTACTCACAATGTGGTTGTTACTTTGATAATCATGATTCATTTTATGCAGACTTCCCTTTAACCTATTGACATGACTGAACTGCTTTGCTCCTAATGGAAAGAATAAATGTCTTCTTGTATTACAAGGAAATAATTAGACAAGTATCTTCTAATGTATTCTTTTGTTTTTATACTGCATGCATTTTAGATAAAAATGAAACCAGAATATTTTACCTTAAACTTTCATTTTTCCTTATACACTTGAAGCTGAAGGTTTTTTTCTTTTTTTCTCTATTATTATTTGGTAGTGGCAGTTTATTAGTGATTATTCCTTAAAAGTTCATTTTGATAATATATTAATATAAAAGGTTCATCTTGATAACATGAAAAAGCATATAGTTCCACTTAAATCCACAACTCTGGCATATATATTAATATAAAGTTAAAGTCAAAATAAGAAAAAGTGCACCAAGGGACATGGATCCAGAGTTAAATGCTGATAGTTGTGGGGAATGAGTATTTTTCTGGTAACCAAAGGACTCTCCATGAAGGATCCACACTACATACGCTTCGCGTGACAGCACAGTTGCTTTTCAAATTATGGTGATCATGTGAGGAAGCATCCCTAATAGCAGAATGATGATTGTCATGTCTAAAAATACTAAAGTGAGGGTGTCTTATGTTATAGGATCGGTGAAGGAATAAAAATTTTGATTTTTGTGCAGCTATTCTGCTTGCTCTGTAACGTTGCCTCTGACATGATATTTAACATTTCCTTGCTTACTTATTCAACTCTCAAATGGCAATTCATTCCAACTTAGTTTATCATGAGTATGAAATACAAAGTTATTCAAAAAATATAGGAACTAATAGACTATATTATTTTCATGATCTTGAGAGTCTTTGATGGTTATAAGTAATGGATCTTGAAAATATTAATTGAACAGTAGAAAAAACTGTGACCTTAAATATTAACTTTACAGTGGAGAAACATAGCAGACCTAACCTGATCCAGGTAATGAAAATTAGTATCACCAGTGAAATCATGTGGATCTCAATTACCTGGTTATGATATGGCTAGAAGGGCACTTCAACTCTGTTGTATTCTTTCCAAAAATCTATTGTCCTTATCTCATGATATGAAAATAACAAACAAAATCCCCAGTTATATTCCTTAAGACTCCTAAGTTTATAAAAAAAATAATTAAAAACTTAGTAAAGAGTAAGAATATTGATAATTAATTACAATGTAGTACACTGGATTGTTCCTGGAACAGAAAACAAAATAGAAAAGCTACTAAAATAAAAATAAAATTTAGAATACAGTTAAAAGTAATACACTAAAATGTCAGTTGCCTAGTTTTGACTGTGGTAATGTAAGATGATAAGGATGTGGGAAACTGGATAAAGAATATACGGAAACTCTCTGGACTATCAGTAGAACTTTTCTGTAAATCTCAGTTTATCCTAAAACAAAATGTTAATTAAAATTTCTGGACAGTAGTCCATTTTAAACTGCTAATGACAACACTAGACATAGATACAGCATTGAAATTTTCTTTCTTATTGAAGTAGTACATCATGTAACAATTCAGCACAGTTGTTTGAGGAAAAAGCAGAAGCCTGAAAATCTATGAAATGGGCCAATTTTACCTTTGCTATTGGATGATATATAGTTTAGCTGGATATAGAAGGCTAGTTGGTAGATTTTTTTTTTTTATCACTGCCTGATCATTTTCAAAAAAAGTCAATTTTAAACTCATTTTGTTCTCATTACTGTTGCTTTTTTAAATTTAAATGATACATTCTTTATTTATTTTTATTGAAGTATAGTTGACTTACAATGTCATGTTAGTTTCAGGCATATAGTACAGCAGTTTAGTTACACACAAACACACACATATATGTATTCTTAAGAGAGCACTTTTAAGGCATATTTCTTTAATTCTTCGAACCAGGTTTGCCTATCCTTGTTAATTGTAAGAGGACTTGGTAAGAACCATTAAAAAGGTAGAAATAAGTGCTGTAACAGCTGAAAGAAAAAAAAAATATGAACAAAATCCACACATACACTCCAAATAGGGTCTATTTAAGATAACTATTGAATCAACTCCTCAATAATTTTCTTTCATCTATGCTGGTAAGTTCCAGATAGAAATCATAATAGAAAAGTAGATTATTTTGCTAGGAGCAATAAAATAATACTGTACATAATTTTTTAATCTAATGAGAAGTTCCTAAGTCCTTAATGAACAAAATTTGTAAACTGATTTGAGTACATAAAATACCTAAACACATGAAGAGATATGCTCTTTTCAGGTGTAATATCTAAATGTAATATTAATTGTAAATATTTTGTCTCTCCAATCCATGAATTTACTGCCATTATTATTAAAATTATGATTGGGAAAAAATAAATGTCCATGTGTAGCTCAAGAAGAAACAGACTTACCCTATTATTTCAAAGATATAGTAACAATGAACATAATTTAAGAATATTTCTATCACATTATAGCAAATTTTCCAATAGAAAATAGCAGAGAAGCCAAATATAAATCCATGGATCTAGTGGAAATTCATGTATAGTAGGGATTATATTTTATATTAGCTATAAGAAGACAGACTATGTCTATATTTTATACTAGTCATAAAAAAGACAGAATAGACATAGCTGAAACAAATGATGTCTTCATGGAAAAAACAATAACCAGAATCATGCACATACCATTTCTAAAAATAAACTAACCCCTAAATGTAAAGTCTAAATCTGCAACATTGTAAAGGTAATAGAAGAAATTGTACTTACTTTTTGTGGCCTTAATACCAGTTTACGAACATAAACTGATATCAGTCACTGAAATTAAGTATGGTCATAAATTAAAGACTATAATATTTTTTGTATGTATCTCACAGTATTTTAAGCATGGGTTTGTATAAAACATGAACAAGTAGGTTCATTTGAACATTGTTTATGGTAAAAGGGAGTTAGAGGAGCCTTATGTGTCCATCATCAGGAGGAAAAAAAATATTGGCCATGCAGTTAGATGAAATAACCTGGAAATACCAAGCAACAAAGAGATTATACAATTTTTTCAGTGTTGAATGACTATTAATCAATAGAGCTCTTACAAATTCTTTGTCATATCATTTCAGATTGTTCTTTTAGTCATAGCTCTCAAAGAAGATAGCATTGTGTCAAAAATATAAGCAAGATGATGAAAACTACAGAGAAGCATCATTTATATAAATTAAAAATAAATGTACACTCAAGCCAGTGCTATATATTCTCAAGGATACATAAATATGTAAAAATATTTAACTTGTGAGGAATGGTGGAGATGGATGGAAATGGGATTGGGAGACAAAAAGTACTCAAGCAGATGTGCTCTAGATTCTAGCCATTATTATTATAAGTTCTTACTGTTATTTATTTTTCAAAGTCTAAAGTATTTATCAATAATCTATCATTAAAAACAATTTTTTTTCTGATTTTGAGAAATTCTTAGTTCTTTAGCCACGAAATTAAAAGACACTTGTTCCTTGGAAGAAAAGCTATGACAAATCTAGACAGTATGTTAAAAAGTAGAGAAATAACTTTGCCAACAAAGGTCCATATAGTCAAAGCTATGGTATTTCCAGTAGTCATGTATGGATATGATAGTTGGATTGTAAAGAAGGCTTAGTACCAAAGAATTGATGTTTTCAAATTGTGGTGCTGGAGAAGACTCTTGAGAGTCCCATGGACAGCAAGGAAATCAGACTAATCAATCCTAAAGGAAATCAACTCTGAATATTCACTGTTGAAGCTGAAGCTCCAATAGTTTGGCCACCTCAGCCAACTCATTGGAAAAGACCCTGATGCTGGGAAAGATTGAGGGAAGCAAGAGAAGGGGATGACAGAGGACGAGGAGGTTGGATGTCATCACCAACTCAATAGACATGAGTTTGAGCAAACTCTGGGAGATGGTGAAAGACAGGGAAGCCTGGCGTGCTGCACTTCATAGGGTCCCAAAGAGTGGTACAGGATTTAGTGACTGAACAGTTACTTAAAAGTAAAATTCAGCATGTATTCAGACTTACAGACATTTTATGCTAACAATTACATAAGCCATGGGTCACACTATGGGTTAGGCATAGTTTTATGTTAGATAGTAGATAACTACACAATAGGTAGCTAACTGGGCATACAGAATATAGGTAGATAGAAAGCTAGAAATAGAGTAATGTAATCAGTGATATACATACATGTATCCTCATTTTTTACTCAGAACATCAGTGGTATTAAATCCTTTATTTTTGTGATAAGAAAATTAAGACCATGAAAACTTAAATTGCTTCTACAAGTGCACACAGTGTGATAGGCTGAATAATGCCCAAAGGTGTTCAGATTCTAACCCTTGGCATTTGTGAATATTTACCTTCTAGGGCAAACGAGTGCACATCTTATGGCAAGAGATGTGATTAAGAGTCCTAAATTGGATTCATTATTCTAGCTTATTTAGATGAACCCAAGGATTTTCATAAGACAGGAGCCAAAAGGGTCAAAGATGCTTTGTTAAGGAAGAAGATGCTATTACAGAGGAGGAGAAATTAGAAAAAGAAAAGAGAGAGAGATTGGTAATGTTACACTTTAAAGAAGAAGAATGGGGCCATATGCCTAAAATACAGACATCCTCTATCAGGGGTCCCTGATATCTGGGATCTAATAACTGGTGATCTGATGTAGAGCTGATGTAATAGTAGAAATTAAGTGCACAATAAATGTAATGCACTTAAATCATCCAGAAACCATCACCTCTCTCCAGCCTCAGTCTATAAAAAAATTTTCTTCTACGAAAGCAGTCCCTGGTCCCAATAAGTTTGGGGACTTCTTTTGGGCTCCAAAATCACTGCAGATGATGACTGCACCCATGAAATTAAAAGATGTTTACTCCTTGGAAGAAATGTTGTGACCAACCTAGATAGTATATTTAAAAGCAGAGACATTACTTTGCCTACTAAGGTCTGTCTAGTCAAGGCTATGGTTTTTCCTGTGGTCATGTATGGATGTGAGAGTTGGACTGTGAAGAAGGCTGAACGCCAAAGAATTGATGCTTTTGAAGTGTGGTGTTGGAGAAGACTCTTGAGGGTCCCTTGGACTGCAAGGAGATCCAACCAGTCCATTCTGAAGGAGATCAACCCTGGGATTTCTTTGGAAGGAATGATGCTAAAGCTGAAACTCCAGTACTTTGGCCACCTCATGTGAAGAGTTGACTCATTGGAAAAGACTCTGATGCTGGGAGGGATTGGGGGCAGGAGGAGAAGGGGACAACCGAGGATGAGATGGCTGGATGGCATCATGGACTGGATGGACATGAGTCTGAGTGAATTCTGGGAGATGGTGATGGACAGGGAGGCCTGGCTGTGCTGCAATTCATGGGGTCGCAACGAGTCGGACATGACTGAGTGACTGAACTGAACTGAACTGAACTGAACTAGAAGCTGGAAATAGCAAAGAAACAGATTCTCCTCTATAGCTGCCAAAAAGAAAGCAACTCTTCTCTCACCTTGATTTTAGCCCTGCAAGTGCTACTTTTTACTCTAGAAATTTTCTCCAGAAATTTAAGAAAATAAATTTATGTTATTTTAAACTACTATTTTGTAGTAATTTGTTGAAGCAGTTGGAAACTGACAGAACTAGCTAATGTCTCAGCTATGTTTCAGTCTTACCTAATATTCTCCAAATATACTTTATATCTCAACTTAATAACTTGGAATATTTTAGGTGACATTATAGAATTAATATGAATTATGTTTTCCAAATGAAGTCCTCCAAAATCCCCTCATGACCCAAGTAAATTTGACCTTTGTAACAGACAGTGAAATTTGCAAACCCATGAAGTTGCATCACATATACAACACAGAAATTAAAACATACTCTATTTATATGAATCCAGGAAGCATGAACTTGCTTTCCAAATTGCAGCTTTTCTCCTGATATTTGAATATGTGCTAAGGCTTGATGATGAAACCATAACCGACCCCATGTGAAAAGATGTGTAATGATACCTAAAATTACCTCAGTGACATTTCAGAATCATATACTTACTGAAAAAAATTGCAAAGAAAGAGGTAATGACTTATTTCAGAAGAATATCTCCCATTTATTAGCACAATGTCTGGCACATATTAGTGATTAAAATAATACTTGTTAAATAAAAATATGCATGACATTTCAAATTATCTCACAGTGAAATTAATTTATAAAAATTATTTCATAAACCTACTTCATTTCTATTGTCACATGTATCTTTTATTTCAGTTCATATACAAGAGAAGAACATACTGTCATAATTACAGCTATTATTGTAAATTTGAATGATGTTATTTTTCTTATCTATCATTTGGAGCTAAATAAAGAGCAATGCAGTTTCACTTGAGTGAGTTATAAGGCATTTACAATAGATGAGTATTAAGTGTTAAAATATACCAATTTTCATTAAATAAGCCTGGAGCTGCTTTAAAAATCATTGTTATTTGAACTAGAAATTATAACTTCCTCTGCTATGTTTTATATTCATCAAACAGACTAAATTTAGAGTTAGAAGTGATGTAAGAAATTGATGCTTTTGAAGTGTGGTGTTGGAGAAGACTCTTGAGAGTCCCTTGGACTGCAAGGAGATCCAACCTGTCCATTCTGAAGGAGATCAGCCCTGGGATTTCTTTGGAAGGAATGATGCTAAAGCTGAAACTCCAGTACTTTGGCCACCTCATGAGACGAGTTGACTCATTGGAAAAGACTCTGATGCTAGGAGGGATTGGAGGCAGGAGGAGAAGGGGACGACAGAGGATGAGATGTCTGGATGGCATGACTGACTCGATGGACGTGAGTCTCAGTGAACTCTGGGAGATGGTGATGGACAGGGAGGCCTGGCTGTGCTGCGATTCATGGGGTCACAAAGAGTTGGACATGACTGAGCGACTGAACTGAACTGAATATATTTCTTTAAGCCATTTTTGAGTTTACAAATTGATTGAAATTTATTTAAACACAATTTAGGAGAAGGGAATTTTGAACTGAATAAAAAAGGACACAGCCATGTCTCTGTTTGAGTATCATGAATACCTTTGGACACAGCCATGTCTCTGTTTGAGTATCATGAATACCTTTGATATGAGAAACTATCTGGAAAATGCTCCTTTCCTACAGGCTTTTCAGTAGTTGTCCTATGTCATGGATAAATACCTAGCTTTTTCTAGTTGTACATAAATGTTCAAGGTGTTTGTTGTTGTTTATTCTGGCTCTTTTGCAACTCCATGGTCTATAGCCTGCAATGTTTCTCTGTCTATGGGATTCTCCAGGCAAGAATAGTGGAGTGGGTTGCCATTTCCTTCTCCAAGGACCTTCTTGACCTAGGGACTGAACCTGGCTCTCCTTCTTGGCAGGTGAATTCTTTACCACTGAGCCACCAGGGAAGCTCGGGAGAGATGATTTTGAACTATACTTGATTTACAATGTTGTGTTAGTTACAAGTATACAACAAAGTGATTGAGTTATACAAACATAAATATATATATATATATAAGTTCAGATTATTTTCCCTTATAGGTTATTACAAAATATTGAGAAACAGTTCCCTGTGTTATACAATAGGTCTTCATTGATTATCTGTTTTACATATAGTAGTGTGAATATTGCTAATCTCAAACTCATAATTTATCTCTCTCTCTCTTTCCTTCTTGGTAACCATAGGTTTGTTTTCTATGTCTGTGAGTCTATCTCTGTTTTTTATATGAGTTCATTTGTATCATTTTCTAGATTCCATATATAAGTGATATCATATAATATTTGTCTTTTTCTAGTATATCACTTAGTATTATAATCTCCAGGTCTGTCCATGTTAAGACCAATGACATTATTTCATTCCTTTTTGTAGATGAGTAATATCTTATTGTATAAATACATAACATCTGCATTCTCCATTTTTCTGCCAGTGGACAGTTAGATGGCTTCCTTGTCTTGGCTCTTCCTAGAGACAAATGAGTATGAAGACACCATAATCCAAATCCTATGGGATTCAACCAAAAACATAAAAGATGATTCTAAGAGGGAAGTTTATAGCAATACAAGTGTACCTCAGGAAATAAGAAAAAACCTCAAGTAAACAATCTAACCTTACACCTGTTTGAAAAGATAAACAACACTGATAATTCTTTAGCCAGACTCATCAAGGGAAAAAAGGAGAGGGTTCTTACAACTGACATCACAGAAATACAAAGATCATGAGAGACTACTGTAAGCAGCTATGTGACTTAAGTAAAATGGACAGCCTAGAAGACAGGGACAAATTCTTAGATAGGTACAATCTCCCAAGACTGAACCATGAAGATATATAAAATATGAACAGACTAATTATAAACACTAAAGTTGAAGCTTTGATTTTAAAACTCCCAATAAACAAAATTCCAGGACCAGATGGGTTCACAGGTGAATTGTATCAAATATTTAAAGAGCTAACACCTATCCTTTGAAACTATTCCAGAATGTCGCAGAGATGGAACACTTCTGAATTCATTGTATCAGGCCACAGTCACCTGATGTGTGGAGGTTTTTCTTGTCCTTTTAGGTGTAAGATCTTCTGCTAGTGCTCAGCAAGTGCTGTGTGAGAACCATTCCATATGTAGATGTGTTTTTGATGTACTTGTGAGAAGAGGCAAATCCCTCATCTTATTCTGACATCTTGACTCCTCTCCCCAGAAAAGACATTTTTGTAGACAAAAATCAAGTAGTCTTAGCAATATTTGTGACTTTAGCAACAATAGTAGTAATACTTTTAAAATCACATTCCAGTTGTTGTAGGGATTTCAAAATAGCAACTATACTCATCACTGTTATTAGGTCTATAGTTCAGTTCAGTTCAGTCGCTCAGTCGTGTCCAACTCTTTGCGACCCCACGAATCGCAGCACGCCAGGCCTTCCTGTCCATCACCAACTCCCAGAGTTCACTCAAACTCACGTTCATCGAGTCCGTGATGCCATCCAGCCATCTCACCCTCGGTCGTCCCCTTCTCCTCCTGCCTCCAGTCCCTCCCAGCATCAGAGTCTTTTCCAATGAGTCAACTCTTCGCATGAGGTGGCCAAAGTACTGGAGTTTCAGCTTCAGCATCATTCCTTCCAAAGAAATCCCAGGGCTGATCTCCTTCAAAATGGATTGGTTGGATCTCCTTGCTGTCCAAGGTCTACAGTGAATATTATTTATTGAATGAATAAAGAAGCACATATATAAATATATTATATTTTAGTAATTCATGAATAATATTTAAATGTAACTAATTTCCTTTGTAACATCATCCATTTTGTTTTCTACCTTAAAAACATCAATCTGAAAAAGGGTCCGTAGTTTCCAGCAGACTGTCACAAATGTCCATGGCACACAAATGTTAAAAACACATTACAACCTTATTCTCATATAAATTTTCCACAGCTGAATCAGTTAATAGGATATACTTATGCATATTTCTTTTGATACTTTTTTCCAAAATTAATAATTCCATTACAATGCTAAGCTCCAAACCTCAGGGGAATGAATGTGTCAAATTGTTTCTTTGTCCAAGGTTTCTTTTCTCACCAAACAGGAATATTCACTATTTTTTAAATACAGCAGCACAACAAAAAACATGTTGTCATCACTCATCCAGCCTGTTGTGTCTTTCTGCTATATTTAAAAATTTGTACTATTTTTGTTTTTTTCCTCTAAGGATATATACACAGAGGCACACACAGTAACACATGATTCAATTACCTGTAGTTTAATTGTATTATGAGGGGAAGAAGAGATTAATGCTGTCAGTCTACTCTGTTTAATTATAATTCCTTAGTATGCAATTGCAAGTTGCAGGTATTTTCTGGTTTTCCATATAAGTGAATGAGCTACATTATTATTTTAAGGCTATTTAAAATTTTGTAATATGTGGACCTAGTGCTTTTCTCTACTTTATTCAATTTAAGTCTGAATCTGGAAATAAGGAGTTCATGATCTGAGCCACAGTCAGCTCCTGGTCTTGTTTTTGCTGACTGTATAGAGCTTCTCCATCTTTGGCTGCAAAGAATATAATCAATCTGATTTCGGTGTTGACCATCTGGTCATGTCCATATGTAGAGTCTTACTTGTGTTGTTAGAAGACGGTGTTTGCTCTGACGAGTGCGTTCTCTTGGCAAAACTCTATTAGCCTTTGCCCTGCTTCATTCCGTATTCCAAGGCCAAATTTGCTTGTTACTCTAGGTGTTTCTTGACTTCCTACTTTTGCATTCCAGTCCCCTGTAATGGAAAGGACATCTTTTTTGGGTGTTAGTTCTAAAAGGTCTTGTAGGTTTTCATAGAACCATTCAACTTCAGCTTCTTCAGCATTACTGCTGTTTCAAATCCTGAAAGATGATACTGTGAAAGTGCTGCACTCAATATGCCAGCAAATTTGGAAAACTCAGCAGTGGCCACAGGACTGGAAAAGGTCACTTTTCATTCCAATTCCAAAGAAAGGCAATGCCAAAGAATGCTCAAACTATGGCACAATTGCAATCATCTCAAAAGCTAGTAAAGTAATGCTCAAAATTCTCCAAGCCAGGCTTCAGCAATACGTGAACCATGAACTTCCTGATGTTCAAGCTGGTTTTAGAAAAGGCAGAGGAACCAGAGATCAAATTGCCAACATCTGCTGGATCATGGAAAAAGCAAGAGAGTTCCAGAAAAATATCTACTGCTTTACTGACTATGCCAAAGCCTTTGACTGTGTAGATCACAATAAACTGTGGAAAATTCTGAAAGAGATGGGAATACCAGACCACCTGACCTGCCTCTTGAGAAACCTATATGCAGGTCAGGAAGCAACAGTTAGAACTGGACATGGAACAACAGACTGGTTCAAAATAGGAAAAGGAGTATGTCAAGGCTGTATATTGTCACCCCACTTATTTAACTTCTATGCAGAGTACATCATGAGAAACACTGGGCTGGAAGAAGCACAAGCTGGAATTAAGATTGCCGGGAGAAATATCAATAACCTCAGATATGCAGATGACACCACCCTTATGGCAGAAAGTGAAGAGGAACTAAAAAGCCTCTTGATGAAAGTGAAAGATGAGAGTGAAAGTTGGCTTAAAGCTCAACATTCAGAAAACGAAGATCATGGCATCCAGTCCCATCACTTCTTGGGAAATAGATGGGGAAACAGTGGAAACAGTGTTAGACTTTAATTTGTTTTGGGCTCCAAAGTCACTGCAGATTGTGACTGCAGTGATGAAGTTAAAAGACACTTACTCCTTGGAAGCAAAGTTATGACTAACCTAGATAGCATGTTAAAAAGCAGAGACATTACTTTGCCAACAAAGGTTCATCTAGTCAAGGCTATGGTTTTTCCAGTAGTCATGTATGGATGTGAGAGTTGGACTGTGAAGAAGGCTGAGCACCGAAGAATTAATGCTTTTGAACTGTGATGTTGGAGAAGACTCTTGAGAGTCCCTTGAACTGCAGAGAGATCCAACCAGTCCATTCTAAAGGAGATCAGTCCTGGGTGTTCTTTGGAAGGACTGATGCTGAAGCTGAAACTCCAGTACTTTGGCCACCTCATGCGAAGAGTTGACTCATTGGAAAAGACTCTGATGCTGGGAGGGATTGGTGGCAGCAGGAGAAGGGGACGACAGAGGATGAGATGTCTGGATGGCATCACCAACTCGATGGATGTGAGTTTGAGTGATCTCTGAGAGTTGGTGATGGCCAGGGAGGCCTGGCATGCAGCACGCATGGGGTCACAAAGAGTTGGACATGACTGAGCAGCTGAACTGAACTGATTCATGTTTGCCTCATTTTAATTCTTTTTTTAGTTAGTTGCTTTTTCATCTTTCTCTATCCATTTATTCTGTTTTTATATTCAGTTGATTATTAATATGTCAATTCAATTCAGTTCACTCACTCAACACCACAGTTCAAAAGCATCAATTCTTTGGTGCTCAGCTTTCTTTATAGTCCAGCTCTCATGTCCAACACGACCACTGGAAAAACCATAGCCTTGACTAGACAGACCTTTGTTGGCAAAGTACTGTCTCTGCTTTTTAATATGCTATCTAGGTTGGTCATAACTTTCCTTCCAAGGAGTAAGCGTATTTTAATTTCATGGCTAGAATCACCATCTGCTATGATTTTGGAGCCCAGAAAAATAAAGTCAGCCACTGTTTCCACTGTTTCCCCATCTATTTCCCATGAAGTCATGGCACCAGATGCCATGATCTTAGTTTTCTGAATGGAGCTTTAAGCCAACTCTTTTACTCTCCTCTTTCACTTTCATCAAGAGGCTCTTTAGTTGTTCACTTTCTGCTATAAGGGTGGTGTCATCTGCATATCTGAGGTTATTGATATTTCTCCCAGCAATTTTGATTCCAGCTTGTGCTTCCTCCAGCCCAGCATTTCTCATGAGGTACTCTGCATGTAAGTTAAATAAGTAGGGTGACAATATACAGCCCTGATGTACTCTTTTTCCTATTTGGAATCAGTCTGTTGTTCCATGTCCAGTTCTGACTTTTGCTTCCTGACCTGCATACAGTTTTGATTGTGTTAAATATTGATTTTATGTTCTTTCATTTGTCTTTTAAATTTTAAAATGGCTTTTTCTTATGTCTTATGATTTTAAACTGTTAAATATTTATTTACAGATATTTTTGTTTTCCTTTAAGTTTTTAAGGTCTATTTATAATGGCATTCCTCAATTCAAGGTTAAAAATATCTTTACTACTATTTTGTTTTTTAGTAGTAGTAAAAATATCTTTACTACTATTTACTACTACTTTACTACTATTTTGTTTTACATTTCTTATAATTTTAAATTTTTTCAAATCATTTGAATTGGTATTTCTTCTATTATAAAGCATAATGGATGAAAATTTATTTTACTTGTGATTCCAGATGGCATGGGAAGTTATCCTAACACCAATGCATGGGTATTCATTTTTTCTTCCAGGGAACAGATACTATATTTTAATCATACAGTAGATATCTCTGGTTCTGGCTTTATATCTCTGCTCTCTGTTCTGGTACATTGAAATGCAAGGAAGAGAACCTGATTTGCCTCTTCACTATCCATCACTGCTTTTTAACAGTGTTAACATTATCTCAGTTATGGCTACAAGAAAAGGTGCTTGTGAGGAAATGTCAGGAGATGAATCATAATAGTCCTCTATCAGTAACTATAATTGCATTGTTTCTCTAGTGCTTAGACATGAAGTAAGCATGTAACACGCTTCTGGTAAATGATATGTTGAGAGAAGATGTCTTTCCTGATAGAAACTGATATAGGAAGATAGTTTTCTTTCTACCCATACCTTCCTTTCCTTATGGTTTATAGTTGAGTGAGGACTTGATATTTGTTGCTGTAGCAAGGGTATTGCAATGATGAAGGAAAGATCAGAATAATTGCAACAAAGATCTGAGACTGCTGTAAAAATTCCCAAACTGCTCACTTTGAGGCTACTCGGATAAAAAATAAAGATCATTATCATTTAAGCCACCATTCATCACGCATTCTACAACCTGCTGCCAAATTAATAGAGTTTTTTGTTTCAATGCTGATATCACACTGTTTTAATTATTAGGACCTCAATATGATTCTTATCAGATATGAATAAGTTTCTTCTTATATCTTCATATACTTACTATAACTTTTTGTCGACCTTGCTTTGCACATTAGTATTTATTTAAGAAGGGTTTTAGACTATTTCATATCTTGAAAAGTTTATTAGGAACTTGAATTACAGGGAATGCATTTATTAATTTATAAATAATGTTTTTATAAAACATCTATATTTTTGAGTTGGCTGTTGCATGAATTAGTAAAGTATTATACCTTCTTCATGTAAGCAAGACTGAAATATTTCTTCTGATTTTTATATAAATTCTAACCTTTCTCTTGACTTACTTTTCATATAGCAAGGATATTGCAATGATGAAGGAAAGATCAGAATAATTGCAACAAAGATCTGAGACTGCTGAAAAAATTCCCAAACTGCTCACTTTGAGGCTACTCGGATAAAGTTTGTTTTCCTGTGTTTGCTTTGTTTTCCTGTGTTTCATAAGCATACAAGAATAACATCCACACCTAATAATAATTTTGACCATTCTTGTAAAATATTTCATTTTATTGTGTTAGTGAGTACTCCCATATTAATAGTAAATAATACTAGTGATAGATTCCAGATTTTATTCCTGACTTTAACAAGAATGCTTTGATTATCAGGCTTAGGCTAAATACTTTTTTGTACTGAGATTACATTTTTTAATCATTTTAAAGATATAACTAGATAATCTTATTATAAGTCCTTTAAAAGTGTTTATATGCTTTATTGGGAGGGCATATGGGTTGTCATATTGATCTAGTATGATCTAAGTATGTTAGCTGGGTACAGTTAAAATGGCATAGTAGGAGGATACTGAGCTTACCTTACCACACCATAATTGGAACTATTTACAGAACAACTGTCTTTGGAATGACTTGAAGATGAACAGAAAATATTTTCCACAGTTAAAGATATAACAGGGGAACTACAGGATGAGTAGGAGGGGGCAGAGACATACCACTGGGTAGTATTAGTCAGTTATTCCTGTCTGACTCTTTGTGACCCCTTGGACTGTAGCCCACCAGGCTCCTCTGTTTATAGGATTCTCCAGGCAAGGATACTTAACTGGGTTTCTATTTCCTTCTGCGGGGGATCTTCCTGATCCAGAAATCGAACCCAGGTCTCCCTCATTGCAGGCAGATAGGCAGATTTTTTTACTCTCTGAGCCACCAGAGAAACTCTAAAGAGGCAATAATAACAGTTGTAGAGATCCACCTAGAGGAACAAAGAGTCTGAGCTCCACACCAGGCTCCACAGCCATCGGGTCCTTTGCTGGGAAGACAAGATCCCAGAATGTTTAACTTTGAAGGCCAGGAAATCTTACCTAAGAGAGAGCTTGGAGGGCTAAAGGGAACACACAAAATCTCACATGCCCTGAGTTCCCTTGTAGAGGCAGAAATTTAAAAAGAACCTGGGTATGACCCACTTGCTGATCTTAAGAGAGTCTCCAGAGAGGTAGGAGCCAACTGAAACTCAGTGTAGGGACATAGATATTGGGTGCAGCCATTTTGGAAAGTTTATTCTACCAGAAGGACACTGGGGCTGGCAGATATAATTTTGGAGTCCTTCTTTTAGCCTATTTTCTCTGAGAACCTACTTGCTTACCAGAACACTAGCACAAGTCCTAGGAACACCTGAGCTGCAGGGCTAGCCAAGCCAGGGCCTGGCCCTGCCCACCAGTAGGTTGACAACCACTACAGGAGGCAGGGCCTGGCAGCCAGCTTAGCTGAGAACAAGACTCACCTACCATTGTGCCCAGTGTACTCAGCCCCATCACAATAGAAAGGCCCACACAGCCCACATTGGGTGCAGGGGGCGCTCTGCAGAAAGAGAGAGGCAGTGGAACTTTCCTCAGCAAAGCCGAGGGGTCCCGAGGAGAGGTGAGCCTGCTGTCCACCAACCCAGCCCCTTGGCGAGTGAGAGACAATCAGACACAACAGGGGTTCTGTCTAAGCAGTTCTGCTTTATTGTCGTAAGCTCTTGGTTTATAAAGGCAAGCAGGGAGGGGTTTGCAAGGGACTTTCCATAGTTGCACCAATCACATTAAAGGTCAAATCGTCATGTGCCATCATTATAACAGGAGTCTATGGTGATCACACGCTGTCTACGTGCACGGAAATCAAGAGAGCCAATCAAAAGTTTTGATAGACAACTTAGGCCGCACCCTCATCTCTTCCACCAGGCACCATCTTAGCTCTAAACCGCAAAGCTAGCCCTTCTTTTTTAAGGTTTCCCATTTAGGCCCCCACAATTGGGCACCTCTAGAGTATATGTCTCTGGTGATCAGGGCAGCGTGGCCTACTGAGTCCCAGAGAATGTATTCCTACAAAAGGCCACTTTTCCACCGTGGGAAATATAACTGACATAAATACAGAGAAATAGGCAAAATGAAGAGACAGAGGAATATGTTCCATATAAATATGAAAACCAAACCTTAGAAAAATAAATGAAGTGGAGATAAGCCATCTGATACAGTTCAAGTAATGATCAAAAAAATTATCAACAAACTCAGAAGAAAAGATGAACAAGTGAAAAGTTCAACAAGATGTTAGAAAATATAAAGAAGAACCAAACACTAAAAGGAATCAATGACAGATTACATGGTATATAGGGATAAGTCAATGAACAGGAATACATAATAGTGGAAATCGTCTAAGATGAACAGAAAAAAAAGAAAGGAGTCTTAAAAATGAGGATAGTTTAAGAGACTTCTGGAATAACATCAAGTTTACTAACATTCATACTATAGGAGTCCCAGACAAGAGAAAAAAAAATGGCAAAAAAATTATTTGAAGAAAATATAACTGAGAACTTCTTTAACCTGAGGAAGAAGATATTCAGGCCCAGGAGGCACAGAGTCCAAAACAAGATAAGCCCAAAGAGGACCACATCAGGATTCATAATTAGAATGTAAAAAAATTAAAGATAAAGAGAGCCCTTAAAAGAAACTAGAGAAAAGCAACTAGTTACATGCAAGGGAGCTTCCATAGTACTATCAGCTGACTTTTCAGTAGAAAATTTGAAGGGTATAAAGGAGTGGCATGATCCATTCTAAATGTTAAAAGGGAAAAACCTATAATACAGATTACAGCAAGGCTATCATAGATTTGGAAAGACAAGGAATTTTACAGACAAAAAAGCTAAAATTATTCAGCACCACTAAATCAGCATTATAAGAAATATTAAAAGGACTTCTTTAAATAGAAAAAAAAAATTAAAAAGACCACAGCTAGAAATTTGAAGATCACAAAAGGAAAAACTCTCATGGGCAAAGGCAAGCATATAATAAAGATAGTATTCCAACCACTTATGAAGCTAATAGAAAGATTAAAGACAAAAGTAGTAAAATCATTAATCTATAATAGTTGAGGATATACAAAATAAAGGAATATTAAATATTATTTCAAAAACAGTAAACATGAGGAGTAAAAAGGAGGACTGTTAGAACACATTTAAATGTAAGAGGTTATCACCTAACCATCAGTTGTGTTTGTATGTTTGTGTGTATACACAATGGAATATTACTCAGCCATAAAAGCTTGAAATCTTGCTATTATGGAAAACATGGATAGGTCTAGAGGGTATTATGGTAATTGAAATAATTCAGACAGAGAAAGACAAATATTTCATTATCTTACTTATATGTAAAAATCTAAGAAACAAACAAAAGAAGAATAGAAATAATAGATGCAGAGAACAGCTTCCATTGTAGCACAGTTGGTAAAGAATCTACCTGCAATGCAGGAGACCCAGGTTCGATTGCTGGGTCACGAAGACCCTCTGGAGAACGATAGCAAGTCACTCCAGTTTTCTTGTCTGGAGAATCCCATAGAAGGAGAAACCTGGCAGGCTACAGTCTATGGGATAGCAAGAGTTGGACATGACTTAGTGACTAAACCACCACCACAGATGCAGAAAACAGGTAGGTAATTGCCAAAAGGGAAGAGGTTAGGGTTGAAGGTGTAAGAGATTGAGAAGTCCAAATCTACAGTTCTAAATAAGTCACAAGGTTATACTGTCCTGAGGAATCTGGTGAGTAATACTGTAATAGCTTTGTATGGGGTCAGATGGTCAGTAGACTTGTTGTGCTCATTTCATAATGTAGGAAAGTATCAAATCTGTATGTATTACACCTGAAAGTAGCATGTCAACTATATTTTAATTAAAAACATTAACTTATATTAACAGATATTTCTAATATTGAACCATTCTTACATATCTGAAATTGTTAAAATATACTCTTTTATTATTTATTTTGTTGCTAGTTATATTTGCTGCTGCTGCTAAGTTGCTTCAGTCGTGTCCGACTCTGTGCGACCCCATAGATGGCAGCCCACCAGGCTCCCCCATCCCTGGAATTCTCCAGGCAAGAACACTGGAGTGGGTTGCCATTTCCTTCTCCAATGCATGAAAGTGAAAAGTGAAAGTGAAGTCTCTCAGTTGTGTCCGACTCTTAGCGACCCCGTGAACTGCAGCCTACCAGGCTCCTCCGTCCATGAGATTTTCCAGGCAAGAGTACTGGAGTGGGGTGCCATTGCCTTCTTCGCTAGTTATATTTACTATTTACTAATTTTTATTTATATTACTTAATATATATAATATACTCTTAAATATTGTGCAATTAAACGTATCTTATAATAGTAACTATGGGGCTTCCCAGGTGGCTCAGTGGTAAAGAAATGCCAAGCAGAAAATGTGTAGGAGACCTAGGTTTGATCCCTGGGTCAGGAATATCCCTGGAGAAGGAAATGGCTACGCATTCCAGTTTTCTTGCTTTGGAAATCCCATGGACAGAGGAGCCTGGTGGGTACAGTCCATGGGATCACAAAGAGTCTGACATGACTGAGCATGGAGCACACACATGTGCATATCTTGCAGCATATTTTCACTGCTTTAGAAATCTCCTGCACTCCACCTAATTATTCCTTGGCCCCACTCTGAAAACCCTGTCAACCACTAGTTTACTACTGCTTTGTAGTTTTGCCTTAAAAAAAAAAAAAAAGCCTTTAAAAAATATTCTTACTTTTAAAAATTGAATGACACAATTTTAAAGCAAAAAATTGAGTGAAATAAGTTAATCTGAATCAAATTAAGAACTGAAATGTGTATGTCTGTATGAACATGTAGGAGTATTGAGTAAAGTAATATGGGTAACAGAGTTGACCCAGTGTTCTTTTATTTTGTGGATCTGCCAACAGCTTTGGCGCTTATGCTAGAGGTGGATGAAAAATAAGTTAACACAGTCATTACCATTTTAAGACTATCATGTTTCTGTTTCTCTCAAAATTTGTTAGCTGCTAGTAATATATATATATATATATATATGCTTTAGGCCAAACTTGTAGGAATGTTTACAATTAGTAGAAAGGTTTTGTAGGCATTTGCCACCAATAACTTTCCTTATTCAGAAGTAGAACAGTACATACTGAAGAGAAACCCTGGGTCAGTCACTGTACCAACTTGTGAAAATGAAAGGGTAGAAAGTGAAATGAACTTAAATAAATAAAATATTTATCTCAAATTTTCTCAAGAATTTTATTACAAGTCTTTATGAGCATTCTGAATGTACCATATTTCTCTCAGTAAAATAACATCTCCATGTTTTATTCTCCCAAGGGTTTTGTTTAGGTGAATTTGGTAAGATATAAAAGGGAAATGACCTAAACATTCCAATTAAATTCATATATGTGTATATGTATATATGCCCATGTATATGTGTGTGTATACACACACACACACACACACACACACACACATATATATATAGAGAGAGAGACTTTCCTGATGACTGAGATGGTAAAGAATCCACCTGCAATGCAGATACCTGGGTTTGATCCCTGGGTTGGGAAATTCCCTGGAAGAGGGAATGGCTACCCACTCCAGTATTCTTGCCTGTAGAATTCCATGGACAGTGGAGCCTGGTGGGCTATAATAGCCCATGGGGAGAGATGAAGCACGTGTGCATGGACATGCTCACACACACACACACACACACTATATATGTGTATATATATATATAATACTTATTCTCTGATATCTATATCATACCTATTAGAGTTTTAAATAAAAATTGTTTATGTTTTATTGAGAAATAAATCAGAGGGTTTTCTTGAAACCTGCTGCCATAATAAGCTATATAAATGAATGATTGTGAAGCTTGAGGCCTAAATGATAAACTTGAAAAAATTTTTTGGAGTTTTATCAGTTAATTCCCCATACTTCATTTGCTGGAAAGATGAGATGAGATGGCTGGAGTTCTAAATATTGATTAAATCACAGAGAAAAATAGAAAGTTGATGACTCACTAACTTTCAAAAAACTTTCAGAACCTCATAATTTTGCCACAAAAGAGCGTCCAAAACATCAATATTTTGTCTGTATTCATCCACTCATCATAAATGCTGAAACTGAGTTTTAACTGATTCTTATTTTCTAATCTTTACAACTCAAAATATTTTATTTAGGGTGAGTTGCCTCACATATCAAGAAATTCTTGAAATATTGTTACATTAATTATATATTAGCAATTATAATTGGTGAGCAGGAGTTTCCAGGGTCATTCAAAAACAGTAAAATATCAATATTTGTGTTTAGAAAATCTGATAAAATTTTAAAGATCATTTTCAAATTTTCTTGTACTTTTTGGGGCTACCAATATATTTTTTTCTAGAAATAAAACATGTCTGTTATCAATGATTGAAAATATACATTCCTATTATTTCCAATTCATGAAATCTACAAAGTTCGAATTTCCTCAAGTTGAATGGTTATTTTCAAAATAATTAAACTAATATATTGAAGGTGCCCTCTTTTTTTTAATATGGAAAATTTAATGGAAAGAAATAGTTTTTAAAATACTTCCTACATAATTTATCATTGAATTATTGATGTGGGATTTTTGTTTATATATTTCTTTCATGTTTGATTATATATTTTGCCTCATATTTATTGATAAGTTCTCGGAGAGATTAGAGCACATCTCTTTTTTTCTAGCCTGGTGTTAAACATGGACTAGATATCAAATCAATACTTGGTAATAATTTTTGAAATTTCTCCTTTTGAATGTGAAAAACATTCTCACAGTAGTTTTACTGTGATATTTTTATTTAAAGTCTCATGTATTTTACATAATTAAATCTCATAATTAACATTATATTTTCATATAAATATTAATAGAAAGAAATTCAAAACTAGTATTATTTTCCTTTGTGGTATGGATTATAATTAAACATATGAATCTAAGATTCAAAAAGAGATCAAGGCTGTTTTATCACTGATCAATGCAACTTTAGTTAAATGTACTGTAGTACTAATAGTGTGATTACTTTTTGCAGACACTGGCCTAAGCATGTTACCTGGATTGTTTAAATGAGCATGCTTTAACCAGTGGTCATGAATTTAAAGTGAGCCTTGACAACAGGGTTGTGATTTTCTGTAGCCATTCTAAAAGCTCTTTAAGCTAAATTTATTTTCGCTCATTTACAAATGAGAAAAGTGAGGATTCATAAAGTTTATATAATTTGCCAACTTTTCTTTGAGAACAAAACGCATGCTTTTAAATTTATTAAAAATAGTGTCTTAACTAAGGATCTCTTTCGCCATCAGAATTTTCTGTTTTCATAGCTCACTATTTCTGCTATCTTTTAACAATAACCCTTTGGCAATACCAGTCTTTTGTCCTTCTCTTTTTATTTCCTCCCACTCCTTTATGTCACCACTTTTTTGCTGCTCTGTAATAATCACTCGCTGAGAAATTACCTTCCCTAATGAGAGTGGTGCTTCCTGCACTTTTGGAGAAGGAATTGGCAACCCACTCCAGTACTCTTGCCTGGAAAATCTCTTGGACGGGGAATCTGGTAGGCTACAGTCCATGGGGTCGCAAAGAGTCAGACACGACTGAGCAACTTCACTTCAATAATCACTCTGCTGTCTCTGTCTTCAGCCCCTCAGCAGCCCCCTGTCTCTTTGTGGTCTTGGGAAAATGCAAACCTCTGTTAAATTCAACTCTTTCCTTCTCTAAACCTAGCCCTGGAGAGCTAATCTGACAAGAGAAAATCACAACCCTGTTGTCAAGGCTCACTTTAAATTCACGACCACTACTTAAAGTATGCTCATTGTGATGCCAGGTAGTTTTATTTCTGTTTTCTGATCTATTGATTTCAAACACTTTTAAAAGTAAATGTCACATTTTTCTGTTTGATGAAACCTTCCAAGCCTCACTTCATTGTCATTCTCAACTGTTCATTTTTGATGCAAAAATTAGAAGCTGGTAGAAGAGAACTTTAACACAATACCACCAGTGAATTATCCCTGTACATGAAGACTTGCACAGATACTCTGCATTCCCTTCTGTTACCAAGGATGATCTGTCTGTGCTGTTGTGTAACACAAACTTCACTTGTGCCCATCATTCGGTTATTTATTTCCTACTTAAGGACATGTGTGTGAAAGTTGCTCAGTTGTGTCCAACTCTTCATGATCCCATGGACTTTACAGTCCATGGAATTTTCCATGCCAGAATCCTGGAGTGGATAGCCTATCCCTTCTCCAGTGGATCTTCCCAACACAGGAATTGAACTGGGGTCTCCTGCATTGCAGGCAGATTCTTTACCAACTGAGCTACCAGGAAAGCCCACTTAAGAACATATTTCTATCAATAATGAAAATTCCAGTAAGCAAGAAAAACACTGGTGATGTATGAAAAAGACAAGATTATTGGTAGACTCAAGGATATGTATGTCTACCAATAATTTTGTCTATTTCATATATCACCAGTATTTTTCTTGTCTACTGGAATTTTCATAATAACACTAAATCCTGCTAAATTTCTCAGTTAAAAAAAAATTAGAAATGCTTACATGTCCTAATTTTCTCTACAATATACTATCACATTTCTAGTTTCCTTTATCTCAAAATCCTCAAATAATCACTTGTGCTCCAAGTTTTCAATTCCTCTCCATGCTTTATCAAAACTATTTCTAATTAACTCTTTCCCACCACTACTCTACTGAAATTGCTTTATAAATATATCAGTGATCTTCACATTGCCAAATGCAATGTTTATTGTAGTTGATAGATCATTGGATTAGAAATAGTTCAACTGGCATTCTATCATCTCCAGTGATCCTTCCTAAGGCCCACTTGACTTCACATTCCAGGATGTCTGGCTCTAGGTGAGTGATAACACCATCATGATTATCTGGGTTGTGAAGATCTTTTTTGTACAGTTCTTCTGTGTATTCTTGCTTCTGCTTCTGTTAGGTCCATATGATTTCTGTCCTTTATTGAGCCCATCTTTGCATGAAATGTTCCCTTGGTATCTCTAATTTTCTTGAAGAGATCTCTAGTCTTTCCCATTCTATTGTTTTCTGCTATTTCTTTGCATTGATCAATGAGGAAGGCTTTCTTATCTCTCCTTGCTATTCTTTGCAACTCTGCATTGAGATGCTTATATCTTTTCTTTTCTCCTTTGCCTTTTGCTTCTCTTCTTTTCACAGCTATATGTAAGGCCTCCTGAGATAATCATTTTGCCTTTTTGCATTTCTATTTCTTGGGGATGATCTTGATCCCTGTCTCCTGCACAATGTCATGAATCTCATTCCATAGTTCATCAGGCACTCTGTCTATCAGATCTAGTCCCTTAAATCTACTTCTCACTTCCACTGTATAGTCATAAGGGGTTTGATTTAGGTCATACCTGAATGGTCTAGTGGTTTTCCCCACTTTCTTCAAGTCTGAATTTGGTAATAAGGAGTTCATGATCTGAGCCACAGTCAGCTCCTGGTCTTATTTTTGCTGACTGTATAGAGCTTCTCCATCTTTGGCTGCAAAGGATATAATCAATCTGATTTCGGTGTTGACCATATGGTGATGTCCATGTGTAGAGTATTCTCTTGTGTTGTTGGAAGAGGGTGTTTTCTATGACCAGTGCATTCTCTTTGCAAAACTCTATTAGCCTTTGCCCTGCTTCATTCTGTACAGCAAGGCCAAATTTACTTTTGCATTCCAGTCCCTTATAGTGAAAAGGACATCTTTTTTGGGTGTTAGTTCTGAAAGGTCTTACAAGTCTTCATAGAACCATTCCATGGGGCATAGACTTGGATTACTGTGATACTGAATGTCTTGCCTTAGAAATGAACAGAGATCATTCTGTCATCTTTGAGACTGCATCCAAGTACTGCATTTCAGACTCTTTCATTGACTATGATGGCTACTCCATTTCTTCTAAGGGATTCTTGCCCACAGTAGTAGATATAATGGGCATCTGAGTTAAATTCACCCATTCCAGTCCATTTTGGTTTGCTGATTCCTAGAATGTTGACGTTCACTCTTGCCATCTCCCGTTTGACCACTTCCAATTTGCCTTGATTCATTGACCTAACATTCCAGGTTCCTGTGCAGTATTGCTCTTTACAGCATCAAACCTTGCTTCTATCACCAGTCACATCCACAACTGGGTGTTGTTTTTGCTTTGGCTTCATCCCTTCTTTCTTTCTGGAGTTATTTCTCCACTGATCTCCAGTAGCATGTTGGGCACTTACTGACCTGGGGAGTTCAACTTTCGGTGTCCTATCTTTTCACCTTTTTATACTGTTCATGGAGTTCTCAAGGCAAGAATACTGAAGTGGTTTGCCATTCCCTTCTCCAGTGGACCACATTCTGTCAGACCTGTCCCCCATGATCCCTCTGTCTTAGGTGGCCCCACATGGCATGGCTTAGTTTCACTGAGTTAGACAAAGCTGTGGTCTGTGTGATCAGATTGGCTAGTTGTCTGTGATTGTGGTTTCAGTCTGTCTGTCTCTGATGCCCTCTCTCAGTGCATACCATCTTACTTGGGGTTCTCTTACCTTAGACGTGGGGTATCTTCTCTTGGTCGCTGCTCCTGACCTTGGATGTGAGGTAGCTCTTCTTGGCCACTCCTGCACCATGCAGTTACTGCTTAACTCGAAGAGCTGGTGATAGACAGGGAGGCCTGGCATACTCTTGTTCATGGGGTCGCAAAGAGTCGGACACGACTGAGCGACTGAACTGAACTGAGAACATTGGATGAAGTTGATCATCTGCTCCTCTCTAACTTTTTTTTTTTTTTTTTTGTCCATTTGGCATTCAGGTCATCTACCTTACTTTCCTCTCTATGCTTCCATGTCTCCTTTTTTTCTTCTTCTTTTTTTTTTTTTCTTTTCTGTGATCTCCTAATAGTCAAAACTATGGTTTTTCCAGTAGTCATGCACGGATTGAGAATTGGACAATAAAGAAGGCTGAGTGTGGAAGAATTAATGCTTTCAAACTCTGGAGCTAGAGAAGACTCTTGAGAGTTCTTTGGACAGTAAGGAGATCAAACCAGTCAGTCCTAAAGGAAATCAACCTTGAATATTTATCAGGAGGACTGATGCTAAAGCTGAAGCTCCAAAACTTGGGCCACCTGATGCAAAGACCCTGATGCTAGGAAAAATTGAGAGAAGGAGGAGAAGGGGATACCAGTAGATGAGATGGTTGGATGGCAATGGACCTGAGTTTGAGCAAACTCTAGGAGATAGTGAAGGACAGGAAAGACCAGTGTGCTACAGTCTATGGGGTCACAAAGTGTAGGACACAACTTAGAGACAGAACATCACTGTGGAAGAATTCCAAGGCTCAGTAATTAGACCTTATCACTTAACCATCTATTTGTACTTTTTGGTGATATCATGGAATTTTATTGCTTTAACTATTATAATTGAGCTATTATAAATTCCCTATAATTTGTATCATCCTTGAACTCTAGATTAATATATTCAACTACTCTCTTGGCATCTTTGTTAAAGTGTCTAATAGATGTTACAACTTCAACAAGTCCAAAAGAGACTCCATTTCATCTTTACCAATGGTGCCTTCTTCCTCTCATTTTTTCCATTCCAGTTGTAGAAAGTGAAAGTGAAAGTGAAGTTGCTCAGTCGTGTCCGACTCTTTGTGACCCCATGAATTGCAGCATGCCAGGCCTCCCTGTCCATCACCAACTCCCAGAATTCACTCAGACTCACGTCCATTGAGTCAGTGATGCCATCCAGCCATCTCATCCTCGGTCGTCCCCTTCACCTCCTGCCTCCAATTCCTCCCAGCATCAGAGTCTTTTCCAATGAGTCAACTCTTCGCATGAGGTGACCAAAGTACTGGAGTTTCCAGCTTTAGCATCATTCCTTCCAAAGAAATCCCAGGGCTGATCTTCAGAATGGACAGGTTGGATCTCCTTGCAGTCCAAGGGACTCTCAAGAGTCTTCTCCAACACCACCGTTCAAAAACATCAATTCTTCATTGCTCAGCTTTCTTCACAGTCCAACTCTCACATCCATACATAACCACTGGAAAAACCATTGCCTTGACTAGATGGACCTTTGTTGGCAAAGTAATGTCTCTGCTTTTCAATATGCTATCTAGGTTGGTCATAACTTTTCTTCCCAGGAGTAAGCATCTTTTAATTTCATGGCTGCAATCACCATCTGCAGTGATTTTGGAGCCCCCCCAAAATAAAGTCTGACACTGTTTCCAATCTTTCCCCATCTATTTGCCATGAAGTAATGGGACCAGATGCCATGATCTTCGTTTTTTGAATGTTGAGGTTTAAGCCAACTTTTTCACTCTCCTCTTTCACTTCCATCAAGAGGCTTTTTAGTTACTCTTCACTCTCTGCCATAAGGGTGGTGTCATCTGCATATCTGAGGTTATTGATATTTCTTGGACTCTAGCCTACCACAATTCTCCATCCATGGAGTTGTCCAGGCAAGAGTACTGGAGTGGGTTGCCATTTCCTTCTCCAGAGGATCTTCCTGACCCAGGGGTTGAACCTACATTATAGGGGGTCTCCCGCATTGTAGGCAGATGCTTTACTATCTGAGCTACCAGACTACTCCCTAATTTTAGTTGCTAAGGACAAAATTTTGATGCACTCCCGAGTTCTCTGTTTTTCTCACATCCTAAAGTCAATCCATCAACAGACTGTTTGCTCTACTTTTAAACCAACTAAACATCCTACCGACTCCCACCACTTTCATATCCGCTTCTTAATCCAGTTCACCATAGAGTCTCATCTAGATTTTTATTGCAATTGCCTTCTAATTCTTCTCCCTGGTTCTGCCCTTGTATTTCTGTATGAAACATGGTAAATAAAATGATATTTTACAAATTTGTTTGATGTTATTACTCTTTAAGAATTTTTCCCTCTAGTCCTTTTCAGTATCAAACAATGCAGGGACATAAATTCATGTGTACCCAGCCCTTCACAATACCAGTTACTTTTCTGATTTTATGATCTCCATTTTTTGGACGACTTTGTTTCAAACATTGGTCTCTTTACTATTCTTCAGGGCATTTGTACATTGTGTTTTCTTTATCCTACAATATCTTCCCCTCATAAACCTAGTATATTTTATCCCATCCCCTCTTGGTTCACTTTTCTCCATAGCACTTTCAGTAGATACTACATGTTATTCTTGTTTATTTACTATGCAACTACCTATTAGGAATCAGTTTTGTTACAGATGAGGCTTTGATTTGCCCACTGTAGTTCCTGAAGTGTAATGCATTGTTATAATATATAATGTCTTCAAAATAGATTTGCCCAGTAAATATATAATTCAGATATTGAAAGTGATAGAAAGTGAAGTGAAAGTGAAAGTGAAGTCACTCAGTCGTGTCTGACTCTTTGCGACCCCATGGACTGTAGCCTATCAGGCTTCTCCGCCCATGGGATTCTCCAGGCAAGAATACTGGAGTGGGTTACCATTTCCTTCTCCAGGGGGTCTTCCCGACCCAGGGACCGAACCTGGGTCTCCCGCATTGGAGGCAGACGCTTTAACCTCTGAGCCACCAGGGGAGAAAGTGATAGAGAACAAATATAAATCTAATTTAATAAAACATTACCTGCAATTTCCACTTAATTTAGGTTAATGAATCTGAAGGGTTCCAGAATATGCTACCCCAAAATATGCCACTCTGGCATAACGATTGTTTTAAGCTAAGGGAAACTGAAAAGAAGCAGATTCAAGAAAAACTCTTTACACTGCATTCCTACCAGGAAAGGCAAGACCATACTTAATTACCTGAGATAACTCCAGACTCATATAAGCCTAGAGTCAGCACCAGAAGAACCTACATAACAAACCTTACTAACTAGTATTTATCTTCCATTATGTATCTGCATAGATTTACCTCCCCACAATTTTTTTCCTCTAGAAGCTCAAAGTCCTTTCTGTATTTTGTCACTCCTCTACAAATTTATTGTTCTTTTGTGAAGGTGCTATATGCAACCAAGTTCTTAGATTCCTTTGAGTTACTCAGCACTAAGGTCCTGAGCACTAAGGTCCTCTGTTTTTTCTTGTTATTTTGTCTTTTGTCAGTCTAATTTGCAGGGCCCCAGGCAAGATCCTAAGAAGAATAAAGGAAAAAAGATTTTTATCCTTTCTTTCAAGTCTTAAGTATTTTCAAATGAGCACATATAAAAACTCTTATAGTCTTTAAACATCTCTAGGTTAATTGCTTCCTGACAAAAATAAATTGATAATCGCTACCTTTTACATCAATGTTTACCATGAATCAAAACTAAAGAATGAATTGGCTTTCAGAATAACTTTGGGGATATGATTATACTGCACCTTTCAGGGTATCCAATTTAATAAACAGTTATCATTTTCTAAGTGTAATTACTATAAGTTGCTGATGAGTAACAGCACCAGTGCTACATACATAATGTGAACAATGTCTTGTACACCAGATCAAAGAATTACAAAATTATAGGTGTTATTTAAAGCTAGAAAATTCCTGTACAGAAAAAATAAATAAATAAAGAGAAGCTCTTTCCTTAGGTTAGCAAAAGGAAAATATTATGAAAATCCATTCATATAGAAAAGCCAATATTTAGCAGATGCAGAGAATGTTTTTTTTTTGACATATTCATGATATTTTGCTTCAATATATCAGGCAGAAAATGTTCTATATTCAATTATTATTGAATGCTAAAAAGAACAAACATTAAAGTACATGATATCTTTATATATTATTTTGCTAAGCATTTCTGATTATGGTGCTTTGGAAAGCTCCTAATATGGGATAAAGATATAAAATGTACTAATTGTCATAAAATGAATCTAAATTTTTCAACATGGTATTCTAAATGCCAAATAGCTTTGGCAAATAGGTGCTTAGTAAATATTTGCAGAAATGAAGGATTATTCTTTATTTGTAAATATTATTAACAATTATTTGCTAACTCTTGATAGAAGCACTGTACTCCTTTAATGATGTTTTAATGACATTTAAATAAGTGGACATTTCTGGAAGTATGTATAAAGAAATGTCAAAAATGATGTATATACCTACCATAACTCACCAGGTCATTCAAACCTGGCATTTAATTAAAAATATTTAAAAACCTGTATGATATGAATGGAGAGCAATCAGAGTGAAAGCTTTCTGTATCACTGACATCCCCTTCATGTCAGGTATTAATCCTGGAACTCTACAGCATCTGGATTTTGTGGGTGATGCAATCCTCAGGATGGACAAGTAGATTGGAAAATGGAAGAAGGGATGTGAGAAAGTAGCAGACAATCAAATAAAATAGCATACTATTTACAATAAAAATAATTTACTGTTTCAACAAAGGATATGTCAAAACCAAAGTATTCAGGTAAAATGTCTGGAGACAACCTTGATCAGTATGAATGATAAATTTCATGAGCATGTTAATATTCAATAGTTTCAAAGATAGGGAAAAATTTTCAAGCATTTGGCAAATTTTACTTTCAAATCATTCCAATTACATCAATGTCAAACATTAAACACTTGCTGAGATGGTAGTTTTTCTGATCCTAAAAAAATAAGTACAACAAAAATGTGCTTTGAGTACTAAAGCTTTATGTATTAATGGTCTGAAAAGAGTCTCTAGAGTTAAAATTCATGTAATTTTACTGATCTGTAACATTCTGAAAAACTTTTTTTTCCCAAAATTATGTACTAGGACTAAGATGAGTAATTTTCATGTAAATTAAACTGTTTTTGGAAATGTGGCAGTTTACCCTTGTGAAATTAGCATCCAACTGCTTGCCTTTGTCTTCTAATACATAAGATTGCCAGCTGTTTTATGTTTTCTGACAACAGCTTTTATATCTGTTCTTAAAGCTTGCAGTTGAATTATTTTTTAAATTTAAAGGGTACATCCTAAAAGTTAATTAAAATTTTTTTTTGTTTACTTGAACTAACAGCTTATCTCCTTTTCTTCCTTTTGCATTTCTTCTTTTTATTCCCTTCTGCAAGTAGCTTAGAGTAGTGCTCTAGTAATCCTGAACTCTCATGCATTTTTTTCCCAATAGGTGGCAATGCTTTTTTTGACCTGAAATTTAAATAGAAACTTTATTTGAAAAACCAAATATGATTGAAAATAAATAGGTGAATCATTTTCTGTTTTTCATTTGTAAAGGGAAAGGCTAGGTGAGACTATGTGCTTACAGATAGCACCACAATATGACACTTTAACTCGGAAACGAAATCTGCCTACTGTAAGTAAGGAACACAGTATATATAGAAGAAAACATTTAGTGTTTGATGACCTGTTACACTCATACTAAAATTAATTTCATTTAAATTTGCAATGCACAATGGTCACACTTTTTCAGCAGGCATCATTTCAAATTTTTTAAATTGCTATAGGATAATTAATTATAAATAACATACATTACGATGGCTCTAGGAAGAAATATACTATACTGCTGTGAACAATCAGAGGTTCATTTCCTGTAAATACACCTCTGAAATCACATCTCAAAATATCACCTAGTCATATTTTAACATTTTTATTTTTTTGAAACGTGCTCACTTATTACCACTTTGTATTGGATACAACTCTAGTGTTCATAAATCCTCTAGTTCCCTGGTGGCTCAAATGGTAGAGAATCTGCCTGCAATGTGGGAGATGTGGGTTTGATCCCTGGGTCGGGAAGATGCCCTGGAGGAGGGCATGGCAACCCACTCCATCATTCTTGCCTGGAGAATCCCATGGACAGAGGAGCCTGGTAGGCAACAGTCTGTCGGGTCACAGAGTCGGACATGACTAAGTGACTAAGCACAACACACAGCGCGTACCATTATATATCTTTATCTTTCTAAATAATCTCTGTAGTCAAGTTTTATATTGTTCACTCGATTTATTTCTTTTGCATTATACAGAAAACTTTCCTTTTGTGGGAAAGAGCTCAGTCATATTTTCAAATTATTTTCTTTACAACTGCAGGATAATCTTTGTTTTAAATTTTTTTATTATAAGACATTTGCTTTACAATATTGTGCTTGGTTTCTGCTATATACACGATGATCTTCTGTCTCTAAAAAAATTTAAAACATTTATGTTAGAGTTATTTGTGATGCTTGTCTTCCTCATAATATTTAAAATTCCACAATTCATTCCTTCATTCTTTTTTGTGCTTTCTCCTGCAGCACTTACTTTAGAGATGGGGTCAAAGAGATTGTAGGTAAAATCCTCCAAAATGTTACTAGTTGAATGGGCATGCAGATATTCTCTACTTCCTATGGATTTAAATTTCTGCATTTGTAAAATAGAGTTTAACTCCTTTGGGGAGGTCATATAATAACTGGAATATGTCTGACAAAATGCAACACTCAACAAATGCTTCTGTATATTTCACAGGTGAACATTTTAATCTATAATCTTATTTACAAATTAAAATGTAATAAGGTGAATTCTAGATAAGGGGTCATCTATCACTAGCCAGGTGGCGCTAGTGATAAAGAACCTGCCTGCCAATGCAGGAGACCTAAGAGACATGGGTTTGATCCCTGGGTCAGGAAGATCCCCTGGAGGAAGAAATGGCAACCCACTCCAGTATTCTTGCCTGGAGGATCCCATGGGCAAAGAAGCCTGGTGGGCTGCAGGCCATAGGGTCACAAAGAGTTATACAATGACTGAAGCAACTTAACACACAACAAAAAATGTATTTAAGAACTTACTATGAAATACTGACATTAAATTTCCCACACCGATTATATATAAGAATAATATTTTTTGATATTTATACTATGATACAGCATAAATTTGAACTGTGAAACAAAATATATGTATTATATTTGGTTAAAAATTTCATGGTTATTAAACCTACTAAATTTTCTGGAGGATTTTGATATCCTTTTGGTATTTTCTGCAGGTTTACATTCTCATTATTCCAACCCTATTGTCCTTACCTCCTAGTCTTCTTTCCTTTGTATGTTTACTTCCAGAAACTCTTGAATAAAACTGACAAAACCTCTCTCCTCATGGAACTAATAGCATAACAAATAAAAAGATATAAATATCACTGAAACAAATAAATACTAAGATTATTTTATATATCAACTGAGACTATAATTAATAATACTGTATTGTATACTTGAAACTTGTTTAGAGAGTAGATCTTAGTGTCCTTACAAAACACACAGGCACACATACACACATGCTTAAAATGACAACCATATGAGGTGGTGGATATATCTCATCACACTGTACACCATAAATATATACAATTTTTATTCTTCAATATAGAGCTGCAAAATCAATACATACTTTATTAAACATATAAGCAAACGTATAGGAAACAAATAGTAATAGGAAACAGACCTTTAAATAGGGTAATCTGAGGCACTCTAAGAAAGTGCTATTTAATCTAGAGACTGGGATGTGAATAGCTAGAGAAACCCATGGCAGAAATGGGAGCTAATAGCAAGTGAGTATATTGGTAGAATGCTGAGAGATTATACTTTTGTCTGTATTTTGGTAATATTTTTAAAAGTCATAAAATAAACCTGAAACTACCCATTTTAATACCTAAACTTGCAACTTCAGGTAAATTGGTAGATAAGCCAGCCAGTAAGGGACTTTACTTCCATCAATGGTCAGAGCCACAACCATATATTGTCACCCCGTTTATTAAACTTATATGCAGAGTACATCATGAGAAACACTGGGCTGGATGAAGCACAAGCTGGACTCAAGACTGCTGGGAGAAATATCAATAACCTCAGATATGCAGATGACACCAAACTTATGGCAGAAAGCAAAGAACTAAAGAACCTCTTGAAGAAAGTGAAAAGGAGAGTGAAAAAGTTGGCTTAAAACTCAATATTCAGAAAACTAAGATCATAGCATCTGGTCCCATCACTTCATGGCAAATAGATGGGGAAAAAGTGGAAACAGTGATAGACTTTATTTTGGGGGGTTCCAAAATCACTGCAGATGGTGACTGTGGCCATGAAATTAAAAGACACTTGCTCTTTGGAAGAAAAGCTATGACCAACCTAGACAGCATATGAAAAAGCAGAGACATTTCTTTACCAACAAAGGTCCATCTAGTCAAAGCTATGGTTTTTCCAGTAGTCATGTATGGATGTGAGAGTTGGACTATAAATAACACTGAGCATGGAACAATTGATCCTTTTGAACTGTGGTGTTGGAGGAGACTCTTGAAAGTCACTTGGACTGCAAGGAGATCCAACCAGTCCATCCTAAAGGAAATCAGTCCTGACTGAAGGCGGGAGGAGAAGGGGAGACAGAGGGTGAGATGGTTGGATGGCAACACCAACTCAATGGACATGAGTTTGAGTCAACTCTGGGAGCTGATGACTGACAGGGAGGCCTGGTGTGCTGCAGTCTATGGGGTCACAGAGTCAGACAAGACTGAGTGACTGAAGTGAACTGAAGCCAGCCAGGCTCATATCAGTAGTAGAGTGTTTCAGGTTCAAGAAAGTAAAAATATCTACAACTTACTCAAAATCTCTAGAAATATGAAAGCCAGTAATAAGTGTTCAAAACTGAAGTGGGTATCATATGTATAAAATGATTTCATTTTTACATATATTTTGATGCCATCATACATATATGCCTCAAGAACATTCATCTGAATTTCCCCAGTTATTTTAATAAATAGATCTGTGCTTTACCAGTGTGGTTTACATGAACTTTACATGAACAGACATATCCAGGACTTCATTTTTAAAAATAGACAGCTGCAGAGCTGTAACATTCCAAGTCAGTGACACATTTATAAGAAGTTTAAACATTTGCTCAAAGATGACTAAAAAGCTTCATTCTGGGTTGACCTGGTAGCGAAAGTTGACACATTCATTGTCTGTATTAAGGGTTAATATAAACAAATACCAATTTCCATTCTTCTTGTTACAGTTTAAGAAATATTAAATTACATTTAAATTTGAATCAAATAGTGAAAAAATTTTGAAGCATCAATGAAAAACACTAGAGGTTCCCTGAAACACACTTTGAAAATCTGTTGGTATGTGGTAACTCACTTTCAAAATACTTTGACTTTCTCTCCAGAAGCCACACAATTTGATCTATGCTGTTCATCACCCTTAACTTTAGGGCCAATAATGCACTAGGAACTAAATTCCATAAATTTAGCTATCACAAAGTATTTAGGATTAAATCAACTATGACTTAATTTGGTCATTATTTACATGAATATATTAAGTTACTAAAATACTGTAATTTTCAGATATTTCATTCTCCCATGCAATATGAGTATGCAATAAGCTAACGGTTTTGATTTTTGTACTTACAATATAAAATCACAGCACTTAAGATTGAACTCTACAGCCCTCTAGAATGCAACCTACTGTCCTTGAAATATTAATAGAGTGGAAATTATAACATTTCCTTCCAGATGAGCTTTTTATATTCCTATCAAAATATCTGGGGATGTGTCTTTGTTATCATTTTAGAATGCTGTGAAAAATGGCCTTAAGAGGCAGATGTCTTTAAGAGGACTTGAGACCTTTTCAAGAGTTGTGTCGGCGAGGTTTGAGTGGATGCAGTGTGAAATAACATCCTGTTTCTGATTATTCACAAGTCTTTTTTCATCACAAAGCACAGTATGATTTTCTTTAAAAAAATCAGCTCTGTAAAGTCTAGAAAATAAATAGCATTTTGAATAAGTGTTTACCATTAATGCTTTCAGGAAGTAGACTCTTTGCTATTAAATGCTCCATCTGGCATATTGAAGTGTTATAAGAATGTTGTACAAATGTTTCTGCTCTAAAACATCCATCTTATTTTTATAAATCCATTTATAAGCAAATGATTTCTTATAGAAATCTTCACATATATAGTTTTCATTTGTCAACTAATTTAAGTGCAAAGAGTTACCATTAATTTATTAGTCTGTCCCCCATACCAGGAATTACTGGATGTATTCTATTTATTTCATTCTGTAGCAACAGCACTGTTATAGTTAGAACAAATAAGAAACTCATTTTTACATATTTTATATTAAGTACAGATTTTTAAGTACTTAGACTTAAGGGAAAACTGAATGATTAACGGGTGTTCTAAGTTTAAGAGACTGACTTCTATTTTAGCTACTCTAAGAACACTTTTTTTGTTGCCTTAACTCTTTAAGGTCTAAGAAGTGGTCCTTGACTTCTGGATACTACTTTTTAGATAGTTTTAGTTTTGAGGATAATATTTTTGGAAAATTACTTGTAAAAGGCTTGCAATATGATGAAGATACTGACAGTTCAAAAATCTTCATTTTCTCTTTCTTCTAGCATTTATGAGTTCTTCTACCTTGGGTATATTATTTTCAATTTAACATTTTTGAGAAACACTGAATAAACTATTACAAAGTTGCACTTAACTTAAAAATTAAGCAAAAGAATGACTCCACAACTTTTCAAAGGATCAAAGTGTTTAGCAATCCTATCCAAGAGTTATTTGATTTTCTAGAGAAAAATGCCATTGATTAATTGAATTTTTACCATTAATTTTGACTCAGGCTCTTCAGCATAACATGATATCTTCCATATATTTGCCTGGTAGAGATAAAACTTATTTCTGTTCTGTATATCAGATAATAGTAACCCAGAGTTTACTGTTTTGTTGCCTTATAATCCTATTGACCTGTTTTATATCTCAATTGCTAATCTCTCTATAATTTTTTCACTGCTGACACATACTCACTGTGTACTCTATACTATATATTCATTACTCACAGCATACTATCAAAATTTCTTTTGAACTGAATTAACCATTGTGCAGTTTCTCTCATTATATGTGGCACATATTCATTCTATATTTGTATGCATCATTTATAATGTTTTGGAAAATGTACTTTGACAGAAGCTATTAGTACATCTTTGCTGTTGAAACAGAGTTTTCTTTTTTTAGTACCATTTCTTTCTTAGGTCTAATATTTTGTTTTGTTTTTTCTTACAAACTCTAAACTGTGAGGAAGTTATTATTGCTTTGTAGTTGTTAGAGATTTTACCTAAATTCACTTTTAACATGGAATCCTGTGTATTGGGACTTCCCTGGTAGCTCAGCTGTTAAAGAATCCACCTGCATGCAGGAGACCCTGGTTCGATTTCAGAGTTGGGAAGATCCTCTGGAGAAGGGATAGGCTACTCACTCCAGTATTTTTGGGTTTCCCTGGTGGCTCAGACAGTAAAGAATCTGCTAGTAGTGCTGGAAACCTGGGTTCGATCCCTGGGTTGGGAAGGTCCCCTGGAGGAGGGGATGGCAACCCACTCCAGTATTCCTGCCTGGAGAATCTCCATGGACAGAGGAGCCTGGTGAGCTACAATCCATGGGGTTACCAAGAGTCAAACAAGTCTGAGTGACTGAGCACAGGACAGCACAGCCTGTGTATTAATGGATTTTTCACATTGGAAGGGAACACTTTATTTCCTGTTCCTGAGTCCCACAAGAAGAGATTTCCCTGAAACATTGCAACTCTTTCTTTTTTCTCCATACTCATGTCCACAAAGAAGTAGAGTTATAAGTTCTACTCTGGGGAAGCTTAACAAGGTTTGCTTAGTTCTACCCACATTCTCCTGGGAGCCAGCTGCCCACAGGTTGCATGTTTGCTGTCTCTCTTTCAATGGTATGCTGTCCCTCACCACATGGAAAGCTCATGTGCATTTTCCTTCTGTAGCTGAGTCTTTAACAGTAATAAAAGGAATATTCTGCTCATCATCTGATTGATTTCTCTTAATTCATTCTTTATGTGTCCAGAATTCTGACAGGAGAACTGTTAATCATATTGAGCGACCCCTTCAGAGTGTCCAGTAGTTTCTATTCATAAAATACCACTTCCCGTGAAAAAATAGCAAGGTAACTGTTAAAGTGTTCTCCTAGTATTTCTTCAGGAAACCAAATGAAATTAAATCCTGCATGTATTAAAATCATGCTGTTATATCTATTGAATAAGAAATAATTAAAGATTTTTTGAAAATGAAATGAGACTAAAATTTTTGTAAATATTAAAGACTCTGTTAAATCACCTTTTACTTGAATTTTGACAATATTTGCCAAATAGTCATTGATTTGAAGTCTGTGAAAACAATTTCATTAAAAATCAGCACATTTCTGTTTAGTCTAGAGTGAAATTCTCACATGAACAAAGAACTTTTTAAAATTTATTTAGAGCTTTCTAAAAGATATTTCAGCACATAAAGAGATGAGGTTATATTTAGGCTAGTCAAGACTATAGAGTTATTGTCAAGTTGAGGGTTTTCCTCCAATATGTCAGTTTTTCCAAAGTGTTATCATTAGCCTTTTAAAATAAAAATTTTAAGGTCCCAAATATGCCTAGCATAAGATACACTTATGAGTGATGAAATGTATACATTTTATCCATTCTAGAGTAACAGATATCTCATACATTACAATAATAGCATGTTTCAGTAATATAAGAGCAAATTTTTTTTTAGAATTTACCATGTGACAGATCCTGGACTAGCTAGCATTCAGAATGCTTTTAATTCTTGGAATGTTTATGTATCAAACACTGTTATTTCCCCCATTTTAAATATGTGTATCCCAGGAAATAGGGGACATAAGTAACTTATCCAATGTTAAACAGATTTAAAGCTAGAGTGGAAACAGTGTCAGACTTTATTTTGGGGGGCTCCAAAATCACTGCAGATGGTGACTGCAGCCATGAAATTAAAAGACGCTTACTCCTTAGAAGAAAAGTTATGACCAACCTAGATAGCATATTCAAAAGCAGAGACATTACTTTGCCAACTAAGATCCGCCTAGTCAAGGCTATGGTTTTTCCAGTGGTTATGTATGGATGTGAGAGTTGGACTGTGAAGAAAGATGAGCACTGAAGAATTGATGCTTTTGAACTGTAGTGTTGGAGAAGACACTTGAGGGTCCCTTGGATTTCAAGGAGATCCAAACAGTCCATTCTGAAGAGATCAGCCCTGGGGTTTCTTTGGAAGGAATGGTGTTAAAGCTGAAACTCCAGTACTTTGGTCACCTCATGTGAAGAGCTGACTCATTGGAAAAGACTCTGATGCTGGGAGGGATTTGGGGGCAGGAGGAGAAGGGGACGACAGAGGATGAGATGGCTGGATGGCATCACTGACTCGATGGACGTGAGTCTGAGTGAACTCTGGGAGATGGTGATGGACAGGGAGGCCTGGCGTGCTGTGATTCATGGGGTCGCAAAGAGTCGGACACAACTGAGCGACTGAACTGAACTGAACTGAGCATATTCAAAGCAGAGACATTACTTTGCCAGAAAGGTCCGTCTAGTCAAGGCTATGGTTTTTCTAGTAGTTATGTATGGATGTGAGAGTTGGACTGTGAAGAAAGATGAGCACTGAAGAATTGATGCTTTTAAACTGTGGTGTTGAAGACGCTTGAGAGTCCCTTGGATTGCAAGGAGATCCAAACAGTCCGTTATGAAGAGATCAGCCCTGGGATTTCTTTGGAAGGAATGATGTTAAAGCTGAAACTCCAGTACTTTGGTCACCTCATGCGAAGAGTTGACTCATTGGAAAAGACTCTGATGCTAGGAGGGATTGGAGGCAGGAGGAGAAGGGGACGACCGAGGATGAGATGGCTGGATGGCATCACCAACTCGATGAACGTGAGTTTGAGTGAACTCCAGGAGTTGGTGATGGACAGGGAGGCCTGGGGTGCTGTGATTCATCGGGTCGCAAAGAGTCAGACATGACTGAGTGACTGAACTGAACTGAACTGAAACCATACGTATCTAAGAATATCCAGAATGTTTAACCTTAAGGATGACACCAGGCTACTTCTCTTGTACAGATTCTTCTACAGTAAAGGCCTAGTTTCACAAACATCTGCTGGAAAACATCACAATCATTACTCTTTCCCAGGAGCTGCTGAAGGGTCCAGAAAATGCAACCAGAAGTCCTGCAAGGGAGTCAACTGAATGTGGACCAAATTTTCACCAGTGAAAGTCTTGATATAAAAGTGAATTCACAGATACATTTTCTCTTTTCTTCCATTAAGTATCTCTAAAGATGTCCACTGAGAGTTGTTAATCAGCTATTCTTGTTTTAAATAGAGGCCGTTTCAGTAACATACTTACTGATGTTTTGCACTGTTTGATTCCATGCCTCACACTGCTGTTTCTCTCATTGATGTTTTAGGATTTTAGTCTCCCATAAAGTATAAGCACTTTTATGCCTCCGGCTCTGCCACTTCCAGGGATCTTGCTTTATCATCCTATCTGTATTTCACTTTACTGTATAGAGTTCAACATCCCATTAGTTATACATTATTTCTAAGAAGCCATTGTTTTTATGTCTAAACCCCAACGTAAAATGAAGGAATCCAGTTAATGATATTAAATGAATATTTGCATGTGCACACACACTCACTGAAATAACTTGTAAGATCTTTCAGAATCACTGATCTGTGTATAATTCCATACCTATAATTCAGTGCATATTTCTACATCTTCTGGTTAATAGAAATGCTTTGACCTAAGAAACTCCACACATACTCCAGGGCCAATACAAGACCACAGAGAAGAAAGCCACTTAAATTTGTGCACAAGTCATAGGAATCCAATTTTGTTCCTCTATAAATATTTCCTTGACAATGGAAGAGAGAACATGAAGCCTGGAGTTAGCCATATTCAGCATTTAGAAACTTAGTAAGAACTTAAATTCTTTGCAATATATAGCTGTTAATATTTTATCAACGAATGTCTAAGGGCCTATAAAGACATATTAATTATAGTTAAATTAACATAATTTAACTATAATTAAATAATATAATATTATAAAATATATAACATAATCTTTAATTAATATAGTTAAAGTCAGTTATTCTAAACCACCCCCACCACCAGCAACCCACTGGTAAGAAGGTGCCTGTTTTATAACAAGGTCTGGTAAAGTGTCACACTCCCTAAGTCCTCCTGGAAATGTTTATATAAATACATGTCATTTTAATCTGATTATTAAATCAAATAATCTAGAACTTCGTTTAGTTCCAGTTACTATACACATCAGAAAGTAATAAAATTGAAAGTCTAATAAATTCTTATTGGATTAGTTGATCCAGGTTGCTGTAACAAAAGTACCATAGACTGAGGGGCTTAAAAAAACAAACTTTTTTTTCTTAATCACAGTTTTTCAGGCTTGAAATCAGAGATCAGAGTGCCAGCATGGTTGAATTATGTCTTTTCTTATATGGGAAATAATTACTTTCCTTAATTATCTCCCAAAGCCCTTATCTCATAATATTATCATATTGGCTGGTTAGGCTTCAACACATGAATTTGAAGATCCACAGACATTCAGTCTGCATTATCACAGTTGTTTTATTTATTTTTCATAGGTGAAAAAAGTGAGAACTTTTGTATATGATATTTCCAACTATTCAGTCACCTGGGGAAAAAGTCATTTAACTGTATTTATATACTCTTTCTGGCTAATGAAACAAGTTGTACATTTTCATTGTTTGGCACTAGACTGATGCTATTGTTTGTCTTGTCTTTGATTCTCTGACATTTGTTCTAATATGCAAAATAGGCTTTTAGAATAATTTTAAATAAAATCGCCATTGGTTGTCTTTGTGTCAGTAACTCATATAAATGGATTTTATGGAAATTGTAGACACATCTGTACAGAATACGTGAACTTTTGTAATTGTTGAATATATCTCATTGTTTCTAGTTCTAATAGTGGGAAGCAATATGATAAAACATGAAGAAAATTTTAGAGTTGTCCAAAGGTGATGGGTTTTAAACAGCATTTTATTTGACCTTTGGTTATCATAGACCTATTTTGAAGATAAGAGTTTGGAAAAGCAGTCAGTATTATTGCAAGTAGAGAATTTATACTTAATTCAATTCCCAGATGTCTGTTTTAAATATACTCATTTTCAGTAGTTGTGGTTGTTCAGTAACTAAGTCGTGTCCAACTCTTTGCAACCCCAAGGACTGCAGCATGCCAGGCTTCCCTGTCCTTCACTGTCTCCCAGAGTTTGCTCAAATTCATGTCCATTGAGTCAGTGATGCCATCCAACCATCTTATCTTCTGTCACCTCCTTCCCCTTCTGCCCTCAATCTTTCCCAGCATCAGAGTCTTTTCCAGTGAGTTGGTTCTTCACATCAAGTGGCCAAAGTATGGAAACTTCAGCTTCCGCATCAGTTCTTCTAATGAATATTCAGGATTGATTTCCTTTAGGATGAACTGGTTGGATCACCTTGCAGTCTGAGAGACTCTTCTAAGTCTTCTCCAGCACCACGGTTAGAAAGCATCAATTCTTCGACATTCAGTCTTCTTTATGATCCAACTCTCACATCCATATAAGACTACTGGAAAAACCATAGCATTGGCTATACGGACCTTGGTCAGCACAGTAATGTCTCTGCTTTCTAATATGCTGTCTAGGTTTATCATAGGTTTTCTTCCAAGGAGCAAGCATCTTTTTATTTCATGGCTGCAGTCACGATCTGCAGTGATATTAGAGCCCCCAAGATAGAATCTGCCACAGCTTCCACTTTTTCCCCATCTATTTACCATGAAGTGATGGGACCAGCTGCCACTAATTTCGTTTCTTGAATGTTGAATTTTCAAGGCAGCTTTTCTCTCTCTTCTTTCACCCTTATCAAGAGGGCTTTTAGTTCCTCTTTACTTTGTGCCATTAGAGTGATATCATCTGTATATCTGAGGTTGTTGACATTTCTTCTGGCAATTTTTATTCCAGTCTGTAATTTATACAGCCTGGCATTTTGCATGATGTACTTTGCATATAAGTTAAATAAGCAGGGTGACAATAGAGAGCCTTCACATACTCCTTTCCCAATTTTGAACCAACCTATTGTTCCATGTCTGGTTCTAACTCTTGCTTCTTTACATGCATACAGGTTTCTCAGTAAATAGGTAATGTGGTCTGATATTCCCATCTCTTTAAGAATTTTTCAGTTTGTTGTGATCTACACAGTCAAAGTCTTTAGCCTAATCAATGAAGCAGAAATAGTTTTTTTTTTTCTGGAATTCCTTTGCTTTTTCTATGATCCAATGGATGTTGGCAATTTAACCCTCTGATTTTATGTAATTAGTAAATTAGAAGCCCTGAATTATCTGGAGCAATATAAAGAACATTTAGATATTAACACATTTGAACAAGACAAATAGCTATGAAACAAATATCTTTGTGATGCATACATTTAAAATATGTTATTAATAACAACTTACTATATAGCACAGGGAACTCTACTCAGTAATCTTAATCACTGTTATGTGCAAAAAAATCTAAAAAAGAGAGGATATGTATATGTATAACTGATTCACTTTGCCACACAACAGAAACTGACATTGTAAATAAATTCTACTCTAATAAAAATTAATTAAAAATACTGTATTTAGGACATAAATATTAGATTCTCCAAAATACTCAATATAGGAGGAATGATTATATAAAAATTGAACGTAATTCAAGTCACTAAAGTTTGATCTAAGAAGAAAAAGCAAACTATAAAGAACAGTACATGTGAAATATACCCATAATCATAGAACTCTCTGAGAATACATAATTTAATTCTGTTTGTTTAAATCTTTTACACCTATCATTTTTATAAAATTATATCCTCAAATACATAAATTGTAAATCTAAATTGGTATTGTCAAATTATTATCATTAATAATGGGGTTTTATTTACACAATGAAACTAATAAATTATTACTAATAATGGTAATATGATTGTTGTCACTAAACCCTAACACAGACACACAAATGAGTTCACTTATATAGCAAGTATCCCCTTTTAAATATGTCAATATCTTATATTTCCCTTCAGTATCATCTATATAACCTACTTACGAGAGATGAAAACCCTGTCCCAAAAGGTTATACTAAAGCTAGGAAACAGATCCCAGAAAGGTAAACTAGAAAGTGAAGGGGTTAATCTGTGAATGTAAAGGGAAAATTAAAGGCAATATTGTAGATTTCAGAGCTGATAATTCAATAACCAAGTGTCAGATTTGTTTATTATTCATTTTGTAAAATCTTTCATCATATTAACAAGCATTATGTTAAATTCAAAGTTCTCACCTTACATCCAAGGCACTCTCCTTTATCTGTTATGAAAGTATTATTATAACCCAAGAGTGGGCTGTTAGGACAGAGGAAAGAGAATAATTTGTAAGTAAAGTCTTCCCTGGTGGCTCAATGGTAAAGCAACCACCCGCCAATGCAAGAGATACCAGAGACCTGAGTTCTATCCCTGGATTGGTAAGATCCCCTGGAGGAGGAAATGGCAGCCCACTCCCATATTCTTGCCTGGGAAATTCCATGGACAGAAGATCCTGGTGAGCTAGAGTCTATGAGGTAGCAAAGAGTTGGATATGACTGAGCAACTAAGCAGAAAGATAAAAACTTACCTGGGACTAAAAATTGTGGAGTAAGAAATACCAGGAGCTCATTTTTCCATAGAAGCAACAGCTATGCTGGCTTCTGCTTTAAGAATCAATGTTCTGAAGCTCTGGAATCTAGTAAAAGATTGATAAAAACCAAAGACTCTTTATAGGAGAAGGAAGGAAATACATTTGTGTAAGATCATCTTGGCATTTTGCTTTGCTTGCCTACCATCCCCCATCTCTTTTCTCAGAGATAGCTTTAGGGATGGCAGTCCATTTTCCTTGTGTGTCATGAGGGTGCCAGAGGCAAAGGTATGTACCCTTTTGTCAGTGAATTGTGCCTCTGTGTCTTAGGCACCTGGAAGTGCCCTGAAGGAAAACCTCAGGGTCTTATATATTATTCTTTTCACTTTGGAACGTGCTTAGGGTTAGCGCAGTATTCTGAGCAGCATTTGTTAAAAATACATGAAGACATATATTAGTCACAGGTGCTAGTGGGACTGATCTGCTATGTGTAGAGCAACATAACTTCCTATAGCCTCAGTGTTTTATTGTGAGAAGGACACTGTTGTAACAGTAGGACCTTATAACAGATGGCAAATACAGAAGTGAGGGTTTTCTCCTGGGGTAGTGGATATGGCAGCTTATAAAGATTGCCCACATGCCTTAGACACAATCAAGACAGGCCACATGTTTATTCATGTGAATTAAAGAAGCACAAAAAGAATTAGCTAGGAAGCTACTGACTGGTGGAGATATGTAGGCCAAGAGCTTTAGATCACTTAGGAGGTTTAAGATAGGGAGCATAGACAGCATACATATCTAAATTAATCATAGGGTATTGCTGAATGGTCAGTCTGATCAATGGGCCACAGCCTTGTCTAACTCAATGAAACTATGAGCCATGCCATGTAGGGTCACCCAAGACCAAGGGTCATGGTGGAGAGATCTGACCAAACGTGGTCTACTGGAGAAGGGAATGGAAAGCCACTTCAGTATTCTTGCCTAGAGAACTCCATGAACAGTATGAAAAGGCCGAAAGATTGGACACTGAAAGATGAGCTCCCCAGGCAGGTAGGTGCCAAGTGTGCTACTGGAGATCAGTGGAGAAATAACTCCAGAAAGAATGAAGAGATAGAGTCAAAGCAAACACAACAACTAGCTGTGGATGTGACTGGTGATGGAAGTAAAGTCTGGTGCTATAAAGAGCAATACTGCATAGGAACCTGGAATGTTAGGTCCATGAATCAAGGCAATTTGGAAGTGGTCAAACAGGAGATGGCAAGAGTGAACAGCAACATTTTAGGAATCAGCGAACCTAAATCGACTGGAATGGGTGAGTTTAACTCAAATGACTATTATATCTACTACTGTAGGCAACAAACCCTTAGAAAAAATGGAGTAGCCATCATAGTCAACAAAAGAGTACAAAATGCAGTGCCTGGATGCAATCTCAAAAACGACAAAATGATCTCTGTTCATTTCCAAGGCAAACCATTCAATATCACGATAATCCAAGTCTATGCCCCAACCAGTAACACTGAAAAAGTTGAAGTTGAAGCGTTCTATGAAGACCTACAAGACCTTCTAGAACTAACATCCAAAACGATGTCCTTTTCACTATAGGGGACCGGAATGCAAAAGTAGGAAGTCAAGAAACACTTGGAGTAACAGGCAAATTTGTCCTTGAAGTACAGAATGAAGCAGGGCAAAGGCTAATAGAGTTTTGCCAAGAGAATGCACCTGTCATAGAAAACACTCACTTCCAACAACACAAGAGAAGACTCAACACGTGGACATCACCAGTCAACACCGAAATCAGACAGATTATATTCTTTGCAAAGATGGAGAAGCTCTATACAGTGTTCAAAAACAAAACCGGGAGGTGACTGTGGCTCAGATCATGAACTCCTTATTGCCAAATTCAGACTTAAATTGAAGAAAGTGGGGAAAACCACTAGACCATTCAGGTATGACTAAATCGATCTCTTATGAATATACAGTGGAAGTGACAAATAGATTTAAGGGATTATATCTGATAGAGTGCCTGAAGAATTATGGACAGAGGTTTGAGAGATTATACAGGAAGCAGTGATCAAGACCATCCCCAAGAAAAAGAAATGCAAGAAGGCAAAATAAAAAAAAATAAAAAATAAAAAAAGAAGGCAAAATAGATGTCTAAGGAGGTCATGAAAACAGCCATGAAAAGAAGAGAAGCCAAAGGCAAAGGAGAAAAGGAAAGATATACCTGTCTGTATGCAGAGTTCCAAAGAATAGCAAGGAGAGATTAGAAAGCCTTCCTCAGTCATCAGTGCAAAGAAAGAGAGGAAAACAATAGAATGGGAAAGACTAGAGATCTCTTCAAGAAAATTAGAGACACCAAGGGAACATTTCATGCAAAGATGAGCACAATAAAGAACAGAAATGGTATGGACCTAACAGAAGCAAAAAATATTAAGAAGAGGTAGCAAGAATACACAGAACTAAACAAAAAAGATCTCTGTGACCCAGATAATCACGGTGTGATCACTGACCTAGAATCAGACATCCCGGAATGCGAAGTCAAGTAGGCCTTAGGAAGCATCACTACAGACAAAGCTAGTGGAGGTGATGGAATTCTAGTCGAGCTAATTCAAATCCTGAAAGATGATGCTGTGAAAGTGCTGCACTCAATATGCCTGCAAATTTGGAAAACTTAACAGTGGCTACAAGACTGGAAAAGGTCAGTTTTCATTCCAATCCCCCCAAAAGACAATGCCAAAGAATGCTCAAACTATTACAAAACTGCTCTCATCTCACACGTTAGCAAAGTAATGCTCAAAATTCTGTAATCCAGGCTTCAATAGTGTGTAAACTGAGAACTTCCAGATGTTCAAGATGGTTTTGGAAAAGGCAGAGGAACCTGAGATCAAATTGCCAACATCCATTGGATAATCGAAAAAGCAAGAGAGTTCCTGAAAAACATCTATTTCTGCTGTATTGACTATGCTGAAGCCTTTGACTTGTGGATCACAATAAACTGTGGAAATTCTGAAAGAGATGGGAATACCAGGCTACCTGACTTGCCTCCCGAGAAATCTGTGTGTAGGTCAAGAAGCAACAGTTAGAACTGGACATGGAACAACAGACTGGTTCCAAATCAGGAACGGAGTATGTCAAGAGTGTATGTTGTCACCCTACTTATTTAACTTATACGCAGAGTACATCATGAGAAATGCTGGACTGGATGAAGCACAAATTGGAATCAAGATTTCTAGCAGAAATATCAGTAACTCAGATTTGCAGATGACACCACCCTTATGACAGAAAGCAAAGAAGCACTAGAGAGCCTCTTGTTGAAAGTGAAAGAGAAGAGTGAAAAAGTTGGTTTAAAACTCAACATTCAGAAAACTAAGTTCATGGCATCTAGTCCCATCACCTCAGGGCAATTAGATGGGGAAAACAGTGGAAACAGTGAACAACTTTATTTTGGGGGGCTCCAAAATCACTGCAGATAGTGACTGTAGCCATGAAATTAAAAGACATTTACTCCTTGGAAGGGAAGTTATGACCAACCTAGATAGGATGTTAAAAAGCAGAGACATTACTTTGCCAACAAAGGTCTATGTAGTCAAAGCTATGGGTTTTCCAGGAGTTATGTATGGATGTGAGAGTTGTACTATAAAGAAAGCTGATCTCTGAAGAATTGATGCTTTTGAACTGTGGTGTTAGAGGATACTCTTGACAATCCCTTGGACAGCAAGGAGATCCAGCCATTCCATCTAAAGGAAATCAGTTCTGAATGTTCATTGGAAGGACTGGTGCTGAAACTCCAATACTTTGGCTCCCTAACGTGAGAACTGACTCATTTGAAAAGAGACTGATGCTGGGAAAGATTGAACATGGGAGAAGGGGTTGACAGAGGATGAGATTGTTGGATGGCATCACCGACTCAATGGGTATGATTTTGAATAAACTCTGGAAAAGTTGGTGATGGACAGGCAGGTCTTGTGTGCTGTAATCCATGGGGTTGCAAAGAGCCAGACATGCCTGATCGACTGAACCTGACTCATTTTCTGCATGGAATCTTCCACCTAGAATAGCTAAATATGGATGATGAAGAAATGACTGCCATAGTTGGTTATTAAAGACCAAGATAAGCATGGGGAGAAGAGTTTTTATTAAGAAGTGTATGTGTATTCTATATATTTGATATTTAAGACTTAGGACAGTTGTTCAACAAATATTCTTAAATGCCCACTGTGTATAATGTGCTTTAATCCTAGACACTGAAAATATCAGAAGCAAAAGTTTAGGATCTGGTAGAAAAACAATACAGAATAAGAAAGATTTGCAACTGTACCTGATAGTTACTGAATAACATGCAATTGAAACATAGATGTAGAAACTACCAAAATCATCTAGGGAAAAAGGATTAGCTTTACAGGAAGAGTAATGTTTTAAAAGATTGTATGAGCATAAATTAAACTGGACACATTCCAACACATTGCCCTGAATAATTAAAATGGATTCTATTTTGTGAAAGTGGGTGAAAATATAGCTTTGTTAGAAGGTAAATAGTGTAGAAGCACTTCTTACCTACCAATATAAAGTGTTTAACATCATCAAAGAATTTTTGTTAAAATTTAGGAAGTTCAAATATTTAAGTAGTCCTAAGATCAAATATTTTAAAAATCCTAAGATTTGGAAATTCTAAGTTTAAATTTAAAAACATGGGTGTAGAAACAGTATAAAATAAATTAGAAACAATGTGTTAATAGTTATTTTAGTGATTTTTGTTTCAATTCTTTTGATATTACTTTTATAATGATAGAAAACTCATTAAAATATTTTTATGCATTATATATATATATATATATACAGTGTTTGATATACCTCTGGTTGGCTTTGAATAAGGAGACCTTATGTAGACATTGTGCTGAGATTGCTTTCCAGGAAAAATGGACAAAATTATATTCCTTCTGGATAGATGTCATAACTTTGGCCATTCTCCAAATTCACAGAAATTTGTTATAATTATAACCATCTACATTACATATTTTTAACTATAAAATATATCATATAGTTTCACTTAACATTTATTTGATAAATAGCATGATTAAAATTTTACAAATGTTTATGTGCCCTTCATAATTTTCTCAATGAATGTTGCTTTACCTACTCTATACATTTTTCTATTTGAAGTAGATTTTATGACAGATTTTTAAATTCAAATACAAACAGCAATCTTTTCTATTTTAAATGTGGGTTTATAGAATTTCTGATAAAACACTACAAGCAAAAATAATATAGTGCAATATTGCATACAATCTTATTCAAAAACATTTTTAGTAGCAAATAACTAAAGACTTTGGAACTGCATTTTGTACAGAAAATTTCAAGCAGTTTAAAAATTATCAACTGTGAAGAATAACACTAAAGAAATATTCAAGATATATCAAGCAAATACACACTTTTTTTTTTCATTTTGTTTCTTTTATCACAATTCCTTGCTATGCTTATGAGCATTAGAGTTCTGCAGCAATAACAGTTTTTAAAAAACTGTTTGCGTAGAGCAAATGATAACATGGCGGCCCTACACCAACTGCCCTGAGAATGAAAATATTGTGTTTATTTTCTGAATAAGGTATAAGGGAATAAATAAGAAAAAGTCTGTCAGACTACACAGCAGGGGGATGCTCGATTCAAAGCCAGATGAGACAGCTTAGCTGTGGTGAAGGACAAAGAAACAAAACAAATAATTCTTACTCCAGTTATGGTCTGGAAGGTGGGGTGACGAGAATAGAAGTGAGCACACAGCAAGCTACACAGCCTTCCAAGAAAAGCTCCAGTGGTGTATAGGCAGTGTTTTCCTCTTCTCAGCACTGACAGGTGGTGGGGACTGTGCTGGCCACAGGAGCCAGATGACTGAAGCAGTTTTTGTTTGTTTTAACTTTTAAGCTTTCTACTTTTTATGAGTCTTTTGGGTTATGAATAATTTGTTTGTTTTACTCTGTTCTTTGCTAGTTTTTATTCTTTCTCTAAGATAAACACCACTTTCTTAGGAAAACAGGTCACGTTGAAAAAACTTTCATAAAAATATTATTATTTATGAAAACAATGATAAAATTGCTTTTCGATTAGACAATGTACTTTCTTTCATACTCTACAGCCAGCACCTAACATAGTGTGTGGCACAGACCAGAGCTTCAATAATATTCACCTAGTGCATGAATGGATGAATTTAAATGTTTTAGCATGTGATCATGCCACCCCACTCCAGTACTCTTGCCTGGAAAATCCCATGGAGGGAGGAGCCTGGTGGGCTGCAGTCCATGGGGTCGCTAAGAGTTGGACATGACTGAGCGACTTCACTCTCACTTTTCACTTTCAGGCATTGGAGAAGGAAATGGCAACTCACTCCAGTGTTCTTGCCTGGAGAATCCCAGAGACAGAGGAGCCTATTGGGCTGCTGTCTATGGGGTCGCACAGAGTCGGACACGACTGAAGCGACTTAGCCCAAGAGCAGAAGGCCTTTCAAATGAAGAGTATTCACCACATTACACCTGAAGTCTTGGTTCCTACTCTGTTTGTTGTTGATAATCCCTTACAAATATATACTTATTTTTAACAGGCTCTGACATTGCAAACTTGCCTGAGAATATATTTGTGGGAAAACAGCAAAATTGCAGCATTATAAAGAGATAAATTACATTTTATAATTAAAAATGATTTGTAAAATAACTTCTTCATGGAAGTATAGATGATTTACAAAATTATATTAATTTTTTGGTGTATAGCATAATGATTCAGTATTTATGCAGGTTATACTCCATTATAGATTATTACAGCAAAATTGGTTTCATTCTCTGTGCAATACAATATATGCTTTTTGCTTATCTATTTTATAGTAGTTTATATCTGTTAATTCTATACACTTAATATGCTCCTTCCACCTTCCTTCTCCCCTTTGGTAACCACAAGTTTGCTTTCTTGCACCAATTTACACTCTCACCAACAATGTAAGTCCATCTGTTTTGCATATACATTCATTTATATTAGTTTTTAGATCTCACATATAAGTGATGTCATATAGTATTTGACTTTGTCTGACATTTCACTAAGCATAAATATTCTCTAGGTCCATCCATGTTTCTACAAATGGCAATATATCATTCTGTTTTATGGATGAGTAATATTACATTGTTTATATATATGCCTTCTAAGCCAGCCATCTGTTGATGGACACTTAGGGTGCTTCTGTGTGCTTTTCTAGTGGCTCAGTGGTAAAGAAACCAGCTGCCAATGCAGGAGACATGGGTTCGATCCCTGGGTCGGGAAGATTCCCTGGAGAAAGAAATGGCAGCCCACCCTACGATTCTTGCCTAGGAAATCTCATGGACAGAGGAGCCTGGTGGGCTACAGTCCAGGCTACAGTCCACGGGATTGCAAAAGAGTCTGACTTAACTTCTCAGCTAAACAACAACAGCAACATCCTGACTACTATAAGATAATGCTAATATGAACATTGGGGTTTGTGTATCTTTTTGAAGTTGTGATTTTATTTATTTTCTTAATGTAGACTCAGGAATAGAATTGCCAGATCATATAGTAGCTCTATTTCTAGTTTTTTGAGGAATTTTTATACTGTTTTCCAATGTGACAATACCAACTTACATTCCCACCAATACTGTACAAGGGTTTTCTTTACAATACCCTTGCCACACCGTTTGTAGACTTTCAGATGATAGCTCTTCCAACAGATGTGAGATAACACCTTATTTGGTATTGATTTGCATTTTCCTAATCCAAGCCAGGCTTCAGCAATACGTGAGCCATAAACTTTCTGATGTTCAAGCTGGTTTTAGAAAAGGCAGAGGAACCAGAGATCAAATTACCAACATACACTGGATCATGGAAAAAGCAAGAGAGTTCCAGAAAAACATCTATTTCTGCTTTATTGACTATGCCAAAGCCTTTGACTGTGTGGATCACAATAAACTGTGAAAAATTCTGAGAGAGATGGGAATACCAGACCACCCGACCTGCCTCTTGAGAAATCTGTATACAGGTCAGGAAGCAACAGTTAGAACTGGACATGGAACAACAGACTGGTTCCAAATAGGAAAAGGAGTATGCCAATGCTGTATATTGTCACCTACTTATTTAACTTCTATGCAGAGTACATCATGAGAAACGCTGGACTGGAAGAAGCACAAGCTGGAATCAAGATTGCCAGGAGAAATATCAATAACCTCAGATATGCAGATGACACCACCCTTATGGCAGAAAGTGAAGAGGAACTCAAAAGCCTCTTGATGAAAGTGAAAGAGGAGAGTGAAAAAGTTGGCTTAAAGCCCAACATTCAGAAAACAAAGATCATGGCATCCAGTCCCATCACTTCATGGGAAATAGATGGGGAAACAGTGGAAACAGTGTCAGACTTTATTTTGGGGGGCTCCAAAATCACTGCAGATGGTGATTGCAGCCATGAAATTAAAAGACGCTTACTCCTTGGAAGAAAAGTTATGACCAACCTGGATAGCATATTCAAAAGCAGAGACATTACTTTGCCGACTAAGGTCCGTCTAGTCAAGGCTATGGTTTTTCCTGTGGTCATGTATGGATGTGAGAGTTGGACTATGAAGAAGGCTGAGCACCGAAGAATTGATGCTTTTGAACTGTGGTGATGGAGAAGACTCTTGAGAGTCCCTTGGACTGCAAGGAGATCCAACCAGTCCATTCTGAAGGAGATCAACCCTGGGATTTTTTTGGAAGGAATTACGCTAAAGCTGAAACTTCAGTACTTTGGCCACCTCATGTGAAGAGTTGACTCATTGGAAAAGACTGATGCTGGGAGGGATTGGGGGCAGGAGGAGAAGGGGACGACAGAGGATGAGATGGCTGGATGGCATGACTGACTCGATGAACGTGAGTCTGAGTGAACTCCCGGAGTTGGTGATGGACAGGGAGGCCTGGCGTGCTGCGATTCCTGGGGTCGCAGAGTTGGACACGACTGCTTGACTGAACTGAACTGAACTGAATAATTAGTGATGTTGAGCATCTTTTTATGTGCTATTATCCATCTGTATGTCTTCTTTCAGACAAGGCAATGGCACCCCTCTCCAGTAATCTTGTCTGGAAAATCCCATGGATGGAGGAGCTGCAGTCCATGGGGTCGCTAAGGGTTAGATACGACTGAACGACTTCACTTTCTTGCATTGGAGAAGAAAATGGCAACCTACTCCAGTGTTCCTACCTGGAGAATCCCAGGGATGGGGGAGCCTGGTGGGCTGCCGTCTATGGGGTCGCACAGAGTCGGACACGACTGAAGCAACTTGGCGGCAGCAGCAGCATGTCTTCTTTGGAAAAATGTCTAGTCAGGTCTTCTATTTTCCTTTTTTTTTTTTTTAATATAATCTTGTATAGGTTGTTTGTAGATTTTATATAGTAATCCGTCAGTTGGGTCCTTTTGCAAATATTTTCTCCCCTTGTGTAAAATGTCTTTTTGTTTTGTCAACAATTTCCTTTGCTATGCAAATGTTGTTAAGTTTAATTACATCTCATTTGTTCATTTTTCCTTTATTTATTTTGCCTTAGGAGATTGACATAAGAAAATATTGCTATGATTTATGCCAAAAAGTTTTCTGTGTTCTCTTCTAAAATTTTATGATTTCAGGTCTTGCATTTATGCATTTAATCCATGTTGAGTTTATTTTTATATGTGATGTGAGGGAATGTTCTACTTTTATTGTTTTACATATGGCTGTTTATCTTTTCCAGTACTACTTATTGAAGAGACTGCTTTTCTCCATGTATATTTTTGTCTCTTTGTCATAGATTAATTTATCATGAATCTGGGCTTATATCTGGGTCCTCTATTCTGTTCCATTGACCCATGTACCTGTTTCTGTGTCAATACCACACAGTTTTGATTCCTGTAGTATTGTTGTATACTCTGAAAACTAGGAGGGTTCTACCTCCAACTTAGTTTCTTTTCTCCCCTTCAAAACTGCTTTCACAATTTGGGGTCTTTATGGTTCCACATATACTTTGACATTATTCTCTTTAGTTCTGTAAAAATCAGCATGACTATTTTGATAGGGATTATGTTAAATCTGTAAATTGCTTTGGATAGTGTGTCCAACTGAATGATATTAATTCTTCCAACCCAAGAACACAGGATATATTTCTATTTATTTGTATCATGCTCAATTTCCTTCATCACTGTTTTATAAGTTGCAAAATATAGAATTTTCAGCTCCTTGATTAAGTTTATATATAGGTATTTTATTTCTTAACATGGAATTTTGAATGAGATTTATTTTTACTTTCTTTTTCTGATGTTTCATTATTAGTGTATAGGAATACAAAGCAGTTCTGTGTATTAATCTGTGTCATGCAAACTTACTGAACTCATTTATTAGTCTAATAGTTTCTGGGTGGAGACTTTAAGGTTCTCTCTATATAAAGTGTCATTGTTATTGTTGCTGTTTATTGTTCAGTCACTAGATCATGTCTGACAATTGGCAACCCCATGAACTGCAGCACACCAGGGTTCCCTGTTCTTTACTATCTCCCAGTGTTTTCTCAAATTCGTCCAGTGAGCCAGTGATGCTATCTAAACATCTCATCCTCTGTCACCCCTTCTCCATCTGCCTTTAATCTTCATCTTCCTCAGCATCAGAGTCTTTTCCAGTTACTCAGCTCTTCCCATTGGGTGGCCAAAGTATTGGGGCTTCAATTTCATCATCAATCCTTCTAATGAATATTCAGGGTTAATTTCCTTTAGGATTGATTGGTTTGATCTCCTTGCAGTCCAAGGGACTCTCAAGAGTATTCTCCAGCACCACAATTTAGAAACATCAGTTCTTTGGCACTCAGACTACTTTATGGTCCTACTCTCACATTCGTATGTGGCTACTGAAAAAAACCTAACTTTGACTGTATAGGCCTTTATTGGCAATGTGACGTCTTTGATTTTAACATGCTGTCTAGGTTTGTCATAGCTTTCTTTTCCAGGAGCAAATGTATTTTAATTCCATGCCTGTGGTCACCATCTGCAGTGATTTTGAAGCACCCCCCCCAAAAAAAAAAAAAATCAGTCACTGCTTCCACTATTTCCACTTCTATTTGCCATGAAGGGATGGAACTGGATACCAGTTGCCATGACCTTAGATTTTTGAATGTTGAGTTTTAAGCCAGCTTTTTCACACCCCTCTTTTACCATCATCAAGAGGCTCTTTTGTTCCTCTTCTTTCTGCCATTATAGTGGTATTATCTGCATATCTGAGGTTGTTGATGTTTCTCCCAGCAATCTTGATTCCAACTTGTGCTTCATCCCACCTGGCATTTCACATAATGGACTCTTCACATAAGTTAAATAAGCAGAGTGACAATACATAGACTTGGCATACTCTTTCTCCAATTTTGAACCAGCTTGTTCTTCCTCCAGTTCTAATTATTGCTTCTTGACCTGCATGCAGGTTTCTTATGAGACAGGTAGGTGATCTAGTATTCTTAACTCTATAAGAATTTTCCACACTTTCTTGTTATCCACACAGTCAAAGGTTTTAGCCTGGTCAATGAAGTAGAAGTAGATGTTTTTCTGGAATTCCTTTGCTTTCTCCAGAATCCAGCAAATGATGGCAATTTAACCTCAGGTTCCTCTGCCTTACCTAAACCCAGCTTTTACATTTGGAAGTTTATGGTTCAGCAAAACTCTACTAGCATGTGAAATGAGTGCAATTATATGGTAGTTGGAACATTCTTTAACAGTGATTTGCCCTTCTTTGGGGTTGGAATTAAAACTGACATTTTCCAGTGCTATGGCCACTGCTGAGTTTTGCAAATTTGTTGACATATTGAATGTAGTACTTCAACAACATCATCATTTAACATTTTAAATAGCTCAATAGGATTTGCATCACCTCTACTAGCTTTGTTCATAGTAATGCTTTCTAAGGTTCTCTTGACTTCACATTCCACAATGTCTGGCTCTAGGTGAGTGAGCACATCATTTTGGTTATCCTGGTCATTAAGGCTCAAAACATCTACTTCTGCTTCGTTGACTACACTAAAGGGTTTGACTGTGTGAATCACAACAAACTCTGGAAAATTCCTAAAGAGATGGGAATACCAGAGTACCTTAACTCTCTCCTAAAAAACCTGTATGCAGGTCAAGAAACAACAGTTAGACCTGGACATGAAACAACGAACTGGTTCAAAATTGGGAAAGGAGTAGATGAAGGTTGCATATTGTCACCCAGATTATGTAACTTATATGCAGAGTACATCATACAAAATGCCAGGCTATATCAAGCTCAAACTGGAATCAAGAATGCCAGGAGAAATATCAATAACTTCAGATGTGCACTTGACAGCACTCTAATGTTAGAAAGTAAAGAGAAACTAAAGAGCCACTTGATGAAGGTCAAAGAGGAGAGTGAAAAACCTGGCTTAAAGCTCACCATTCAAAAAACTAAGATCAACGCATCCAGTCTCATTACTTCATGACAATAGATGGGGAAACAATGGAATCAGTGACAGACTTTATTTACTTGAACTCCAAAATCACTGTAGACAGTGACTTCAGCCATGAAATTAAAATACACCTGCTGTTTGCAATAAGAACTATGACAAATCTAGACAGCATGTTAAAAAAAAGAGAGACATTGCTTTGCCAACAAAGGTCTGTACAATCAAAGCTATGGTTTTTCCAGTAGTCATGTATGGATGTGAGAGCTGGACCATAAAGAAAGCTGAACACTGAAGAGCTGATGCTTTCTAACTGTGGTACTGGAGGAGACTCTTGAGAGTTCCTTGGACAGCAAGAAGTTCAAAATAGTCAATCCTAAAGGAAATCAACCCTGAATATTCATTGGAAGGACAGATGCTGAAGCTGAACCTCCAATACTTTGGCTACCTGATATGAAGAGCTAACTCATAGGAAAAAAACCCTGATGCTGGGAAAGATTGAAGGTGGGAGGAGAAAGGGGCAAGAGAGGATGAGATGGTTGGATGGCATTATCAACTTAATGGACATGAGTTTGAACAAATTCTAGGAGATAGTGAAGGACAGGGAAGCCTCGTGTGCTACAGTCCATGGGGTAGCAAAGAATCAGACACGACTGAGTGACTGAACAACAAGATCTTTTTTTGTAGAGTTTTTTGTGTATTTTTGCCACCTCTTCTTATCTTCTGCTTCTATTAGGTCCTTACTGTTTCTGTCCTTTATCTTACCCATCCTCGCGTTAAATGTTCCGTTAGTATCTCCAGTTATCTTGAAGATATCACTAGTCTTTCCCATTCCATTATTTTCCTCTTGTTTCTTTGCATTGTTCATTTAAGAAGGCCTTCTTATCTCTCCTTGCTAATCTCTGGCACTTTGAGTTCTGTTCGGTTTATCTTTCCCTTTCTCCCTTTTCTTTCACTTCTCTTCTTTGCCCAGCTATTTGTAAAGCCTCCTCAGACAGTCACTTTGCCTTTGAATTTCTTTTATATTGGGATGGTTTTGGTTGTTGCCTCCTGTACAAACTCCTGTTGCAAAACTCTGTATATAGTTCTTCAGGCACTCTGTCTACCAGATCTAATCTTTTGAATCTATTCATCACCTCCTCTGTATAATCAACAAGGATTTGATTTAGTTCATACCCGAATATCCTAGTGCTTTTCCTTACTTCATTCCAGACATTATACTCCTTGATATTTACTTGATATTTACTCCTTGGCATTGAAAACTTATGTTCACATAAAAAAGTACACATGGATATATTCAACATATCTTTGTTAATAATTGCCAAAACTTGGAAGCATCTGAAATTATCTTAAATAGATAAGCAGATAAGTATACTGGTCCATGTAGAAAATGCCTATTATTTTGAAATACAAATAAATGAGCTACAAGTCGTGAAGAAATATGGAGGAAACTGAAATATATAGATATTACTAAGTGAAAGAAGCTCAGTCTGAAAAGCCTACATATTTTTGTTTCCAACCATATGACATTCTGGAAAAGGCACAACCATGAAGAAAATAGTTAACAGTATTTGATAGTAGTAGGGGGAGAGATGGATAGTCAAAGCAGAGAGGATATTTAGAATAGTGAAACTACTTTTTGTAGTACTACAGTGGTAGACATAAATCAAAATACATTTGTCCAAACCCATGGAATGTATAACACAATGAGTGGACCCTCATATAAACTCCAGCCCATCAATCATATTCTGGGTTGGGATGTTGATAGTGAAGGAGGCTATGAGTGTGGGGGGTCAAGGAGTGTATGGTAACTTAGTATTTGTCCTGTTATTGCTGAATGAGCATAAAATTTCCCTAAATATAAAGTCTATTATGAAAATGAGTGTGTTTAAAATTCTCTTGGGAATCTGTAAATATATATCTAGGGATTCTGATTCAGTTGGACTCGATAAGTTTAGATCTTTATGTTTTAAACAAGCACCTGGTTAATTCTGGTGAAGGATTTCTGGCAAGCATACATGAGTAAAGCTATTTTTAAAGCCTTTAAAAAGGTATCTGTAACTGAGTTTATTATGTATTTAATAATACTTGTTCTTATGATGTTGCAAAGTGTGAAGATTTTAGTTAATTATTAGAAGACTTGTGACCAGGAAGGAAAACTAAATCAGTCACATTATGCAATATGTTTTTTAACATGTACATTTTTTTTTCAGGAAGATGATATCTAATATATGTCAAGAAATGGGGCAGTTTTCAGTAGTATAATTAAATATTTTCTCATTAAAGTACATTCAAGCTTATAGTTGTGAATAAAGTATTCATCAATTAGCTCTCTTGTGGAAATGCAGCTATTCACTTGGTCTCACCAGCAAAATCGCTGCCACTGAGGTTTTTCTGTAATAATTTCAATTAATTTTTTTAAATTTTAAAACTAAACCAAGAATAACTAACTGATATCTCTTAAGTATGATTCCTCTTCAGTGATATGGAGCTCTTAAAAAACAAGTAGTCCTTATCCTACAAGTGGAAATAAAGGAAAGAAATTGGCTCCCTCCATTTATGAAATTCCAGAAGCTGAAATATGCTTAGTCTTCATGGATCTAATATCAATTAGAATGATAGAGTATAGTGGGAAACATCACAGAGTTTCATTTTTGATGGTTTGGAGAATTCCAATTATACTCCTTTACCTTGTTATAACCATTTGTGTACAAATATCACTACTACCTATATTTCATTATTTAATATCCTGATTTATTTCATAGATCAGGGCATAATCCTGGGCATTTGACTTGGTTCTGGTATTCAATTTTTTAAACGCAGCATTGTAGTTGGAAAAATAGTGTACTTGAATAAATTACACTACTGCTAAAATACAGTTCTATTATCTATTAATGGCTAAGTAATTTCCTCACTGAGCCTTAATTTCACTACCTGAAAAACAGAGTTGGTAATAATTTATTGTCAGGATTACTAAGAATTATGGTGGCTCAGATGGTAAACTGTCTGCCTGCAATGTGGGAAACCCAGGTTTGTTCCCCAAGTTGGGAAGATCACCTGGAGAAGGAAATGGCAACACCCTCCAGTACTCTTGCCGGGAAAATTCCGTGGATAGAGGAGTCTGATAGTCTACAGCCAATGGGGTGGCAAAGAGTTGGACTTCACCGAGCAACTTCACTTTCTTTACTTTCTATAGAAGTAATATACATAATCTGTAACAATAGTAAATATACATAATATATTATTTATTTTTATTTATATTAATATTTATATCATCACCCTAAAACACAATCATGAAACAAGGCCATTAAAAGTTATTGTAACTTTGAAAACAATAAAGAATTCAAAAATAAATGTTATCACATAATGTTCTATGAAATAAGTAAATTGATAGTTTTATATTTTCAATATGAATAGCATTGTATGACCTTATAATTTTAGTATCAATAAAGGTGCTATACATTTGTGACTTTTAAAACTATATGGTTTTCTTTTACTCAGTGGCATAATATTATTTGTTTCATTTATGATACATGATATAAAATGCTTGTTAGTAGCAAATGTCAAATTTGACAGCTCCTGGTATACACTGTGTATTTCATACAGTAAAATATTGATAGGTGTAAAATTGATATAATAATTGTTTGTAAATAACTTATAGATGGCTTGGATCAGTCAACATTGAGATAAATGTCATCACAAGGAAATATGACAATTACTATACTCAGTGAATTTAGATTTATTATAATAATGGGGTGAATATTTATATTTTATTCTTTAAATGCTCCCATCACCAATTAATTCACAATTTGTGGAGAAAATTATGATCTATATCTTCACAAGGGTCAAGAGATAAAACTCTATTAACATGATTAAAAAATAAGTGAAAATAAAAGTTTGGCTATAAAAAGGAACTGGCCAATATGGTAGAGCATGTTGATAGCTTATGGTGAACGATGTTGGATTCACGAACAATGTTGGATTTGTGATCTCCGAAGAAGATTTAGCTTTGGGACCAGGGACGAAGCTTGATCACTCAAGACTTTGTGTAGCAGAGTTTTATTAAAATGAAAAGGTACAGAGAAAGCTTCTAACATAGACATCAGAAGGGGGACAGAGAGTGCCCCCCTTGCTAGTTTTAGCAAGGGAATTATATACTTTTTTAGTTAATAGTAGTGTTAGTTGCTCAGTCGTGTTCAACTCTTTGTGACCCCATGGACTGTGGCCTGCCAGGCTCCTCTGTCCATGGGATTCTCTAGGCAAGTATACTGCACTTGTGCTTCTTTAGTTGTGATGCATGGGCTTCTCATTGTGGTGGTTTCTCTTGAGGAGCATATGCTCTAGGGCGTGTAAGCTTCAGTAGATACAGTGCATTTGCTCAGTAGTTGCAGCTAGCGAGTCCAGAGCACAGGCTCAATAGTTGTAATGCATGGACTTAGTTACTCCACGGCATGTGTGATCTTCCTGAATCAGGTATTGAACTGGTTTCCCTTGTATTGCATTGTGAGGTGGATTCTTAACCATGGGGCCACCAGGGAGTATAATATTTTTAGAAGCTGAAGTTCGATGAACACAGACAAGGGCAAAGATTCTAAAATGCTCATCATTCAGTTAGTTTTTCTGTAATTAATTAATAATTAATACTTAAGTACTGCTTGCTCTATACTTTTATTTTACACCATTTTTAAGTTGGAAAAAATTTCAAGTTCTCTTTCAGTAGGAATAAATTTAACAAATGTGACAGCAAAGAGGTGCACTGCTTGCTTGCTTCTTACATCAAGTGAAAAATACCTGCCATTAAGGCATAAAAGTGTAATTAGCTGAGAGACTCCATCTGTTAGTGCCTTTAGGAGTTTTTTCCTTTCCTGCTTCCACGCTGAGGTCACACTCTCTCCAGGAAGCCCCACCCAATCAATGACTGACCATGTTGGGAGTCCTCAGGCCTAGTCATTCCTACCCAACCCAGGACTCCCCTAAAGGGCAATCTGCTCCAGATTTTTTTTCCAGTTTACCTGGGACTATGGCAGTGCTGCACCGTGGACTGAGTTTTTCTTTTCCTAGTCCTGCTTTCCATTCACTAATCATCTTTCCCCTACTCTGGTTTAGGTTTCATAAGTTATAGCTTTAATCTCAAAATAAACCTTACCCTCCTAACTTCTCAGTGCCAGTTGTGATGTAACATATCTTAATAAAATGAAACTTATTTTGTATAATTAATTTTTGATCTTTAGTACATGTAGCAAACTTTAGTCACATATTCTAAAGAGATCCTAAGATTAGAGAAAATGTCCCAGTTAATTGATGGAAAAATTCTTATCCCTTTTTTATTGTTGTACTTTTGGTATATAGACAAAGAAAGTGTTTTAGCCCATTTTGGCTGCTATAAGGAACTAATATAAAGTAATTAGTTATGTTAGTTTATGTTCTATAAACAGTAGAAATTTATTTCTCACAGCCAAGATCAAAGTGCCAGTTCAGTCTTGCAAGAGCCCACATCCTGGTTCACCAACAACAGTTATTTTCACTGTGTCATCACACTGAGGGTGGAAAGGACAAGGGAGTTCTCTCTCTGGGGTGCCTTTAGTGTGCTCAATTGCTCAGTCATGTCCAACCCTTTGGGCTTGAGCCTGCCAAGCTCCTCCGGTCATGAGATTTTTCAGGCAAAAATACTGGAGTAGGTTGCCATTTCCTCCTCCAGGGGATCTTCCTGACCCAGGGAATGAACCCAGGTGTTCTGTGTCTCCGGCCTTGCAGGCAGATTCTTTACCCACTGAGCCATCAGTGAAGCCTTTTATAAAGATACTAATCTCATTCATGTAGGCTCTGTGTTCATGACTTAATCACCTCCCAAAGAACTTTAGAATTATGGCTTCTCATTTTTTTTTCAACATCTAACCTCATCTATACACAATATTATTTTTATATGTAATGGTTTAGACACTAAGTTGTGTCTGAATCTTGAGACCCCATGGACTGTAGCCTGCTTCTCCTTGGCTCATGGGATTTTCCAGGCAAGAATACTTGAGTGGGTTGCCAGTTAAAAGTCAGTTATACAATACCAAAACCTTCTCAAGAAGAGAAATAGCACCAAGTTACCCAGATTTTGTTTCTTTTACCATTTTTCAATAAAAGGACAGGACTCCTTGGCAGAATGGCTGTTTCTAAACCTGAATATTCTTATAGTGCCAGAAAGTAAGGAAGTGTTCAGAAAACAAACAAAAATAATCTCACAATGATAAAGATGTCAAAGGAATACAAGAATCAGCTGAAAGAGCTCCCAAAGGCCAAAGCTGAATATTCTTAGCAATAAAATAAAGTAATACTGGTTTATAGAAAGTACAAAATAATATATATGAGTCCATATTAACATAAATGATAGAATAAAGATATAAAGAGCTGCTGCTGCTGCTGCTAAGTTGCGTCAGTCATGTCCGACTCTGTGCGACCCCATAGGAAGAATCAAATCTTCCATACAGAAGAATTTCAAATAATTTATATAGATATTTTGCCCTTAGTCAGCTATAGAGCATGGCTCCTCTCACCTCAAGTGTGAGCTCCATAATGACATTTTCCAAAGAGTGGAGAAATCTATCAAAGCTACCTTTGCCCAGTGATGAGTGTTAACATCAACAATGATAAGACTTAAGCACACTTGATGTAATGTGATGAAAATGACACTTCACCTACACTATTTTCCTTCCAAAAACATATAACCACAAGCAAATCACTAAACATAAAATCTGAAAAATCCCAATTGAGGAATATTTTGTAAATATCTGATCAGTATGCCTCAAAACTGTCAAGGTCATCAAAAACAGGAAAATCTAGGAAACTGTTACAAAGATATGAGAAGTGAATATAAAGTAAGATTCTAGAACAGAAAAAAGTCTACTAGCTGAAAAAGAATTTCTTAATAAATTTTGGACTTTATTAATAATGAATCAATACTGGTTCGTTAAGTGTAACAAACGTATCATGTTAATGTAAGATATAACAGGGAAAATAGGTGTGTAGTATGTGGAAACTCTCCATACCATCTTTTGTGTAGTATGTGGGAACCTCTCATACCATTTTTGTTAATCTATAACTATTCTAGACGAGTTTACCTTAAATATGAAATAAAAGGGAACATATAATTTGACAACCAAGAGTTAGAGAAAGAGATGGAGATAAAGAGGGGTAGGAATAGGCTGCAATGTTTTCATGCATCTTTTGTTTGTAGTTCATTTATTTACTCCCTGAATTTATGTCATGTATCTGATATTGGCACAAGCAATAGGGATACAAAAATGAATGATTGATCTGCTTAATTTAGGTATCTTAATAACAGGGAAAAATTCTTAACTCTACAGTCACATCTCTTCCTTCAGTATTCATCCACACTGAAATTCTCTTAGTAACTTTATGATACCTAACTATTTTCCAGGAAAAGGTTCTTCTTTCCCTGGAAAAGCATTTGACTCACATTGTGTGATGGATTATTTTTTAGATTTCAAGTTAAATGACACTTTCGCAATGAGACTACTTCTTCCTTCATACCGAAAGATGTGCCCTTACATTCTATCTTTGAACAGTGCTTTTATCTTTCATGGCATTTGTCATGTTATATATTTGCATTGATAGCTATATTGACACTTGTCAGTCTCCATATCCATGGTGAACAATGTCCACATTGTTGATGACAATATTGGTAAATATTTAATAATTTGTTGTTGTTTAGTCACTAAGTCGTGTCTGACTCCTTGTGACTCCATGGACTATGGCATACCAGGCTTCTCTGTTCTTCACTGTCTCTCGGAGTTTGCTCAGACTCATGTCCATTTAGTACAATGGTGCCATCCAACCATCTCACCCTCTGCTGTACCCTTCTTGCCCTCAGTCTTTCCCAGCATCAAGGTCTTTTCCAATGAGTAGGCTCTTCCCATTGGGTGACCAAAGTATTAGAGGTTCAATTTTAGCATCAGTTCTTCTAATGACTATTCAGGGTTAATTTCCTTTAAGATTGACTGGTTTGATCTCCTTTCTCTCCAAGGGATTCTAAAGAGTCTTCTGCAGCATCACAATCCAAGAGCATCAATTCTTCAGTGCTCAGCTTTCTATATTTAAATTTTTCATAATAAATTTCTAGGAAAATTTAGTATAGTTCTCATTTAAAATTATATTTGTATAGAAAAAAGAAAATATTAATAATAAACACTTTAGGCTATTAATGTACTCACAATTTTCACAAAATTTGAATAATTTATATTTCCAGTAACTTATTAGAAGACATTACATTTCATTATTTTCATTGGATAATTTAGATTGATTTTTTGTTAGTTATATGATGATCGAATCTCTGCTTTATATAATGGGATATAAAAACAATAGCATTGTTCCAAATAGATCCAACAAACCCCTAAAAATGAAGATTTCAATTGGTTAAAGTGTTTTGTAATTTAGTGAATCAAGTTGTGGAACTGTTGATCTCATCTGACCTCCTAAAACTCTGTTGCAAGTTGGCAATGTCTGTCATTGCTAATTACTGATTTGTAGCTTGAAAGCAATAATTTAAAACTTGGTTCTTTAATTTAAGGGCAAAAAATACAAAGACCTCTGTTACTGATTCCAGAAAGACAGACTTTAACTTGAACCTGGAAAGAAATATTTGGGTATTTTAGATCTGGTAGACAGAGTGCCTGAAGAACTATGGGCAAAGTTTTGTAATATTGTGCAAGACAGTGACCAAAACCATCCCAAAGAAAAAGAAATACAAGAAGGCAAAATGATTGTCTGAGGAGGCTTTACAGATAGTTGAGGGAATAATAGAAGAGAAAGTGAGGAAAAAGGGAAAGATACATTGAACTGAATGCAGAATTCCAGAGAACTGCAAGGAGATATAAGGTCACCTTAAATGAACAATGTAAAGGAACAGAGGAAAACAATTGAATGGAAAATACAATAGAATGGGAAAACAATAGAATGCGAAGGGGATCTACAGATCTCTTCAAGAAAATCAGAGATACCAAGGGAAAATTTCATGCAAGGATTGGCATAATAAAGAACAGAAATGGTAAGGACCTAAGAGAAGCAGAAGCAATTAAGAAGAGGTGGCAAGAATACACAGAAGGGCTACACAAAAATTATCTTAATGACCCAGATAAACAAAATGGTGTGATCACTCACCTGGAATAAGACATCCTGGAGTGTGAGGTCAAGAGGGCCTTAGGAAGCATTACTACGAACAGAGCTAGGGGAGGTGATGCAATTCCAGCTGAGCTGTTTAAAATCCTAAAAGATGCTGTTAAAGTGTTACACTCAATATGTCAGCCAATTTGAAAAACTCAGCAGTGGCCACGGGAATGGAAAAGGTCAGTTTTCATTCCAATCCCAAAGAAGAGCAATGCGAAAGAATGTTTAAACTACCATACAATTATGCTCATTTCACATGCCAGTAGATTTATGCTCAAAATCCTTCAAACTAGTCTTCAACAGTATGTGAACTAAGAACTTCTAGAGGTACAATCTGGGTTTAGAAAAACCAGAGGAATCAGAGATCAAACTGGCAACTTTTGTTGGATCATAGAGAAAGCGAGAGAATTCCAGGAAAATATCTACTTCTGCTTCATTGACAATGCTAAAGCCTTTGACTCTGTGGATCATAACAAACTGGAAAATTCTTAAAGTGATGGGAGTATCAGACCACCTGACCTTTCTCCTGTGAAACCTGTTATTGCATGTTAAGAAGCAGCAGTTTAAATCAGACATGGAAAAACTGACTGTTTCCAAATTGGGGAAGGAGTATAATGAGGTTAGATATTGTCACCCTGCTTATTTAACTTCTATCAGAGTACATCATACTAAATGCTGGGCTGGCTGAATTACAGACTGGAGTCAAGACTGCCAGGAGAAATATTAACAACCTCAGATATGCAGATATTACCACTATCATGGCAGAAAGTGAAGAGGAACTAAAGAGCCTCTTGATGATGGTGAAAGAGGAGAGTGTAAAAGCTGGCTTAAAACTGACCTTTAAGAAAAACTAAGATCGTGGTACCTGGTCCCATTGCTATATGGGAAATAGAAGGGGAAAAAGTGGAAGCAGTGACAAGTTTTATTTTCTTCTGCTCCAAAATCACTGCATTTGGAGACTGCGGTCATGAAATTAAGACACTTGCTCCTTGGAAGGAAAGCTATGACAAACCTAGATAGTGTGTTAGGAAGCAGAGACATCACTTAGCTGGTAAAAGTCCGTATTGTCAAAGCTATTGTTTTTCCAGTAGTGATGTACGATATGAGAGTTAGACCATAAAGAGGGCTGAGTGCTCAAGAATTTATGCCCTCAAATTGTAGTGCTATAAAAGATTCTTGAGAGTCCCTTAGACCGCAAGAAGATCAAAACAGTCAACCCTAAAGGAAATCAACCCTGAATATTCGTTGGGAGGACTGATGCTAATACTAAAGCTCCAGTATTTTGGCCACCTGATGTGAAGAGCCAACTCATTGGAAAAGACCCTGACACTGGGAAAGATTGAAGGCAAGAGGAGAAGCAGCCATCAGAGGAATAAATGGTTAGATAGCATCACTGACTCAATGGACATGAATCTGAGCAAACTCCAGGAGATGGTTAAGGACAGGGGAGCCTGGTATGCCGGAGTCCATGGTGTTGCAAAGAGTTAGACAGGACTTAGTGACTGAACAACAGCAACATTTTACACTTATTCTTTCTTTTCCAAAACATTGTTCAGAATTTGAAATGCTATTTTCCCCACCTTTCCTTTTTTTAAATTTAATATTTTTATTTTAATTGGAGGCTAATTACTTTACAATATTGTATTGGTTTTGCCATACATCAATATGAATCCACCATGGGTGTACACGTGTTCCCAATCCTGAACTCCCCTCCCACCTCCCTCCCCATACCATCCCTCTGGGTCATCCCAGTGCACCAGCCCCAAGCATCCTGCATCCTGCATCGAACATAGACTGGCAATTCATTTCTTGTATGATATTATACATGTTTCAGAAAATATTTTCCCATTTTAAAAAAGTAACCAAGGTGACAAATAATAAAAAAGGGAAAAAGGTGAAAATTCCATATTTCTACTCCTGAGAAATGTGTCTGGCAACTTTATCTTACTATTTCCTACAAGAATTGACCTATGATAGATTTCTGAAGTCTACATTTTTGGCTTCACAAGGTAAGAAGTTAAAATATAAACTTATTAACCTTATTACAAAAATCATAGTGTTCATTAAAAAAAACAGTTTGGCTAAAAAAATGTTATTTTTGAGAACATTTTCCACATATTTTCAAGATTTAACATATGCCTGCAAAACCCTATCCTCTCCTCTCTGCCGCCCCCCCACCCCCAATAGTTTGTACAGTATTCAGTTCAGCTCAGTTCAGTTCAGTCTCTCAGTCATGTCTGACTCTTTGCAACCCCATGAATCACAGCACACCAGGCCTCCCTGTCCATCACCAACTCCCAGAATTTACCCAAACCCATGTCCATTGAGTCGGTGATGCCATCCAGCCATCTTATCCTCTGTCGTCCCCTTCTCCTCCTGTCCCCAATCCCTCCCAGCATCAGGGTCTTTTCCAGTGAGTCAACTCTTTGCATGAAGTGGCCAAAGTATTGGAGTTTCAGCTTCAGCATCAGTCCTTCCAATGAACACCTAACATGATCTCATTTAGGATGGACTGGCTGGATCTCCTTGCAGTTCAAGCGACTCTCAAGAGTCTTCTCCAACACCACAGTTCAAAAGCATCAATTCTTTGGTGCTCAGCTTTCTTTACAGCCCAACTGTCACATCCATACATGGCCACTGGAAAAACCGTAGCCTTGACTAGACGGACCTTTGTTGGCAAAGTAATGTCTCTCCTTTTTTACGTGCTGTCTAAGTTGGTCATAACTTTCCTTCCAAGGAGTAAACGTCTTTAAATTTCATGGCTGCAATCACCATCTGCAGTGATTTTGGAGCCCCAAAAATAAAGTCTGTCACTGTTTCCACTGTTTCCCCATCTATTTCCCATGAAGTAATGGGACCAAATGCCATGATCTTAGTTTTCTGAATGTTGAGCTTTAAGCCAACTTTTCCACTCTCCTCTTTCACTTTCATCAAGAGGCTTTTGAGCTCCTCTTCACTTTCTGCCATAAGGGTGGTGTCACCTGCATGTCTGAGGTGACTGATGTTTCTCCCAGAAACCTGATAAAGACCTGCATACTTGCAGGTCAGCTCCACACATCTGTCCTCACACAATTCCTTGAAGATCAGGGTCTCTACTCAAATAATTTTGCTTCTCTCAGCCACTCACTGCCAATAAAGCCACCTGATATTATCCCAGATTTTGTGTATTCTTTACCCTAGACCTATATTTCTTCATACAAAGGAAAAAATATTGTATTGTTTGAATCAAAGGAATGTTTCCTCATCACTGTCCTATAGGGTAACACTGATTTGGGCTATAATATCATATAAGGCCTTGCATAAAATACTAACCATCTCTGGAACAGACCCTATTTTGTTCTCTCTTTCATCAGCCTGTCACATTAGGTGTGAGGCCACAGATATGAGCTGTGAGAAAGGCAATGTTGCACAGAAGATAAGTGAATGGGGACTCTGAACCACCTTTTGTGAAATATTTACTGTGCCCTGTGGATCTGTCCAGGCTCCTATATCGTTTTCATGGAACAATACATTGCTACTGTATTCCCCTGACCTTAAGGCTTGATTGTTCTTACAATACCAAGCTTCTGATGGACAATTCTAATTACATAGTCACTTATCTCCTGTAGTCAGGCATTTAGTCTCTACTAGGTGTGAGTGTCATGCCAGGAGCTTCTTTTCAGATGATGAGTAATTTTCAGTCACAGAAAACACGGCATTCCTCCAGAACCCAGAATTCTCCTCTGAGGCTTCCTAGGAATACAATATATTTGATTCAATGGATATCTTTAATACCACTGCATTTAACAGTTCATATAACCCAAGTGACAAGGCAGTTTAACCAAAGCTTGGAGTCTATTCTCTTTTGTTTCTTTCTCAAATCTGACAACTTTGTGAATCTTTGGGAAATGTGTCAGAAATATCCCCAAATGTTATGTATATGTTATTTCCTAAATCTAAAAAAAAAAAACAAAAAAAAACCAAAACCTTTTTATCTTTTCAGAATACCTTGTTATACCCTAAATTTTAACTCTAAGTCATATACTGATGGGCATTATGTCTTTAAAATATATAGGGTTTATCTATCACTATCTTGCATGCATGTGTTTAACTAGGGCCATGGAAATGCTCAATACTTCCCACTTAAGCAGATCTAAATAGCACTGTGTCTTCATTGAAGTGGATACCTGAAAATGCTGCAAAATATTAGAAAAATCAGACATTTTGATTCAGGCTATATGTGATAGCTTGAATGCTAATGTAACTCTGTGACAGGTAGAGACTGTGAACTGCTATTCTTCCCAGGTGAGTGTGAACTATGTTTTTAAAGTAATTTTCTTTGCAGTATAGTTAATTTACAATATTGTGTTAGTTTCTGCCATACAGCAAAGTGAATCATTACACATATGCATACATCCACTCTTTTTTAGATTCTGTCCCTATATAGGCCATTACAGAGTACTGAGTAGAGCCGCTGTGATATACAGTAAGTCTGTGGTTACCTGTTTTATTGATATTATTGTATATTTGCCAAACCCAATGTCCCAGTTTATCCCTTCCCCTTTCCCCCTTAATCATGTTTGTTGTCTACATCTGTGACTCTATTTGTGTTTTATAAATGAATTCACTTCTACCATCATTTTTTAGATTCCACATATAAGTGATATCACATATTTATCTTCTCTGACTTACTTCACACAATATGAAAATATCTAGGTCCATTGTTAACTTGCATTATTTCATTATTTTTTATGACTAATATTCCATTGTATATATGTCCCACATCTTGACCTGTACTTAGAATGTGAACTAGTTTTGATCTTTGTGACCAGGATTTAAAAGAACCCTCCATGTCAAGTACCAGAAACTGTGTTGATCTATTCTGGTAAAACACTAAGTTTGATATAGTGGCTGATATGGCTCAGACGGTAAAACGTCTGTCTACAATGCGGGAGACCCTGGTTTGAGCCCTGGGTTGGGAAGATCCCCTGGAGAAGGAAATGGCAACCCACTCCAGTACTATTGCCTCTAAAATCCCATGGACAGAGGAGCCCAGTAGGCTACAGTCCATGGGATTGCAAAGAATTGGACACGACTGAGCGACGTCACTTTCACTTTCCTTTCACTTTCATTGAGGTTACTACTTGGTTTATTTAACATTAGTTCACAGTCATTTGCTGTGTTCCATCTGTATGTTTGGATTATATCCTGGACACTCACTGTCACATTGTGGAAATTTCTGAATCCTACTATGTTTATACAGTAAATGTTATTTGATTTTTTTAGAAGATAATTTTCATAGCTAGATTTGAACTGGGATCTCTACTTTTGAGGCAGCAGTTTTGCCTCAGTTCAGATACATTTTCCCTTTTAGCCAAGTTGCTTTGAATCTGTTCTGCATATTCACAGTTTATTGATCTGTCAGGATATGGGATAACAGAGATGAAGGATTCCTTTTCCAGCTCTTATCCTTTTAGAGTACTCCCATTCTCTTCAGCTCAGTGTGTACTGGCTATAGCTTTCTGATTCTGCAAACCATGATATCTATAGGTTTTCACCTTCACACTCAGGCCATGGTGTTTGCATGCAAACTTCACTTAACCATAAGCTAAAAGTCACAGACTTATTTGGACTGTTCCCTATCTCACATCCTGCAGGCAAGTACGGACTCCTCACCAAAGTGTATCGGCAAGTACGGACTCCTCACCAAAGTGTATCTGCCTTTACTCACTATCTAACATGCTGAGTGGGGCAGATTCTATCTCAGTTCAGATCTTTCATCTTTATTTGTATTTTTCTGCATATGCAGGGTTCTGGAGAGTGAGGAAGATGAAATCCATCAAAAAAGTAACTAGAAAGAGTTTATAGAGCCTCAGTTTTTTCACTCTTATTTTTGGAAATACATTCACTGAATGTAGAATTCCAGGTTGACAGTTTATTTTCCCCCCAATATTTTGAAGATAGAGATTTGAATTTCTTTGCAATATGCAAGAAGCCTGAGGTGAATTGATGTAAATCTCTGGAGCTGAGATGTTCCTTTAGAATCACCCCATTCAAAGCAAAGAGCCTGAGTGTCCTTTCTTGTCTAGAATGGCCTTCTGGTAGCCCTTGCAAAATATAGCAGATCTGTACAGTGGAATTCCATACAGAAATAAAAAAGAATACTGTACATGTTATGATATGGAGGAATAAAGAATAGTACATTAATAAAAGAAGCCCAGACACAAAACAGCATATATTATTATGATTCCACTTTCATAAAATGTTCAAAAAGGCAAGTATATAGTAGAGAAAATAGAATAATAGTTGCCTGAAACTTGGTCAGGGAAATAGAGAATGAATATGAAACTTGTTGGGGAGATGGAAATGTTCTAGAATTGGATTGTGGTGATAATTGCACAACTTGGCAGATTTACAAAAAAAAAAAATTAAATTGGAAAGTTAAATAGATTAATTTTATGGTTTATAAATTATATTTAACAAAGCTGTTGAAATAAAATATAAGTTAACATAAACAAAAATTTTTAATGGAAGAATAAAAATGTCAACTACTTCATGTCCATTTTAAAGTGAAAGTGAAGTCAATCAGACGTGTCCAGCTGTTTGCGACCTTATGCTATGCAATGTCAGGCATCTCCTCCTTCCATGGGATTTTCCAGACAAGGGAATAGGTTGCCATTCCCTTTTCCAGGGGATCTTCCAATCCAGGGATTGAATTCAGGTCTTCTGCATTGCAGGCAGACTCTTTACCCTCTGAGCCAGGGAATCCATTATAAAGCTATTACCAAATTCAGAAAAAAGCAAGTGCAAGGATGTGGAGAAATAGGCACTCCACATGACTTGGCCACTACAGAAAACAGGGTGATACTCAAAAAATTAAAAACAGAATTACCAAATAATCCAGCAATTCCATTTGTAGGTATATACACAGAAGAATGGAAAGCAGGCATTTAAATGAACATTTGTGCAGGAATGTACCTAGCATAAGTCACAATAGCAAAAGATGAAAACAACTTTCAGTTCAGTTCAGTTCAGTTGCTCGTCGTGTCTGACTCTTGGCGACCCCATGAATCGCAGCACGCCAGGCCTCCCTGTCCATCACCATCTCCCAGAGTTCACTCAGACTCACGTCCATCGAGTCAGTGATACCATCCAGCCACCTCATCCTCGGTCGTCCCCTTCTTCTCCTGCCCTCAATCCCTCCCCGCATCAGAGTCTTTTCCACTGAGTCAACTCTTCACATGAGGTGGCCAAAGTACTGGAGCTTCAGCTTTAGCATCATTCTTTCCAAAGAAATCCCAGGGTTGATCTCCTTCAGAATGGACTGGTTGGATCTCCTTGCAGTCCAAGGGACCCTCAAGAGTCTTCTCCAACACCACAGTTCAAAAGCATCAATTCTTCGGTGCTCAGCCTTCTTCACAGTCCAAATCTCACATCCATACATGACCACAGGAAAAACCATAGCCTTGACTAGACGGACCTTAGTAGGCAAAGTAATGTCTCTGCTTTTGAATATACTATCTAGGTTGGTCATAACTTTTCTTCCAAGGAGTAAGCATCTTTTAATTTCATGGCTGCAGTCACCATCTGCAGTGATTTTGGAGCCCCCCAAAATAAAGTCTGACACTGTTTCCACTGTTTCCCCATCTATTTCCCATGAAGTGATGGGACCAGATGCCATGATCTTCGTTTTCTGAATGTCGAGCTTTAAGCCAACTTTTTCGCTATCCTCTTTCATTTTCATCAAGAGGCTTTTTAGCTTCTCTTCACTTTCTGCCATAAGGGTGGTGTCATCTGCATATCTAAGGTTATTGATATTTCTCCCGGCAATCTTGATTCCAGCTTGTGCTTCTTCCAGTCCAGCGTTTCTCATCATGTACACTGCATATAAGTTAAATAAGCAGGGTGACGATATATAGCCTTGACGTACTCCTTTTCCTATTTGGAACCAGTATATTGTTCCATGTCCAGTTCTAACTGTTGCAACCTGACCTGCATACAGATTTCTCAAGAGGCAGGTCAGGTGGTCTGGTATTCCCATCTCTCTCAGAATTTTCCACAGTTTACTGTGATCCACACAGTCAAAGGCTTTGGCATAGTCAATAAAGCAGAAATAGATGTTTTTCTGGAACTCTCTTGCTTTTTCCATGATCCAGCAGATGTTGGCAATTTGATCTCTGGTTCCTCTGCCTTTTTTAAAACCAGCTTGAACATCAGGGAGTTCATGGTTCACGAATTGCTGAAGCCTGGCTTGGAGAATTTTGAGCATTACTTTACTAGCATGTGAGATGAGTGCAATTGTGCGGTAGTTTGAGAATTCTTAGGCATTGCCTTTTTTAGGGATTGGAATGAAAACTGAACTTTTCCAGTCCTGTGGCCCTGCTGAGTTTTCCAAATTTGCTGGCATATTGAGTGCAGCATTTTCACAGCATCATCTTTCAGGATTTGAAATAGCTCCACTGGAATTCCATCACCTCCACTAGCTTTGTTCGTAGTGATGCTTTCTAAGGCCCACTTGACTTCACATTCCAAGATGTCTGGCTCTAGATTAGTGATCACATCATCATGTTTATCTGGGTCGTGAAGATCTTTTGTGTACAGTTCTTCTGTGTATTCTTGACACCTCTTCTTAATATCTTCTGCTTCTCTTAGGTCCATACCATTTCTGTCCTTTATCGAGCCCATCTTTGCATGACATGTTCCCTTGGTATCTCTAATTTTCTTGAAGAGATCTCAAGTCTTTCCCATTCTGTTCTTTTCCTCTATTTCTTTGCATTGATTGCTGAAGAAGGCTTTCTTAGCTCTTCTTGCTATTCTTTGGAACTCTGCATTCAGATGCTTATATCTTTACTTTTCTCCTTTGATTTTCACCTCTCTTCTTTTCACAGCTATTTGTAAGGCCTCCCCAGACAGTCATTTTGCTTTTTTGCATTTCTTTTCCATGGGGATGTTCTTGATCCCTTTCTCCCGTACAATGTCATGAACCTCATTCCATAGTTCATCAGGCACTCTATCTATCAGATCTAGGCCCTTAAATCTATTTCTCACTTCCACTGTATAATCATAAGGGATTTGGTTTAGGTCATACCTGAATGGTCTAGCAGTTTTCCCTACTTTCTTCAATTTGAGTCTGAATTTGGTAATAAGGAGTTCATGATCTGAGCCACAGTCAGCTCCTAATCTTGTTTTTGTTGACTGTATAGAGCTTCTCCATCTTTGGCTGCAAAGAATATAATCAATCTGATTTTGGTGTTGACCATCTGGTGATGTCCATGTGTAGAGTCTTCTCTTGTGTTGTTGGAAGAGGGTGTTTGCTATGACCAGTGCATTTTCTTGGCAAAACTTTATTAGTCTTTGCTCTGCTTCATTCTGCATTCCAAGGCCAAATTTGCCTGTTACTCCAGGTGTTTCTTGACTTCCTACTTTTGCATTCCAGTCCCCTAGAATGAAAAGGACATCTTTTTTGGGTGTTAGTTCTAAAAGGTCTTGTAGGTCTTCATAAAACATTCAACTTCAGCTTCTTCAGCATTACTGGTTGGGGCATAGACTTGGATAACTGTGATATTGAATGGTTTGCCTTGGAGACGAACAGAGATCATTCTGTCGTTTTTGAGATTACATCCAAGTACTGCATTTCGGACTCTTATTGACCATGATGGCTACTCCATTTCTTCTGAGGGATTCCTGCCCACAGTAGTAGATGTAATGGTCATCTGAGTTAAATTCACTTATTCCAGTCCACTTTAGTTCGCTGATTCCTAGAATGTTGATGTTCACTCTTGCCATCTCTTGTTTGACAACTTCCAATTTGCCTTGATTCATAGACCTGACTTTCCAGGTTCCTATGCAATATTGCTCTTTACAGCATTGGACCTTGCTTCTATCACCAGTCACATCCACAGCTGGGTATTGTTCTTGCTTTGGCTTCATCCCTTCATTCTTACTGGAGTTATTTCCCCACTGATCTCTAGTAGCATATTGGGCACCTACTGACCTGGGGAGTTCCTCTTTCAGTATCCTATCATTTTGCCTTTTCATACTGTTCATGGGGTTCTCAAGGCAAGAATACTGAAGTGGTTTGCCATTACCTTCTCCAGTGGATCACATTCTGTCAGACCTCTCTAGCATGACCCGCCAGTCTTGTGTTGCCCCAGGGGCATGGCTTAGTTTCATTGAGTTAGACAAGGCTGTGGTCCTAGTGTGATTAGATTGACTAGTTTTCTGTGCTTATGGTTTCAGTGTGTCTGCTGTCTGATGCCCTTTTGCAACACCTACCATCTTACTTGGGTTTCTCTTACCTTGGGCGTGGGGTATCTCTTCAAGGCTGCTCCAGCAAAGCACAGCCACTGCTCCTTACCTTGGACAAGGGGTATCTCCTTACTGATGCCCTTCCTGACCTTCAATGTGGGGTAGCTCCTCTAGGCCCTCCTGCGCCTGCGCAGCCACTGCTCCTTGGGTTGCTCCTCCCGGCCGCCACCCCTGGCCTCGGGCTCGGGGTGGCTCCTCAGGGCCACTGCCCCTGGCCTCACATGCGAAGCGGCTTCTCCAGGCCGCCCCTGGCCTTGGACGCAGGGTAGCTCCTCTCAGCCGCTTCCCCTGACGTCGGACGCCAGGCGTCTCCTCCTGGCCGCCCCGATCTCAGACGCAGGGTAGCTCCTCCCAGCCACCGCCCCTGACCTCGGATGCCGGGTGTCTCCTCCCGGCTGCCACTGACCTCAGACGCAGTGTAGCTCCTCTTGGCCGCTGCCCCTGGCCTCGGACACCGGGTGTCTCCTCCTGGCCGCCCCTGGCCTTGGACGCAGGGTAGCTCCTCTCAGCTGCTTCCCCTGACCTCGGACGCCATGTGTCTCCTCCCGGCTGCCACTGACCTCAGACGCAGTGTAGCTCCTCTCAGCCGCCACCCCTGACCTCGGACACGGGGTGTCTCCTCCTGGCCGCCTCTGACCTCAGACGTAGGGTAGCTCCTCTCAGCCATTCCTGCGCCGTCGCAGCCTGGCACTCTCAGTCACTGCCCCTGACCTCGGACATAGTGTGCTGGGTTGCAGCCGCCTGCGCTCAGTGCGCTGGGCCGCAGCCGCCCGCGCTAGCATGTAGCAGTACTCAATAAGTATTAGCTAAATACAGTTGAGAAAGTCTTAACTAAATATATAAGCAGGCAAAATGATTTGTGTGTGATGAATTATGGCAATGTCTTTAACAAAAAAAGATTTAGAATTGGACAGATCTTGTTTCCATCATGTATTGAATCTTGACCAGCTACTCTTATTTTTAGAAATTTAGTCAACATCTATCAATTTCATTCAAAAGCAGAGACATTACTTTGCCGACTAAGGTCCGTCTAGTCAAGGCTATGGTTTTTCCTGTGGTCATGTATGGATGTGAGAGTTGGTGTTGGAGAAGACTCTTGAGAGTCCCTTGGACTGCAAGGAGATCCAACCAGTCCATTCTGAAAGAGATCAACCCTGGGATTTCTTTGGAAGGAATGATGCTGAAGCTGAAACTCCAGTACTTTGGCCACCTCATGTGAAGAGCTGCCTCATTGGAAAAGACTCTGATGCTGGGAGGGACTGAGACAGGAGGAGAAGGGGATGACAGAGGATGAGATGGCTGGATGGCATCACTGACTTGATGGACATGAGTCTGAGTGAACTCCAGGAGTTGGTGATGGACAAGAAGGCCTGGCATGCTGCGATTCATGGGGTCGCAAAGAGTTGGACACAACTGAGCAACTGAACTGAACTGAACTGAACTGAAAGTGCACACAGTAATTGCATTTTCCTGGCCAGCATTTTGTGAAAATTAGGTCAGATTCCATGCATACCCAAATTTCTATAAATTCTACTATCATGATCAGTTTCTTTTTTCTTATGAACAGTTAAGTATAACTGTAAGATGAGCTTCCTAGGTGGCTCAGTGGTAAAGAATCCGCCTGCCAATGCAGGAAACTCAAGGGACCCAGGTTCGATCCCTGGGAGGGAAAGATGGCAACCTGGAGAGGGAAATGGCAACTTGCTCCATTATTCTCGCCTGGAAAATTGCATGGGCAGAGGAGACTAGAGGGCTACAGTCCATGGGATCACAGAGAGTCAGACACAGCTAAGCAACTGATCACACACACACATAACTGCAAGATATCTGTGATGGGTCAATTTAATGGTCCATGTACCTAAACTGTGTGTGTGTGTGTGCTCATTGTGTTCTCAGGCGCTCAGTCCTGTCAGACTATTCCCGTGGACTGTAGCCCTCCAGGATCCACTGTCTATGGAATTTTCCAGCCTAGAATAGTGGAGTGGGTTGCCATTCCTGCTCCAAGGGATCTCTCCCACCCAGGGATCAAACACACGTCTCTTGCTTCTCTTGCATTGTCAGGCAAATTCTTTACCACAGAGCTACCTGGAAAGCCCTAAACTAGTGCCTGCCCTCTCTGAGGTTTGAACTCAAGATGTTCCGATTATGAGACTGACATGCTGCCAACTAAACTCTTGTTCTCAGTTATTCAGTCAGCCGCTAAACCTAGGTATTGTGAAGATATTTTATAAATGTGATTAATATGTACAATCTGTTAACTCTAAGTAAAGGTCATCCCTAGAATTTTGTCAGCTGGCTTGCCCCATGAATTTCAGATTTGCCTACAGATCTTATGATCACATAAGCCAATTCTTTGAAATAATTATATAAATATAAATTAAATAGCCATTAATTTACATAGATAAAAATAAATGACTGAATAAATAAGTAAATGCAGGAGAACAGGAAACCTCCCAAGCAGAATTCCAAATAATTTGTATAAATAGCCCTCAAGAAGGTGAAGCACATAACTCTCTATATAGGCTGTACATAGTGAATTTTTAAAAAGTGAATTATGGAAGGGGGTGAGTGACCTTATGAAAAATGGTTGAATTTTAGTTAACAATAATATATCAATATCTGTTCATTCCTTATAAAAATATATAATAATAATGTAAAATTTTAGTAACAGAGGAAATAGCATAAGATATATAGCAATTTTCTGTACTATTTTTGTGTTTTTCTATAAATCTAAAATTATTCTAAAATAAAATGTTTATTAAACATCTTCAGTCATACTCCCTCTGACTTCAACTACATTGTTGATTTAATTACATTAACTAAAATTCTACATATAATTTTGAGTAAACCTGCATATTCTCAACTCCTGTTTCATGTATTACAAACCATTAATAAAACAGAATTACTTTTGTAGATGTTTATCTCATCTATTACACATCATATTTTAGTACTATTGTTGTTAGGTTGTAATCTTATTTTTAGTTTCTAGATATTGATTACTTCCTCTCTGCCCATTAATATAAAAAATTTATATTACTACTGTATCTCATTGTCATGTCTGAAATTAAATGAGACTTTCCCAGGTGGCACTAGTGGTAAGGAGTCTACCTACCAATGCAGGAAACACAAGTGACATGGGTGTGATCCCTGGTTTGAGAAGATCCCCTATAGAAGGAAATGGCAATCACTCCAGTATTCTATTCTTGCCTCAAAAATTCCATGGACAATGGAACCTGAAGGTCTACAGTCCATGGGACCATGAAGAGTAGAACATGACTGAGAAACTGAGCATAACAACAACAAAAAATACTAAAGGAACAATATAGGAAATGTTCCAGCTTGCTATTTTTTTTTTTTGAACAAAATATTTTCAGCAAGATAATTATTTCCAAATTGTCTACATAGAATAGCTATCTCATCAATATGAAAATTAATCACTTTAGTATAAAGTATAAGAAAGGAAATCTGATTAATACTTCATAAATCAAAGACACAGTTTCAAAAATCTAACACTATGTTAGAAAATTATGTTAGTTTAATTGTAATGAGATGATTACACTTAACCAACTACCTTGACTTTTATTATTTCTGCAATATAGTATGACAAAGATATGAAATATTTTTACTTGGAGAGCTTTCACTTCCCATATGGATTTAAAATCTATGAATCTATGGATCATTGAATGGTGATATAAGCCTTATAAAATTTATCAACTAGTAATTCATTCAGAAGCAAATGGCAGAAAAAATAAACTTGTTTAACCAATTAGAGGTTCACAGATCACAATGAAAATGGTACTAAAAGCTCCTTTGGCATGATTTTTCATTGGCACAAGACCATATTTAAGGCAGTAATTAGGGAATTTGATTTAGGTCATACCTGAATTGTCTAGTGGGTTTTCCCTACTCTCTTCAATTTAAGTCAGAATTTTGCAATAAAGAGTTCATGATCTGAGCCACAGTTAGCTCCCAGTTTTATTTTTGCTGACTGTATAAAGAGAGATAAGAAAGACTTCCTCAGTGATCAGTGTGAAGAAAAGAGGATAACAATAGAATGGGAAAGACTAGAGATCTCCTCAAGAAAATTAGAGATACCAAGGGAATGTTTCATGCAAAGGTGGGCTCAATAAAGGACAAAAATTGTATGGATCTAACAGAAGTATAAGACATTAAGAAGTGGCAAGATTACACAGAAAAACTATACAAAAATGCTCTTCATGACCCAGATAATCACGATGGTGTGATCACTCACCTAGAGCCAGACATCCTGGAATGTGAAGTCAAGTGGGCCTTAGAAAGCATCACTATGAACAGAACTAATGGAGGTGATGGAATGCCAGTGAAGCTATTTCAAATCTTAACAGATGCTGCTGTGAAAGTGCTGCACTCAATATGCCTGCAAATTTGGAAAACTCAGCAGTGTCCTCAGGACTGGAAAAGGTCAGTTTTCATTCTAGTCCCAAAGAAAGGCAATGCCAAAGAATTCTCAAACTACCACACAATTGCACTCATCTCACATACTAGTAAAGTAATGCTCAAAATTCTCCAAGCCAGGTTTCAGCAATACATGAACCGTGAAATTCCAGGTGTTCAAATTGGCTTTAGAAAAGGCAGAGGAACCAGAGATCAAATTGCCAACATCTGCTGGATTATCAAAAAAGCAAGAGAGTTCCAGAAAAGCATCTATTTTTGCTTTACTGACTATGCCAAAGCTTTGGACTGTGTGGATCACAATAAACTGTGGAAAATTCTGAAAGAGATGGGAATTCCAGACCACCTGTCCTGCCTCTTGAGAAATCTGTATGCAAGTCAGGAAGTAACAGTTAAAACTGGAAACGGAACAACAGACTGGTTCCAAATAGGAAAAGGAGTATGTCAAGGCTGGATATTATCACCCTGCTTATTTAACTTATATGCAAAGTACATCATAAGAAATACTGGAATGGATGAAGCACAAGCTGGAATGAAGATTGCCAGGAGAAATATCAATAACCTCAGAATAGCAGATGACACCACTCTTATGGCAGAAAATGAAGAACTAAAGAGCCTCTTGATGAAAGTAAAAGAGGAAAGTGAAAAAGTTGGCTTAAAGCTCAACATTCAGAAAACAAAATCATGGCATCCGGTCCCACCACTACATGCCAAATAGATGGGGAAAAAGTGGAAATAGTGGCAGACTTTACTTTTGGGGCCTCCAAAGTCACTGCAGATGGTGATTGCAGCCACGAAATTTAAAGATGCTTACTCCTTAGAAGGAAAATTATGACAAACCTAGAAAGCATACAAAGACATTACTTTGCCAACAAAGGTCTTGTCTCGTCAAGGCTGTGGTTTTTCCAATGGTCATGTATGGATGTGAGAGTTGAACTATAAAGAAGGCTGAGTGCTGAAGAACTGATGCTTTTGAACTGTGTTGTTGAAAAAGACTCTTGAGTGTCCCTTGGACTGCAAGGAGATCCAGTCCTAAAGGAGATCAGTCCTAGGTATCCATTGGAAGGACTGATATTGAAGCTGTAACTCTAATACTTTGGCCACCTGATGCGAAGAGCTGACTCATTTGCAAAGACACTGATGCTGGGAAAGATTGAGGGCAGGAGGAGAAGGGGACAACAGAGGATGAGATGGTTGGATGGCATCACTGACTCCATAAAGATGAGTTTGAGAAGATTCCGGGAGTTGATGATGGACATGGGGGCCTGGTACTGTGGTCCATGTTGTTGTGAAGAGTGAGACATGATTGAGGGACTGAACTGAACTGAGACCACATCTCCACATTTGGCTACAAAGAATATGATCAATCTGATTTCGGTATTGACCATCTCGTGATGTCCATGTGTAGTCTTCTCTTGTGTTGTTGTAAGAGGCTGTTTGCTATGACCAGTGCATTCTCTTGGCAAGATGTTATTAGAATTTGCCCTGCTACATTCTGTACTCCAAGGCCAAATTTGCCCATTACTCCAGATATTTCTTGACTTTCTACTTTTGCATTCTAGTCCCCTATAATGAAAAGGACATCTTTTTTTGGTTGTTAGTAGTAGAAGGTCTTGTAGGTCTTCACAGAACTGCTCAAATTCAGTTTCTTCAGCATTACTTGTCCCATACGATTATACAGGGGAAGTGACAAATAGATTCTAGGGATTATATCTGAAAATAGAGTGCCTGAAGAACTATGGATGGAAGTTTGTGAGATTGCACAGGAGGCAGTGATCAAGACTATCCCCAAGAAAAAGAAATGCAAAAGACAAAATGGTTGTCTGACTAACCCTTAAAAATAGCTAAGAAAAAGAAGAGAAGTGAAAGGCAAAGTAAAAAAGGAAAGATATACCCATTTGAATGCAGAGTTCCAAAGAATGGCAAGGAGAGCTGAGAAAGCCTTCCTCAGCAATCAATGCAAAGAAATATAGGAAAACAATAGAATGAGAAAGACTAGAGATCTGTTCAAGAAAGTTAGAGATACCTAGGAAATATTTCATGCAAAGATGGGCACAAGAAAGGACAGAAATGGTATGGACCTCACAGATGCAGAAGATAGTAAGAAGAGGTGGCAAGAATACATAGAAGAAGTATACAGAAAAGTTCTTCGTGACCCAGATAATTATGATAGGGTAATCACTCACTTAGAGCCAGACATCCTGGAATGCAAAGTCAAGTAGGCCTTAGGAAGCATCACAATGCACAAAGCTAGTGGACGTGATGGAATTCCAGTTTAGCTAGTTCAAATCCTAAGATGATACTGTGAAAATGCTTCACTAAATATACCAGCAAATTTCAAAACTCATCAGTGGCCACAGGACTGGAAAAGGTCAGTTTTCATTCGAATACCAAAGAAAGACAACGCCAAAGAATGCTCAAACTACCATACATTTGCACTCATATCACATGTTAGTAAAGTAATGCTCAAAATTCTCCAAGCCGTGTTTCAATAGTATGTGAACTGTGAACTTTCAGACGTTCAAGCTGGATTTAGAAAAGGAAGAGGAACCAGAGATCAAATTGCCAACATCCACTGAATCATAGGAAAAGCAAGAGGTTTCCACAGAAACATCTACTTCTGCTTTATTGACTATGCCAAAATCTTTGATTGTGTGCATCACAATATACTGTGGAAAATTCTTAAATATTAGGGAATATCAGACCACCTGACCTGTCTCCTGAGAAATCTGTATACAGTTCAGGAAGCAATATTTAGAACTGGACATAGAAAAACAGACTGGTTCCAAATAGGGAAAGGAATACATCAAGGCTGTATATTGGCACCCTACTTATTTAACTTATATACAGAGTACATCATGAGAAACTCCAGACTGATGAAGCATAAACTAATCAAGATTGCCGGGAGAAATGTCAATAACCTCAGGTATGCAGATGACACCACACTTATGGCAGAAAGTGAAGAAAGCCTAAAAAGCCTCTTGATGAAAGTGAAAGAGGAGAGTGAAAAAGCTGGCTTAAAACTCAGCATTCAGAAAACTAAGATCATGGCATCTTGTCCCATCACTTCATGGCAAATTGAATGGGAAATAGTCAAAATAGTGACAGACTTTATTTATTTATTTTTGGGGGGTTCAAAATCACTGTAGATGACTGTAGCCATGAAATTAAAAGACGCTTGCTCCTTGGGAAAAAGTTATGACCAACCTAGACAGCATATTAAAAAGCAGAGACATTACTTTGCCAACAAAGGTCCATCTTATCAAGGCTATTGTTTTTCCAGTAGTCATATATGGATGTGAGAGTTGGACTATAAAGAAAACTGAGTGCCAAAGAATTTATGCTTTTAACTGTGGTGTTGGAGGAGACTCTTGAGAGTCCCTTGGGCTGCAAGGAGATCCAACCAATCCATCCTAAAGGAATCAGTCCTGAATATTCACAGGAAGGACAGAGCTGAAGCTGAAACTCCAATACTTTGGTGACCTGATGGGGAAGAACTGACATTTGGAAAGACGCTGATGCTGGGAAAAATTGAAGGCAGAAGAAGTGGATGACAGAGGATGAGATGGTTGGATGGCATCACTGACTCAATGGACATGAGTTTGAGTAACCTCCAGAAGTTGGTGATGGACAGGGAATCCTGGCGTACTGCCATCCATGAAGTTGCAAAGAATCATATATGACTGAGCATCTGAACTGAACTGAGCTGAACTGAAATAGGAAATTTCCCAGAAAAAGGAAAGCAAATATTTCCCAAACATTCCACAGCATATTTACACTTGACAGCTCATTGATATAACTGTTAAAAATTCACTTTTGTTTACAAAGAATTTTGGTAAAGTGATTATCGTAGTCTTTATAGAGGAAGTGGAAAAAGAAGAATTTTCACTTAGTAATTAACCAACAGTATCCTGGAGATCCAACCAGTTCATTCTAAAGGAGATCAGTCCTGGGTGTTCTTTGGAAGGACTGATGCTAAAGCTGAAACTCCATTACTTTGTCCACCTCATGAAAGAGTTGACTCATTGGAAAAGATCCTGATGCTGGGAGGAATTGGGGATTGGGGGTAGGAGGGAAAAGGGATGACAGAGGATGAGATGGCTGGATGGCACCACCAACTCGATGGACATGAGTTTGAGTGAACTCCTGGAGTTGATGATAGACAGGGTGGCCTGCCATGCTGCAATTCATGGGGTCACAAAAAGTCGGACACGACTGAGTGACTGATCTGAACTGATCCTCAAAAGACAGGAAAGATGAAACTATAATACAGGTATGCATGCTCAGTTGTGTCCAAATCTTTGCTACCTCATGGACTATAGCCCACCAGGTTCCTTTGTACATGGAACTTTCCAGGCAAAAATATATGTATATGTGTATGTGTATGTGTATATATGTATGTGTATGTGTGTATATGTGTGTATGTATTCTAACAACTTAGCTCTCATATTTAGGATAAATATTGAAACAAACATAGCTTATTTTCAAATCTAATTAGCTTTAGTGGTAACATTATTAGTATTATTATAATCATTTGGCTACATATGTTAATATGTTAATTTACATTATAGTAATATAAAGTGTATTTTCACTTAACCCATGAAACATCCCTAAAAGATAAATGCTGTTATCCATATTAATGTATAATGGAGGCAAAGTTTAAAATGATTGATTATATGTCTTAAGGTCTCATGACTTAAAATGGAATAACTATTTTAAATCCAAAACTATGCAAGTCAAAGTTCATGTAATAAGATATAGATTTTAAAAATCTCCTAGAGTAGATATTGGGAGGAATATTGTTTTGTCTTCAAATATTTAACCCCATATTTTGTGTCAGTTAATCCTGTGTAGATAGTTTTGTGTCTTGTGCACAAGGTTTACTTAAAAAAATTTGACAATAAAAATAAACTGCATGACTAGCAATAAAGAGCAAATCCATTGAGAAAAAAAATTAAATATAAAAAATAAAGTGAAATCCTCTTTTACCACAAAATACATAGTCAATTGGCTTATTTTTTTAAGATAGAATGTGATCAGTGACTAGAAAATGCACTATTTGTAATAGCCAGGACATGGAAGCAACCTAGATGTCCATCAGCAGACGAATGGATAAGAAAGCTGTGGTACATATACACAATGGAGTATTACTCAGCCATTAAGAAGAGTACATTTGAATCAGTTCTAATGAAGTGGATGAAACTGGAGCCTATTATACAGAGTGAAGTAAGCCAGAAAGAAAAACACCAATACAGTATACTAATGCATATATATGGAATTTAGAAAGATGGTAACAATAATCCTGTATGCGAGACAGCAAAAGAGACACAGATGTATAGAAGTCTTTTGGACTCTGTGGGAGAGGGAGAGGGTGGGATGATTTGGGAGAATGACATTGAAACATATATAATATCATATAAGAAACGAATCACCAGTCTAGGTTTGATGCAGGATACAGGATGCTTGGGGCTGGTGCACTGGGATGACCCAGAGGGATGGTACGAGGAGGGAGGAGGGACGGTGGTTCAGGATGGGGAACACATGTATACCTGTGGCGGATTCATGTTGATGTATGGCAAAATCAATACAATATTGTCAAGTAAAAAGAATTATATATATAAATAAATAAACAACAACATCAACAAAATAGAAAATGATTACTTTTTGTCACGCCTGAAGGTTAAGTGTTGTTGACAGTTTTCTGTTTTATTTTTAAAGGTCTTGTTTTCTGCTGGCAGTTTAAAAAATGTTAATAAAAGGGTTTCACTTATTTTTTTCCCTTAAGTTTGCAATAAATAATTTAGAATGATTTCCTATGGTATATACTGTGGGCAATTTAGTACTCCAGTGACAGACTGTCAATTCATGGGGCTCTGGATACATTTTTCTGTGTTTAATTTCATTAAAAATAATACTATGTGCCTGATACTGTAAGGCGGAAAACCTTGCCAAAAGCCAATGGAGGAGAGAATGTTTGCAATGATTTCCCTTGACAGGCCATGCCTGAACATCTGAAAATTCTATAAGAAAAATAGAAATTCAGGATAGACCCTTTCCTGGCAAAATGCCAGGAATTAATATTGACTGGATTACAAGGGCTATAAATAAGTTATGAATAAATATTGAGCAAGGAGATCTTCTTGGGAAGTAAACATTGCATATGGGCAAGATTTCAAAGAGCACAAGTTCTGATATCTCTTCAAATCAAACTTTAAGGCCAAGAGGATATATCCAAAGTGCATATTCAACAAAGGAATATTTTACATAATGAACTGATTTTTTTTTTGAACCTCTTTCAGCACATTCCCAGTGAATGTTTCTTCTCTTCAGAAAAGGAAATTCTTGCATAAAAATGCCTTTTAGGTAGACTCAATACTCTTTATTATAAAAAAATGAAACAGTTTGCTTATTTAAAATACATTTGAACCAATAGTATACAAGGGTTCCTTTTTCTCCACATCTTTGGCAACACTTGCTATCTTTTGTCTTTTTTATAAGTCATTCTGCTGCTGCTAAGTCACTTCAGTCGTGTCCAACTTTGTGCGACCCCATAGACGGCAGCCCACCATGCTCCCCCGTCCCTGGGATTCTCCAGGCAAGAACACTGGAGTGGGTTGCCATTTCCTTCTCCAATAAGTCATTCTAACAGGTGTTAAATGATGTCTCATTGAGGTTTTGATTTGCATTTCGTTCAGTTAATGATGTTGAACACGTTTTAATGTACATGGTGGCCATTTGTATGACATCTTTTGAGAAATGTCAATACAGGTCCCTTACCCATTTTTGACTGTGTGTGTGTGTGTGTGTGTGTGCACGCGTGTGTGTGTGTGTTTAAGCTTAGTTGTATGAGTTCTTTATGTATTTTGAATGTTAATCCCTTATCAAATTTTTGGTTTGCACTATGATGTCCCACTTCATAGGTTGTCTTTTTAATCTGTTGATTGTTTCCTTTGTTGTATAGAAACTTTTAATTTTATGAAATGTTTATTTTTGCTTTCCTTGTCTGTGCTTTTAGTGTCAGATTAAAAAAAATGCTGCCAAGGTCAACATCAAGAAAATTTTCTCCTGTTTTCTTCTAATAGTTTTACAGTTCTAGGTCTTTCATTTAAGTCTTTAGTCCATTTTGACTTAAATCTTGGTATATGGTGCAAAAGAGCATTTCATTGTACTCTTCTGCAGTTCTATAGATAGTTTTCCAACACTATATGTGGAGAGACACTCCAGTTTTTATTGTATGTTCTGGACTTTCTGTTTCGTATGTTCTGGACTTTCTGTTTTGTTCCACTGTTTATATGTCAGTGTTGATTATTGTTAACATTGTAATGTATTTTGAAATCAGACATGTGATGCCTTTGGCTTTCTTCTTGTGCAACATTGACTCTTCAGGGTCTTTTGTGGCTCATGAATTTTAGAATTTTTCCTCTTTCTATTAAAAAATTCCATTTCTATTTCAACAAAGATCTCATTGAATCTGTAGATTATTTTAGGGTAGTATGAATATTTTAGCACTGTTAAGTCTTCCAGTCCCTGAACATTGGATGTCTGTCTGTGCGTTTATACCTTGGTTAATTTTCTGCATTAAAATTTTAAGGTTTTCATTATAAAGTCTTTCACCTTCTTGGTTAAGTTTATTCCTAAGTATTTTATTATTTTTGATAATATTTTAAGTTGCATTATTGTCCTAATTTCTTTTACAATATTTAGTTGTTAGTGTATTTAAACACAATCAATTTTGTATGTTGATTGTGTATCCTACAATTCCATAGAATTTATTAGTTCTAAGGATTTTTTAATGGATCCTTTAGAATTTTCTATATATAACACTTGTAAACAAGACTATTCTAGTCCTTCCTTTCCAATTTGAATGCTTTTTCACTTACTTCTCTTACCTTATTGTACTGACTATAACTTCCTTTATTATGCTGAATAAAAGTGGCAGGAATTGGCATCCTTTCCTTGCTCCTAGTTGTAAAGGAAGTCTTCAGTTTTTCATTGCTGTGTGTAGTGTTAGCTGTAGGCTTTCATATATGGTCTTTATTAGGCTGAGGTAATTTCTTTCTATTCTTAGTTTGATGAGAGTTTTGTTTGTCAATGGGTATGAATTTAGTCTCAAACTTTTTCTGTATCTTTTGAGATATTCATGTAATTTTATTTTTTTCTGTTAATGTGGTATATTGCATTGATTTCCTTATATTGAATTAGTCTTGTATACCAAGGATAATTACACTTGGTTGTAATATATAATCCATTTGATGTGCTGTTGAATTTGGGTGCTAGTATTTTGTTGAGAATTTTTACATTTGTATTCATCATGAATAATGATCTGTGATTTTCTTGTGTTGTCTTTGACTTGGTACCAGGATAATGCTGGACTTATGAAAGTTTGTCTGGATCCTTCTGCTGGTTTTTTGGGAAGAATTTTTAAAAGATTGGTATTAATTCTACTTTGAAAATGTGATAGAAATCACCCATGAAACCTTTTGGTCATGGGTTTTTCTATGATGGGAAGTTTTTGACTACTGATAATTAAAGCTCCGTATTTGTTACTGGTCTGTTTAAACTTTTCTGATTCATCTTGATTCAATTTCTGTAGGTTGTATGTTTCTAGAAGTTTCTCCATTTCGTTTAGGTTACCCAGTTTATTCAATTCAGTTCAGTTACTCAATCATGTCCAACTCTTTGTGACCCAATGGACAACAGTACACCAAGCTCTGCTGTCCATCACCAACTCCTGGAGCTTACTAAAACTCATGTCCCTTGAGTCAGTGATGCCATCCAGCCATCTCATCCACAGCTGCCCCCTTCTCCTCCTGACTTCAGTCGGTCCCAGAATCAGGGTCTTTTGAAATGAGTCAGGTGGCTAAAATATTGGAGTTTCAGCGTCAGCATCAGTCTTTCCAATGAGTATTCAGGACTGATTTCTTTAGGATGGACTGATTGGATCTCCTTGCTGTTAAAGAGACTCTCAAGAGTCTTCTCCAATACTACAGTTCAAAAGCATCAGTTCTTCAGTGTTCAGCTTTCTTTATATTCCAACTCTCACATCCATACATGACTACTGTAAAAAGCATAGCTTTGATGACACGGATCTTTGTTGGCAAAGTAACGTCTTTGCTTTTTTAATATGCTGTCTAGGTATGTCATAACTTTTCTTCCAAGGAACAAGGGTCTTTTAATTTCGTGGCTTTAGTCACAATCTACAGTGATTTTGGAGCCCCCCAAAATAAAATCTATCACTGTTTCCATTGGTTCCCCATATATTTGCCATAAAGTGATTGGACCAGATGCCATGACATTAGTTTTCTGAATGTTGAGTTTTAAGCCAACTTTTCACTCTCCTCTTTCACATTTGTCAAGAGAGTCTTTAGTTCTTCTTCACTTTCTGCCATAAGGGTAATGTTATCTGCATATCTGAGGTTATTGATATTTCTCCCGGCAATCTTGGTTCCAGCTTGTGCTTCATACAGCCCAGAATTTCTCATTATGTACTCTGCAGATAAGTAACATAAAGCAGGGTGACAATATACTGCCAGGAGCCGGCACGGGAGATCCCACCCATGACAAGGTCATGTGGAGGAGCCCTGACAGGCAAGGCGGATCAGGACTCGAGGGACTCCCTGGACCTGCTTGAGCATCTACCCCAAACCAAAATCTGTCTGTCTATTGTTTACTATATCATGCCTTTCACCAACTTTTCTGACATTAATGGGGGGCTATCCCCGACCACCTTTCTCTGGAGAAAATCAACTTAGGGCTCTAGTTGATAAGTTTCCTGCGCATGAAAGGAGCATTTCAATTCAAACCCCCCTGTTAGCATTCTAGCTTGCTTGGCAGGTTTATCCAGACTCTTACAACTATGCATATGATTGGTCACAAACCATGACATGGGAAGCCTAAACATTGTAAAAATACAGAGCCCTTCAAGGGGTGAAAAAGTTTTATTAAAATAATACTGGTGAAGTGTTTCATTGTTGAGCCAATGCTTGCTGCCAATTTCCCATATCCCTTATCCATTGTGTTCTTGGTAGTTCATTAGTTAATATAGTTGGAATGTAAGAAAAACAAGTAGTAACCTTGGTATTAACCACATCAGACCTTTGAGCTAATAATTTCTTTTTTGTAACCCACTGCACCTTTGCTACATGAGAATGTAACTCTGTTTAATACTTTCTGAGGCTGACACAGATTAGAGGTATAAAGAAAAAACACTTTAAGGGAAAACAAGTTTTCTGGTTGATCAATCTTTATCAAAAAATGGTCATAAAATGTCAACAGGCCTCCAAGGCCAGAAGATAATGTACACAACATAAGACCCTTGTTTATGGGAAAGGTATGCAGAAAAAATCCTGGTTTTGATAAGGGCAAAACTGCTGGAATGTTTGAGCTGGCTCTGCATGACCTTGCATCTTTCATTTTCCTCTATGTACAAGTCAGAGTATAAAAGTTCTTTTTGAAAATAAAGTTATGGGCCTCACTCACCAAAACTTGGTCTCCCCATGTCATTTGTTTGCCAACGCCATTCATCCTGAGGGTATCCCTGGACTCTGCTGGGGCTGGACTCCAGCAACATACAACCTTGATGCATTCCTTTCCCAATTTGGAACCAGTGTGTTGTTCCACGTCCAGTTCTAGCTATTGCCTCATAACCTGCATACAGATTTCTCAGGAGGAGGTCAGATGGTCTGGTATTCACATCTCTTTCAGAATTTTCCACAGTTTGTTGTGATCCACACAATCAAAGGCTTTGGCATAGTCAATAAAGCAGAAATAGATGTTTTTCTGGAACTCTTGCTTTTTCAATGATGCAACAGATGTTGGCAATTTGATCTCTGGTACCTCTGTCTTTTCTAAATCCAGCTTAAATATCTGGAAGTTCATAGTTCATGTACTGTTGAAGCCTGGCTTGGAGAATTTTGAGCATTACTTTGCTAACATGTGAGATGAGTACAATTGTGTGGTAGTTTGAGCATTCTTTGGCATCGCCTTTCTTGGGGATTGGAATGAAAACTGTACTTTCCCAGTCCTGTGGCCACTGCTGAGTTTTCCATATTTGCTGGCATATTGAGTGCAGCACTTTCACAGGAACATCTCAGGATTTGAAATAGTTCAACTGGAATTCCATCACCTCCACTAGCTTTGTGCATTGTGATGCTTCCTATGGCCTACTTGACTTTGCATTCCAGATTGTCTGGCTCTAGATGAGTGATCACACTATTGTGATTATCTGGGTCATGAAGATCTTTTTTGTATAGTTCTTCTGTGTATTCTTGCCACCTCTTCTTAATATCCTTTCCTTTTGTTAGGTCCATACCATTTCTGTCCTTTCTTGTGCCCATCTTTGCATGAAATGTTCCCTTGGTATCTCTAATTTTCTTGAAGAGAGCTCTAGTCTTTCCCATTCTATTGTTTTTGTCTATTTCTTTGCATTGATCACTGAGGAACGCTTTCTCATCTCTTCTTGCTATTCTTTGGAACTCTGCATTCAAATGGGTATATCTTTCTTTTTCTCCTTTGCCTTTCACTTCTCTTCTTTTCTTAGCTATTTGTAAGGCCTCCTCAACCATTTAGCCATTTTGCATTTCTTTTTCTAGGGAATGGTCTTGATCACTGCCTCCTGTACAATGTCATAGAACTCCATCCATAGTTCTTCAGGCACTCTGTCTATCATATATAATCCTTTGAATCTATTTGTCACTTCCACTGTGTAATTGTAAGATATTTGATTTAGGTCATATCTGAATGGTCTACTGGTTTTCCCTACTATCTTCAATTTAAGTCTGAATTTTTCAATAAGAAGTTTATGATCTGAGCCACAGTCACCTCCTGGTCTCTTTTTTGCTGACTATATAGAGCTTCTCCATCTTTGGCTGCAAAGAATATAATCAATCTGATTTCAGTATTGACCATCTGGTGATGTCCATGTGTATGTACAGTCTTCTCTTGTGTTGTTGGAAGAGGGTGTTCACTATGACTAGTGTGTTCTCTTGCTAAAACTATATTACCCTTTGCCCTGCTTCATTTTGTACTCCAAGGCTAAATTTTCCTGTTACTCCAGGTATTTCTTGACTCCCTACTTTTGCATTCCAGTCCCCTATAATGAAAAGGACATCTTTTTGGGGGTTTTACTTCTAGAAGGTCTTGTAGGTCTTCACAGAAGCATTAAGCTTCAACTTCTTCAGCATTACTGGTCAGGGCATAGACTTGCAATACTGTGATATTGAATGGTTTGCTTTGGAAACGAACAGAGATCATTCTGTCATTTTTGAGACTGCATCCAAGTACTGCATTTCACAGTCTTTGTTGACTATGATGGCTACTCTATTTCTTCTAAGGGATTCTGGTAGACATTTATTGTTATGAACTTCTCTGTTATTGATGCTTTGCCATATGCCATAAATTTTATATATTATGTTTTCTTTTTCTCATCATTTTTTTTTCTTTCATCTAAGTTGTGTGGTGGTGGTAGTGTTAGTCACTCAGTCATGTCCAACTCTTTTTTTTTTTTTAATCTGCAAAACATTTATTTTTATTTTCCTTTTTAATAGCTTTCTACTTCTTCTTAATGTGAGATTAGAATTTTTTACTAGGATTATTATAATTAATAAAGTTAAATCCTAAGCAAATCACAAATTTATGTCAATGAATTTTAGAATTAGAAGAGAATTTAATTTACAAAGGAAAGATGTTATTGGATTTCACTTTTTTTTTTTTGCAAACCCATGAACTGTAACCCACCATGCTCCTCTGTCCATGGAATTCTCCAGTCAAGAATACTGGAGTGGATTGCCATTCCCTTTGTGTATTATTTTATTTTTACTTGCTTTCAGTTCCCTCCCCTTTTTTAAATTTTTACTGTTCTTCATTTCTAAAAGCATTCCAGTTGTTAGTGTATAATTATTCATAATAATCTGTCATTCTTTTGATTTCTGAGAAAATTGTTGTACTGTCTTCTCTCTTATTTATGAGTTTATTTTTTGACACTCTTTTTTTCTTATGTAGTCTTGTTAAGAGATTATTGACTTTGTTTATCTTTTCAAAAAAGAAAACCTAATTTTTTAAAGTAATTTTCTGTTATTTTTTCAGTCAATTTTTCATTTATTTATGCTTTACCCTTTGTTATTTCTTCCTTCTGCTAGTTTGGGCTTGACTTTTTCTTTTTCTACTTCTTGATGCATGCAGTTAAATTATTAACATGAGATCTTTTTTTAACGTAAATATTTATTGTTATGAACTTTTCTCTTAGTGCTGCCTTGACCATAGTCCATAAATTTTTTATACTGTGTTTTCTTTTTCCTCATTATTATTTTTTAATTTTTTTTTTATTTCAGCTAATCATTGTGTAACAGTGTATTGTTTCATTTTCACTTGTTTTGAGTTTTCCCATTTTTTAAAAATTTCTTGATTTCTAAAATCATTTCATTTTGGTAAAAGTATGTACTTGGTATGATTTTAATCTTTCTCCTCTCTCTTCCTATAAGGGCACTAATCATTTTCTTGGGGCTCCATCCTCATGCTATATATACATTTGAAGAGATCTACCTCCAAATTCCATCACACTGTGGATTAATTAAAAATATAAATTTTATATCAGCATATAAATTTTCAGAAGGTACAAGCTTTCTGTTTTTAAACCCTTATATCCCATTTGTGAAAACAGTGCCTTGAAAGTTACTAACAAGGTTTCTTTTTAGAATTTTTAAACACTTCTTCTGAAATTGATTTCTAAACTGAATGAATAATACCACTTTAGAACCTAGTATCATGTGAAGTGTTCATCTTTCCCCCATTTAAGTAGAGGTCTCAAGGTATTGTAGAAAATAATGTGGTCCTTGAATTTGATAGTTGTAATGAAAAATGTTATTCACATTTTGTTTTCTGGCTGCTGACAGCTTTTGAGGTACCACATTTACTCTTTTCCTTATTCTCTACTTCTGAGCAAGCTGATAAGAGAGTACAAGTTCACTCTCCTTTTAATTGATAGCAAGTTTAAATCTTGTGAATCCAGGTTCCTGCAGGAACCCTCACCATGCCCCACTCATTGTATACCATAAAAACCCAACTCACTTTCCTTTCCTGGGTCCCACAAGCTCTTTGCCGCTCTTCTTAAAAAGTCTGCTCTGCTCTCACAGAAAGCCTCATAATGTGAGTAAATAAACCTTTCATACACTTTTTGTGCACCATCTTCAGTCTCAACCTTGAACCAAATTTTGAGGGAGTGGATCAATCTGACTTTTGTCAGGTGACCAAAATGATATCAAATCAAGAATAAGTAAACCCTTTTGTTTTTCCTGGAATGTTCATATTATATCATAATGTTCATTTTCCCTTAGCCAAAAAGTTAGTAATCTATTACATATTTCTAAGTATTTTTCTTTTATATGGAGATTATTTATCTTGGAGAGTGCCTTCTTAAGTTTGAAATCATTGTCTGGATTTCTTTTGGTATCCCTCTCACTTTGTTTCTTTTATATTCCAGTGTTTTCTAAATCTATATATGTATATAAATATCAGATTTTCCCAGTAGCTCCTCTTAGTTTGTCAAGAGCATATTTAACACATATAAAACTCAGTTCAAACTCTATCCCATATAATTTGTCTGTTGTTCCACATTTTTAAATGATGATTATCCATGCATTTGCATAGGTCTGAAACCTCGGAGCTATTTATTTTCATTTAGTCCTATTTCAATATCCTATATTGCTTCCTAAAGGTATTGATATTCTTTTACCTCTACCACCATCTCCTTATTTGTTTATTTGTGCAACATATTTTATCTGTACTGTTGTCAAAAACATTTTTATGTGTTGTTTTACATTGAAATTATATCTAGTTTTTAATAAAAAATGAAAATTAAAAATAAAATCTGTTTAAACTTCCCTTGTGATTGAGTGTTACATTTTGACATCAGATTGCTCTACAGATGAATAAAAAATGAACAAAAATAGCTCCAATTAAAACAGAATTTTGACTAATTAAAAAATCCAAAATGCAGCTTGAATAGAGACACAGTGCCATCAGGACCTAGCTATTCTCCAACCTTTTATTCTTTTCTTCTTTTCCTGTAGGCTTCATTCGCACAGTTACAGACAGTAAATGGCTATGATAGCTCAAGTTTATATTTCTCTGTGTTCAAATCAGAAGAAGTGAAAAAATTCCTCTTAGGGTGCAATCAAAAGGTTGAGTTTTGATGGGTATGACTGACTTGCCAGGGGATACCTCGTGTCTAGGTCAAGCAAATGGAGTCAATAGAATCTTGTGGACTGATAAGGGAGATTCATAGATTAAAAACTGGGCCTATGCCATGTGGTTGAGAAATAATCCTTAGAAACAACAACAACAAAAATGAATATCAGATCATATTTCACTGTTCTCAGAAAAAATTTTCTCAACTTAACTTTATAAGAATATACATGACACAGCTTATATTCTACTTATTCTCCTCACTTCTCATACTCTATCTACGTTGCCTGCTTCCTTGACTAAGTCATGTTGAAAAAAATAATTTTTTCCTGAGAACAGTAAAATATGATCTGATTAATATTTTGTTATTGTTGTTGCTCAGGATTATTTCTCAACCACCTGGCCACAGGCTCAGTTTTATCTTTGAATCCCCTTTATCAGTCCACAAGACTCTACTGACTCCATTTAGTTGATCAAGACACAAGATTTCCCCCTGGCAAGGCAGCTGTACCCGTCAAACCTCAACCTTTTGCTTGAACACTAAGAAAGAGGAATTTCTTTCACTTCTGTCTTCACTTCTCATACTCCGTCTATAAGGTGTCACTTTAATTTCCGCAGTACTACACATTTTTCCATCTTCTTAAATATTCTATTATTTTCTATTTTGGCTTCCTTCTCTTTTATTTCATGGCTTTAATATAATTTCCTGAGTGAAACTTTACCTAATTGCCTTGAGTAAGTCAAGTCCCTCTGATATTTGCATCCAGGAAATGTTATTTCCTTCCACTATGCATGCTGTCACTCACTCAGTCGTGTCTGACTTGCTGTAACCACATGGACCATAGCTCACCAGGCTCCTCTTTCCTTGAGATTTGCCAAGCAAGATTCAGTCAGTCAGTCAGTTCAGTCGCTCAGTCGTGTCCAACTCTTTGTGACCCCATGAACCGCAGCACACCAGGCCTCCCTGTCCATCACCAACTCCCAGAGTCCACCCAAACCCATGTCCATTGGGTCGGTGATGCCATCCACCCATCTCATCCTCTGTCATCCCCTTCTCCTCCTGCCCTCAATCTTTCCTAGCATTAAGGGGTTTTTTGCCTTTTTTTTTTTTCACTTTATTTTACTTTACAATACTGTATTGGTTTTGCCATACATCAACATGAATCGGCCATGGGTGTACACGTGTTCCCAATCCTGAACCCCCCTCCCACCTCCTTCCCCATACCATCTCTCTGGATCATCCCAGTGCAACTTTAAGCCAACTTTTTCACTCCCCTCTTTCACTTTCATCAAGAGGCTCTTTAGTTACTGGATTGCCATTTTCTACTCCCAGGGGATCTTCCCAACCCAGGAATTGATCCAGCGCCTCATGCATTGGTAGGCGGATTCTTTACCACTGAGCTACCTCAGAAGCCCTTGCTCTTTTCCTACATGGTATTTAAGACAAGTTTTAAATCCAACTGTTCATATTAATATTTGGTTAATAAATATCATCTTCACTAAAATGTAATTAAGTTAGAGACAGAGGCTTTGTGTCTCTATAATTATTCTAGTGACCCAATTTGCTGGATATATTAAGTGAAAAATACATATTTCAAAAATGGATTTCAGATAATTGAGTAGATACAGAATTGTAATTTGAATCTATTTAACTCCATCAACCAAAGTTTTCTTGCATTCTTTTTTATTAAAAATAGGTTTTTTAAAAAAAAATAAAAATAGTTTTTTTTTTAATTAGCAGCCAACTTATTCTGCTCAGTATCATTAATTAGTCTTTTGAAGCTTAAGGTACATGAACACAATACTAATTAATATTGAAGAGCTACTTAAACTGCACTATAGTAATGTTTATTGTTGTTTATTTATTAGGAAAAAAAAACCCTCCATTTTTTTCACCTGACTTTTTTGGGGTAGGTTTAAACCAGAAGAAAACAAAAGGAAGAAAAAAATCATTTAAAAGACTTCAGTTCAATAAATATGTCAAAGAACACAGCACATCCTAATTATTTAAAATATTAAATATTCATTTCTTTTTTAAAAATTTAAATGTATTTATTTTAATTGGAAGCTAATTACTTTACAATATTGTATTGGTTCTGCCACACATCAACATGAATCTGCCACAGGTGTACATGTGTCCCCCATCCTGAACCCCCCTCCCACCTCCCTCCCTTTACCATCCCTCTGGGTCATCCCAGTGCACCAGCCCCAAGCATCCTGTATTGAACCTGGACTGGCAATTCGTTTCTTATATGATATTATACATATTTCAGTGCCGTTCCCCCAAATCATCCCACCCTCTCCCTCTCCCACAGAGTCCAAAAGACTGTTCTATACATCTGTGTCTCTTTTGCTGTCTTGCATACAGGATTATCATTACCATCTTTCTAAATTCCATATATATGTGTTAGTATACTGTATTGGTGTTTTTCTTTCTGGCTTACTTCACTCTGTATAATAGGCTCCAGTTTCATCCACCTCATTAGAATTGATTCAACTGTATTCATTTCAAAGTTATTTAAAATGGAAGTATTAAAAGTCTGATTTTTATAACAAAAATTATTAGCAATTCTATGAAGAAAAGTAGAAATCAGGGACTAATAATAAAATATTCTGATTAGAAGCCTCCTTTTCAGAAATGAAGTCTCCAATCGGTTACTTTAAAATTAACAACAATCAACAACCAATAGAATCCCTTAATTTTAGGTATGAAGCAAATGATTTCTATTATTAACCCAAAGTAAGAAATAAAATGAAAACTATTTTAAAAGCATACATTTTCATCACTGTCATTTAAAAGTAACAGAAAAGGAGAAAGGAAACCACAGTTGACCAAATTTGATAAAGAAATTTACAATAGCATTGGAGGACTATTTCCACATTCATCCAGAGAGGGTTAACACTTTTAGTGTTATATATTTAAATGGCATATTAACAAATAAAATAAGACACTATAAATATAAACTGATGCAACTCACTGGATACATTTTGTAGTTACTGAAAGTTGTTGTGATTGTAACTCTATAGCTGATGTCACTTTAAGGCCAAAAAAAAGTCATTATTTAAAGATATGAAAAATCTCCTTAGCATATGTCAGTGTGCTGTCCATATTCTGGCAATCCATCTTTAGCAAAAAGGTTCAAATCTTGTATGCACAAACCACTTCCTACTTTAGTTTCTTCATGTCGTTTCAAAATTTCTATAACAGGACTGGAAGTTGAAGAGATTTCTGTGGTAGATATGGACTGATAATCTTCTTTTGGTTTGTTCAAGTATGGTACCAGAAGAGACACTTCTTAAAACTTACCCAAAGAAAGAAAGCTTCCTGGAAAAAATGATATCAAGTTGAAATGGGTGAATTAGACTGGTGAGATGTGTGCTAGAGGGTTAGGATATAAGAGAAGAGCATTCCAGGAATATGATATGTGAGGCCAGTGAGATACGTCCAGAAAAAAAATCAACACTTTAGGTATAGGGGGAAAATATAGTAAAAACTAATCCTTAAACATCTTGCATAAGCGATTTAAAAAACCTTGAGTGTGCTTTAAAGAGAGGATTAATGCAAAGATAAGGATAGCTGTTGGAAATCAGAGAACAAGACCGGAGACAGGAAAACTAGCAAAGGGGTCCTTTTAATGACCAAGGTGAAAGTTTCAAATAAAAGAATTAGAGTAGGGTTGAAGAGAGGTAGTGGAAGCCTTTGTAAAATGAAAAATAGTAGTAGTTGTGGATTAATTTTATTTTGTCCATTTCAGAATAAAAATGGTATCTGATTTTTGACTTAGATAATTAAGTGACTGGTGGCACTTAAATACAGATGAAAGAGTAGAAATATAAGTATTTTATTTCAGGGAAAGTATAATTGCTTATAAAATCTAGAGATACATAAATAACAAAGAAAGCACTTCTTTGACATATCGACTTGAACTTCTACTTTTATATATTGAATATAAGTATTGAATATTGACTATAAGTATTTTGAATAGTCATCCCTTGGAGAAGAAAATGGCACCTATTCCAGCATTCTTGTCTGAGAAATCCCATGAACAGAGGCTATTAGGCTACAGTTCATGGGTTTGCAAAGAGTCAGATGTGACTTAGTGACTAAACAACAAAAACAAATTTTGAATGGTCATGTTCTATATAAACAACAACAACAAAAAAGACAAACATAAAAATGTACCTCAGAAGAACCAAGAAATTGTTACACATGCTTAATCTTTTAAGTGTGTTATGTAGTTGTAGCTCAGTCAGTAAAGAATCTGCCTGCCGTGCAGGAGACCCAGGTTCGATCCTTGGGTTGGGAAGATCCCTTGAAGAAGGAAATGGCAAGCCACTCCAGCATCCTTGCCTGGAAAATCTCATGGACACTGGACCCTGATAGGCTGCAGTCTGTGGGGTCGCAAAGAGTTGGGCACGACTGAGCAACTAACACTAACACTTATGCTCATAATGCCACATTTCTTTCTTTCAGTTAGGATAGGATGCAATATAGAGTATTTATTAATGTGTCCTATCTTAAAACAATTTGAAATAAATCACAGTATTCGATGCCCAAGGGTAATATTAAGTGATAGCAGAGAATCATCCACGAAAGGAGGAAAAGGTAAATAAAATAAGCAGAAAATCAAAATTAGAATTATACCTCAGTATTTCTATCTTCCTCAAGTTCTATTTTTCTTCCATGTCAATCAAGAATTTTCTCCAATTAATGGCTTTGTTCTTTTTCTGCATTTGGTATTTTGCTCATGTGTACTATCGGGCACTTGGTTTTGACCCCTAGCACTGCTGGGAAGAAGAGATTTGAAGTCACTGCTGTGGCTTACCTCACAGGACCTTTGATTGTGGGGATTTTCTTATCAAATGTGTTAAGTATTCTGAAATAATCTCACCAGGGGATGCAGTCTTTGTGTTCTCAAAATATTCAGTTCTGTCCCTGTAACAGAATGTCCTCAGAAGCACCAGATTCCATTGACATTGTTAGGATATGTGATTGCCTTAGAATTTGAAAGTTATTTTTATGAGTTACTTCTGTTCTCTCCTTCATTCTCCCAAATAAAGAATTCCACCTTTTAGGTCTCCCACGTATCAAGGTGACTAAGGAGCTATAATAAGAACTTGATTTGGAGAGATACAGAGATACATCTTTAAAATTTCAAACTGAATTCTAATTCTCCAAAGCACAGTGTCACAGTGACATTAGCAGTTTGCTCAAGGTCACATGTTTGTCATATGAAATAATGAAAATCATACTTAGTCTGTTCTTCTCCAGAGCCCTGAGTCTTACCATTGTATTAGTCTGCCTTGAGTTTATTGTGTGTAACATTATTTTCATGAGCAGCACAAAAATTAATGGAGTTAAAGAGCTTATTTAAAAATATTAACTACCATATCATTCTCTTAAATATTAACATTGATCATTATTGTATTAAAATTCAACAATCCCCTGAGGACACTGCTTGTCATGTAACTGTTCAAAAGCATTTTTTTTTTCTTTATCGTACCCTTCACATCACTGTATTTGGGATTAATATCATCCTTACTCATCCACCTTTCTTCCAAGTCATTCTTTCTCCTCTCTCTATAAAAATACAGATTGAATTTCATCAACAGTGTACATACAGCCTCCAATGCCTACTTTTTAATCCATCTACAGATTACTGGAACAAGTGTTTATGAATTCAGCATCCAAAAATATGGTGCCCCCAATACCCTGGCCTCTCAGTGCCCTATTCCAAAGATAATTTTCTTTTCCTGAATTCAGACACACATGGCCATTCTTTTTTATCCTGGTTATTACAAGTTACTGCAACCTCTCCATAAGCCAAATTGCAGACATCCCATTTTCTGGCCTCAAACCCCTAACATTCTACCTCACTATCTTTGTACACCAATTTCTACAATATATATACCCCTTTGAGAAGTTATATCTCCCTCTCACATCCCACATACTACCTTCCTGCTTGAAAATTAAGACTCCCTGGTTCATGAAGATTAATAGAATATTTTGTTTTTTTACTTCATGGATACTACCTGGAAAAATCCAAATCTGACTCAGTCCTACTCTATTTGTGCCTTAACACACATCACAACTGAGAAATATCCACAGTTATGCCAATAAATCTCATTTAGAATCATAATGATAAAATTCAAATTGTCCCTATTGCTTCCGAGGGGTCCTACTTTTTACTCTTCTCTCTTGGAATGTTTTTACTCTTATTGTTCTAGTCAGATGATGATCTTTCTTTCCATTAATTTAAATTTTATATATAATTAGAATGTAACCTACAAGAGCAAGTCATCCTGCCTGTTTGCATCAGTGCCTATAGAGGTTGCCTTCATTCCTGCTACTGTGTATGAACCATGCTTTTTACCAGCCAACCTCTTTAATTGGACACTAGAGCTTGTTTACCCATGCCTGTTTAGAATTATAGCTCTCACAATTCTCCCCTGATTCTCATAATCAAATTTTCAGTATGTACTGAATCACTGCCATCAGCATAGAAGCATTCTGAAAGTTTCTTTTATTAAAAAAAAAAAAATTACCTGATGCCCAATTTATTTTACTCTTGGTAGCAAAATTCATTCAAAGGTTATCCATGGCCACACATGCCAAATCCTCTCTTGCCTCCCTTCTGAATCCTATCATTTTGCAAAAGAGCTCTTGCGGGGGGCGCTCTGCAGAAACAGAGAGGCAGTGAAACTTCCCTCAACAAAGCCGAGGGGTCCCAAGGAGAGGTGAGCCTGCTGTCTGCCAACCCAGCCCCTTGGCAAGTGAGAGACAATCAGATGCGACAGGGGTTCCATCTAAGCAGTTCCGCTTTATTGCCGCTAGCTCCCGGCTTATAAAGGCAAGCGGGGTGTGTGGGGGGGTGCGGTTTGTGAGGGACTTTCCATAGTTGCACCAATCACATTTAAGGTCAAATCATCATGTGCCACCATTATAACAGGAGTCTATGGTGATCACGCACTGTCTACCTGCACAGAAATCAAGAGAGCCAATCAAAAGTTTTGACAAACAACTTAAGCCATGCCCTCATCTCTTCCGCCAGGTGCCATCTTAGTTTCCGACCACAAAGCTAGCCCTTCTTTTTAAGGTTTCCCATTTAGGACCCCACAAGCTCTCCTGAAGAATAAAAATGACCAAGCTCATAAATTGGTTACTGTTATTGCTCAGTCACTCAGTCATGTCCAACTCTTTGTGACTCGATGGACTGCAACATGCCAGCCTTCCTTGGACTTCACCATCTTCCGGAGCTTGCTCAGATTAATGTCCACTGAGTTGGTGATGCCATCCAACCATCTCGTCCTCTGCTGTCCCTTTCTCCTCCTGCCATCAGTCTTTGCCAGCATCAGGGACTTTTCTAATGAGTCAGTTCTTTGCATCAAGTAGCCAAAGTGTTGGAGCTTCAGCATCAGTTCTTCCAATGAATATTCAGAATTGGTTTCCTTTAGGATTGACTGGTTTGATCTCCTTACAGTCGAAGGGACTCTGAAGAGTCTTCAACATCATAGTTCAAAAACATCTTCTTCAGTGCTCAGCCTTCTTTATGGTCCAACTCTCACATCCGTGCATGACTACTGGAAAAAACATAGATTTGACTATATAAATAAACCTTTGCTGACAAAGTAATGTCTCTGCTGTCCAGGTTTGTCATAGTTTTTTTTAATTTTGTGTCTGCAGTCACCATCTGCAGTGACTTTGGAGCCCAAGAAAATAAAATCTGTCACTGTTTCCACTGTTTCCCTATTTGCCATGAAGTGATTGGACTGGATGCCATGATCTTCATGTTTTTAATGCTGAGTTTTAAGCCAGCTTGTTCACTCTCCTCTTTCACTTTTATCAAGAGGCTCTTTATCTCACCTTAGCTTTCTGCCATAAGGGTGGTGTCATCTGCATTTTTGAGGTTATTGATATTTCTCATGGCAATCTTGATTCCAGCTGGTGCTTCATTCAGCCCAGCATTTCTCATGATTTACTCTGCATGTAAGTTAAATAAGCAGGGTGACAATATATAGCCTTGATGTACTCCTTTTCCTATTTGGAACCAGTCTTTTGTTTCATGTCCAGTTCTAACTGTTGCTTCTTGACCTGCATACAGATTTCTCAGGAGGCAGGTAAGGTGGTTTGGTATTCCCATCCTTTTAAGAATTTTCCAGTTTTTTTGTGATCCATGCAGTCAAACACTTTAGCATAGTCAATGAAGCAGAATTAGATATTTTTCTGGAATGATCTTGCTTTTCCTATGATCCAGTGGATGTTGGCAATTTGATCTCTGGTTCCTCTGCCTTTTCCGAATCCAGCTTGTACATCTGGAAGTTCTCGATTCATGTACTGTTGAAGCCTAACTTGGAGAATTTTGTACATTGCTAGCATGTGAAATGAGTGCAATTGTGTGTTAGTTTGAACATTCTTTGGCATTGCCCTTCTTTGAGAAAACTAACCTTTTCTAAGTTCCAGCTCATAAATACAATGGTAAATTCAAAGAACTTGCCTTATTTGGTCCACCTTAACAGTTAGGTGCATTTTTTCTTTTCTTTTTTTTTCTCTTTTTGCATTGCTTTTCTGGATCCCACACTCTACTGATTCTACTCTTACCTATCTTTCTTAGTTTCCCATCCTCGTTGCTGACTTCTAACAATTGGAATGTCCTACGTCTGAGTTCTGGGATTTTTCCACATTTCTGTCTAAAATTACCTGTTGCATGTAATGATATTATCCAGATAAAAGCATTGTAAATAATGTCAATAAACTGATGGATACCTAGATTTAGATCTCAAACCCTGATCTCTTTCTACCTTTGAGTTACAAACTCAAATATTTACTTGCTACATGAACTTAGATATTTAGTGTGTATTTTAAGTGTGGCATATATGATTCTGACTATTGATCCATCTAGAGTGACCAGTTTCCTAATTTGCTAGGGACAAGGGTAGTTTCCAAGATGCTCTGTTTCTTTCATTTCCTTCAATTTACCTCTCAGTAGTGATTTTTCTGACTTCACAATTAAAATGGTAATGTCTCTACCTGGAACACCCTCTTCCCTTTATTGCTTTATTTCATAGAACTCTCTATGGCATTTATCAATTTCTATTTTATCTGTACTTTGTACTTGTTTATTTATCATTATTGTTGTTGTTTAGTTGCTAAGTTGTGTCCAACTTTTTGCAACCCGAGGGACTGTATGTAGACTGCCAGGCTCCTCTGTCCATGGGATTTCCCAGGCAAGAATACGGGAGTGGGTTGTCATTTCATTCTCCATGGTATCTTCCCAATCCAGGATCAAACTTGCATCTCCTGCTTTTGCAGGCAGATTTTTCACTGCTGAGCTACCAGAGAAGTCCATTTATTTATTATTAGCTACCTCTTAATATGAATTTAAGCCTTATATCTTATCTTTTATTAACTTAAAAAAAGCAAGGTTTACATTCTTATTTTATAAAACATTGTCTGACACATAGTATCTATTTGATAGATACTTGTTGAATAAATGCATTTGAAAGAACACAAGATATTCTATACAGTTAAAAAAAGGATTTACCTTTTTTTAAAATTTAGCACTGATCAAACTATTTTTGACCATTAAAATGTTTTTCAAAGCATCTTTTAATACATAAAGTATCTCAAATTTAAGAAATGAGCTATAGAAAATTATGGGCAGGGTTTTCTCCTGGTTTATTTTCACTAACATTAATTTACTTTTTCCACCATCTTATTGTTGCTGTTTAATTTTCCATAATAAATAGCTTCCTGTTATCTAATCCATATCTATCTATCTAGCATCTATTTATCTGCAACTACTATATGTATATTTGTGGTATATGTACATGAGAAGAGATATATATGAACTATATATATATACACACACAATATAGTGTATATATCATAGTATACAGATATATAATTATATGGATTATCTATGATAGGCAGACTAATGGCCCCAAAGATGTTCATGTCCTAATCTCTAGAAACTGTGAATATGTGACCTCCAGATCACATCCTAACCATCAGAACCTTATATCACCAAATGAACTTGGCACTATGTGATGAGATTAGGTATTCTCATTCATAGGGAATTTAGTTCTAGACATTTCCATGAATACTTAACTAAAAAATACAAACCAGGACTGTTGAAGATGAAGAAAATCTTCACTCTTCAACTCAAAGACACATTAAGGTGTTAAAAATTTTTTTTTACTAGAATCATGTATTTATAGTTCTAACTGGTACATTTATGGTTGCTTACAACAAATATTTGAAACCATGAACACGTACACACATATATAAGAACTTTGAATAATTGTTTAGTTACATCATCATGTAAACAAGTCTACTTTTCACAGTGATCGTACCAAAAACACTGACTTTATAATAGAACAGTTAGAATGAATAACCCAACATAACAAAAAATTGAGAATTCAGCCTTTAAGTATATAATGTGTAAGGAAACACACTCTTTTTTTTAATACTCATTTATTAGGAACATGTGACATTTGGTATAATCAGGCACTTTATTGGGAAATGTGATTCTAAAAATAACATGTATATGCTAAATACCACAAGAAATTATGGTATTGTGTGATATTTGGACCAAAGTCGCAAACAATTACAACTACAAATTATAAAATTTGTAGTTTTATACTACAAATTTAAATTATAAAAAACCAATAGTCTAGCAGCATACAGCAGAGATTATAGAAATTTTTAGGACGAAATGGATTTTCAGTTGCAGTCTGAAAAAAAAAAAAAAAAGTTAAATTGCTAAAGATGAGAGAAGAAATAGAAAGGTTTTACTAAGGAGATAGGTGTCCTGGCTAGGGAGAAGTTAACATGGAAGGAGTTTAGCAGATAAGGACTTCCAGGAGCCTGATATAAGTAGTAAGCAGAAGGACTATAATTAAGGACTGCTGTTGCTGCTGCTGCTAGTCGCTTCAGTCGTGTCCGACTCTGTGCGATCCCATAGAGGGCAGCTCACCAGGCTTCCCCATCCCTGGGATTCTCCAGGCAAGAACACAAGAGTGGGTTGCCATTTCCTTCTCCAATGCATGAAAGTGAAAAGTGAAAGTGAAGTCACTCAGTCGTGTCCGACTCCTAGCGACGCTATGGACTACAGCCTACCAGGCTCCTCCGTCCATGGGATTTTCCAGGCAAGAGTACTGGAGTGGGGTGCCATTGCCTTCTCCATAATTAAGGACTGCTCAAACTATTTTAGAGTTAGCATTTTACCCTGAGAGCAATGGTCTGCCTCTGATGTATTAGGAATAGAATAATATTACTTAGTTTGCATTTATAAAAGATTGTTCTAGCTAGCAGCCATATGTAAATCCATCTTTAACTCATTTTGTCCTTTGTAATATTAGTCATAAAGCAAATAATGGTCATTAATTAAATTAATTAAATAATATATTCATTAATAATTTCTTGTGCGTTGTCCTTGGCACTGTAGTTACAACAAGAGACAAAGAGGCATGAGCCACAACCTTGTGAGTTTTTGCATTTCTTAGGATATTCTAAAGGATGTCCAGCTTGTCATTGGAAATTCAGATCTGTACTCAGGAAAGAAGGTATGACTGCAGTTGAAAACTTGCAAGTCACTTTCATAAAAATGATAGTAGAAAGGGAGGCTGTCATCATCATCTGATATGTTTCACAGATTTTTTTTTCATAAATGTAAGAACAGAAAGCAATGCATCCTGGTTTTATGCCTTTACATTGAATCAATTTCCCTAGGCATATTAAATATAAATGCACATAAAATTTTAACAACAACAAAATCTCATTCATGCATCTATGGTGTGGTTGGTGCACAACATTTTCCTTTAGACACACTTGAAATGACTATGTAAAGCATCTTTTGAATAGTAATCCCTGAGACAGATAGTGGTGCTATGATTTGCTATAAATGTCAGGAGTGCTGAAATATTGTTAAAGCACAAAAAATGCCTTTTAGCAAGATAGTACTTGATGTTATTCAGATAAAAAATTGTCTTTTCATAGCAAATAACCAATCATGTACCATTTATAATAGAAATAATGCCTATATAACTATTAACAATGAAAAAAAGATTGGGGACATACATGCTCATTATTGGTACACTAACACATCATGTAGTTGAAAAAAATCATGGTTTATAAATAATTACTTTTAACTTTACGATCCTATAAAATAATTAAAACTCTAGTAAAGTCCTACACATACGATCAAAACACAAAACAATATGGGAAAATTGTTAACTTTTTATGTTACTCGGGTGAGTTACAAACTCATTTTTATGCTTGAAGGAAAAATCCTTAATAAGTGAAAAGAATACATGAGATCAACTCCCCCTATTAAATAATTGCTATGTAATTATGTCTGCATAGAAAGCATAACACATAAGCCACCTTAGATTTACCCACTTACAGTAGGTGTTAGGCATACTCTTCATCTTGTAAATGAGTATTGATGGAGTGGGAAGCATAGTATATAAGACAGACTGATGGAAGAAAGGAAAATATATCAAATTTTATTTTTTGTACACACATGAGGTCAAATCCCTTTAAAAGTATCATATCCTGAATAGTATTTTGTATCAATGGGAAAAGTGTTCATGTTGGGTGGAGGTTCATTTCTAGAATGACATGCATTAAATGTCCAGTGCACATTCCCATGGTAAGCATACTCTATTACCCCCTGACCTGAGTCTAAGAAAGACTGAATGCAACTCTCTGAGATCTGCCCATCTTTTTTGTTTATTAGTTTAAAACTTTTTCCTTTTCCTGGAATCATCTTTACTAAGGGCTAGTCCTCTATTTCTTTCCCTGGTATTCTAGTAAATCATGTTACTTCATTGGTCTCTGTAACACTGATGGAGTATAAGCATTTTGAGAACAGAAGTGGTGGAATTTGTTGTTGTTAGTGTCATGAACACCAAGATAAAAAAACAAAAAGCCTGTTTATTCTGTCTTAACTGTATCTGTCAACTAAGCCATATTATGACAATAACACATAATCCCAGCAAACTCACCAGTTTATAAAGTTTCATTTTTCATATAATTTGTCACGTAAGTTGTTCCATGCAACTTTCTGATCACAGATAGCTGTCACTCTAGTCCATGTCATCCTTTCTTTGGAAACTTGGATGAAGAAGTCCGTATCTGAAAATGGTCAATCTTCTGAGGGAGAAAACTGGCAAAGCAAGCTATGAGTTCGCTCTTAAATGTTCTGCCCAGAAAGTTCCACCATAGTTGAATGGTCAGAGCAAGCCACATGGCGATGTCTAAGTGCAATAAGGTATAGATATATAACTTCTCCACAAGGAGAGGTCTTACTGGAAGCAAACTTGATCTCTACTTATATTGTCTACCACAGTGATTGACAGTGTCCCTTGCCAGAATTCCACTGAACAGAACCCACTTTTTTACTGTGGCTCACAAAAATTATTTTTGAAATTAAAGAAAATATGGTTCTGGAAACTATATAAGTTTGCAAATGCATTAAACCATAAACCACAACCTGTATGTTGTTCATCTATTTTTCTGTCACTACAAATTCTCATGACTTCAAGTAAGCTTGTTTCATGATTCAGAAAGACATGTCTTGATTCTGTTTACCCTGGGATTTAGTATTCTAGCTCCCAAATTTTGACTTCTTTTGAATGTGAGCATTCCTGAAAAGTTTCTTGTAACACTTCCCTGTAAACCTGATCTTCATGATCAGAGTTCCTATCAGCAGATTAGAGTATGTATATTTAAATGTGAACTTTGCTGCTTGCTTATCAATCCTGTGACCTTGAACAAGTAGCTTTACCACATTGTATCTGAGTTTCCTTATTTGACAAATGAGAATTGGAATAGAATATAATTATTGGGATTAATTGAGGATTAAAAATTTCAAAAATGTTCATTCAAAAAACATTTATTTTTTTCCCTTATATGTGTCAGGGAATTTGAAGAGGATTGGAGGTTCAATTTAGGAATCAGTTCAGTTCAGTTCAGTCACTCAGTCGTGTCCAACTCTTTGCGACCCCATGAATTGCAGCACACCAGGCCTCCCTGCCTATCACCAACTCTCAGAGTTCACTCAGACTCACGTCCATCGAGTCAGTGATGCCATCCAGCCATCTCATCCTCTGTCGTCCCCTTCTCCTCCTGCCCCCAATCCCTCCCAGCATCAGAGTCTTTTCCAATGAGTCAACTCTTCGCATGAGGTGGCCAAAGTACTGGAGTTTCAGCTTTAGTATCCTTCCTTCCAAAGAAATCCCAGTGCTGATCTCCTTCAGAATGGACTGGTTGGATCTCCTTGCAGTCCAAGGGACTCTCAAGAGTCTTCTCCAACACCACAGTTCAAAAGCATCAATTCTTTGGCGCTCAGCCTTCTTCACAGTCCAACTCTCACATCCATACATGACCACAGGAAAAACCATAGCCGTGACTAGACGGACCTTATGGATGTTGTTGCTTTTGTCCCCAAGGAATTTATGTTCCTATGAGAAATATAAATAGAACATCTACCAAAATCAAAATAAATGCCGAGATATAAGTCTTGCAATTATACACAGAAAAGGTACCTAACTAAGATTTGGGTAAGTGTGATCAGTGAAGCAGATATTCTTTTTTGATACTTTCTTTTCATTTATGTACTCTCAAAAGCAAATCTGAAGGCCATTCAGGTATGACCTAAATCAAATCACTTATGATTATACAGTGGAGGTGATAAATTCAAGGGATTAAATCTGGTAGACAGAATGCTTGAAAGAATCTGGATATAGGTTTGTAACACTGTACACGAGGCAGTGACCAAACCATCTCCAAGAAAAAGAAACACAAGAAGGCAAAGTGGTTGTCTGAGGAGGCTTTACAAATAGCTGAGAAAAGAAGAGGAGAAGTGGAAGGCAAATGAGAAATGGAAAGATGCCCCCAACTGAATGCAGTTTAGTGTTAGTCGCTCAATCTTGACTAACTTTACCACCCCATGAACTGTAGTCCACCAGGGTCCTCTGTCCATGGAATTCTCCTGGCAAGAATACTAGAGTTGTAGCCATTTCCTTCTCCAGGAGGTCTTCCCAACCCAGGGATTAAACCTGGGTCTCCTGCATTGCAGGAAGATTCTTCACCATCTGAGCCAACAGGGAAGCCAACAAGGAGAGATAAGAAAGCCTTCCTCAGAGATTAATGCAAAAAAATAGAAGAAAACAATAGAATGGGAAAGACTAGAGATCTCTTCAAGAAAATTGGAGATATCAAGGGTGCATTTCAGGCAAGGAAGGGCACAATAAAGAACAGAAATGCTAAAGACCTAACAGAAGCAAAATAGATTAAGAAGAGGTGGCAAAAATACACAAAAGACCTGTACAAAAGATGTCTTAATGACCCAGATAACCATGATAGTGTGGTCATTCACCTAGAGTCAGATATCTTGGAGTGTAAAAGTCAAGTGGGCCTTAGGAAGCATTACTACAAACAAAGCTAGTGGAGGTGATGAAATTCCAGCTGAGATATTTCAAACCCTAAACGATGAATGCTGTTAAAGCATTACATTCAATATGTCAGCAAATTTGGAAAATTCAGCAGTGACCACAGGACTGTAAAAGGTCACTTTTCATTCTAATCTCAAAATAGGGCAATGCCAAAAAATGTTCAAACTACCGTACAATTGTTGTCATTTCCTGTGCTACCGAGGTAATGCTTAAAATCCTTCAAGCTAGGCTTCCACAGCATGTGAACTGAGAACTTTCAGATGGGCAAGCTGGATTTAGAAAAGGCAGAGAAACCAGGGATCAATTGCCAATGTTCATTGGACCATAGAGAAAGCAAGAGAATTCCAGAAAAACATTTAATTCTGCTTCATTGACTGTGCTAAAAACTGTGTGGATCCCAAGAAAGTATGGAAAATTCTTAAAGAAATGGGAATATCAGACCACCTTTCCTGTCTCCTAAGAAACCTGTATGCATGTCAAGAAGCATCAGCTAGAACTGGTCATGCAACAATAGACTAGTTCAAAATTAGGAAAGGAGTACATCACGGCTGTATATTTTCACCCTGCTTATTATCTTATACGTAGAGTACATCATGTGAAATGCTGGGTCACCCATATGGCAGGCAGATTCTTTACTACCTGAGCCACCAGGGAAGCTCACATATATATTTAGTAATTGCACTATTATTCTTATATAAATACCCATGGCTGAATATCAAAGCATAGAATGATTGCACTTTATTCTTTCTTTGCCTTTCTTCCAATTCGTACTTGTCTTTTCATATCTTAATTTCTTTGAAAGTTTTGGCTATTCATCCCACACTTTCCAGTTGTATTTCAGTAGACATTTTGACAAAGGCCATTATAAAATGTAACCAAGCAAATCTGAGATCTCCATTCTTTTATGTAAACTGATTAGCATCTAAGACAATTTCATTGTAATCCCATAATTACATTTGTCTTTATCCTGAGTGTGTTAGTTGCTCAGTCATGTCTGACTCTTTGCAACCTCATGGACTATAGCTGACCACACTCCTCTGTCTATGGAACTCTCCAGGCAAGAATACAGGAGTGGGTTTCCATTGCCTTCTCCAGCAGATCTTCCCAACCCAAGGATCGAACCCAGGTCTCCCAAAATTCAAGCAGATTCTTTACCATTTAAGCCACCCAGGCAGACTTATCTTGAGTATTTTATATCATTTCTGGGGTCTCTTTTTTTGTTGTTTTATTTTCTTATTTTTTTTAGCACACATTCTCTGTAATCTTCTGTACATATCTTTTCATCTTGTTTCCCATTTAATGTTCTAGGATCCCTCTTTCACTGTTAATACTAGTTTTCTAGAATTTCCATACTAAGTACCACTATTTAGGTGACTTAGTAGAAATTATTCAATCACAGTTTGGAAGCTCGGCATCTGCAATCAATGGCAGCAATACCATACTATCTCTCAAAGTTCTAGGAAGGACTCCTTCCTTGCCTCTTCCTAAGTTTTGGTGGTTGATGGTAATCCTTGGTGTTCCTTGGCTTACAGACACATCACTCCAATCACTGCCTCAGCCATCACATGACTATTTCTCTGTGCATTTGTATCCATTTTCATATTGTCTTATAAAGATACCAACTATTGGATTCAGAGCCAAGTCTAATTCAGTAGGATCTCATCTTGGTTACATCTTCTAAGACATGATTTCCAAATGATGTTCTATTCACAGGTCCTGGCTTTTTGATAGTGGTGGTAGGGTACATGACTCAATCTACAATATCATTTTCCTGAAGATTCCATTCAGTTCTGTTGGATATCTGGTGTTCTGTATGTTTGCCTTTTCCTTTGCGAATTTTCATCTTTATATGGCACAATTATCAAAAGTTTCCTGAAAAAGGATGAAAATAAGCATACTATTTGAGATATTACAGATCTGAAAATATCCCTGCTTTGATCCTTCTGCTGGTCCATACTATGTTGTTGAGGGTCCTCAAAAATGCCATATATACATTTCAGCCAAAGCATTTTTGTGCTGACTCTCTTTCTTTTACCTGAAATGCTTTTATCCTAAAAAGGCAGGACTTGCTCCTTTACTTTTTTTATATCTTTATGACAGATTACCTCAGTTAGATAACCTCAACTGGCTACACAATGGGAAATTTTAACCACAACCACTCAACATTCCAAACTCTCCTTACTCAGCTTTTTATTCTCTCTTAACATTTAAAACCATATAACTGTTGAAAGATAAACTGAGACATATCAAAATTTTAAGAGGCTTTTTTTTTAACAAAAAGCAATTCAAATAGACCAGCATCAACTTAGAAATTATTAAGAATACTCTGTGACAGGTGCCAGGGGATAGGCTTTATAGAAAAAGTGTGGATACAGAGAAAGGGCTTTATTGATTGGGTATCACTTAAAGCCTAGTTGACATTTTGATTTCATTACTTTGAGGCATTTACAGGCTTCAATATTGGTTTGCTTATGTAGGCTACCATGACATCAGGGCCACCTCAGTTTAATGGACTCCTTGCTTAATTAAACATAGTACACTTTATATTTTGCTTATTTATCTATTGGTAGACATAATCAATAAACAATCCATTTTAGAAATAGAAAAATAGTTGTATTCAAGCCAAACTGAGGACTATAACCTAAGAAAAACAGATTCAAGAAACAACTGAATTGTGTTCCACCACACTACAAAATGTGGAAGGCTTACAAGGGCAACATGTGAAAATTTGCTTGTGTTGTCAGAATTAGGATTGGAGCAGGCATGAAGTAAAAGAAGTAAGGGTGTTTGTTAAGCAAGGATTGCTTGGGGGCTGAAATGATTGCATAGTTACAAGGGGAGACTTGAGACCATGAAGTTTCAGCTGGTAGTTGTTAGCAGATAATGTTCTAGCAGAGACATTACTTTGCCAACAAAGGTCTGTCTAGTCAAGGCTATGGTTTTTCCAGTGGTCATGTATGGATGTGAGAGTTGAACTGTGAAGAAAGCTGAGCATGGAAGAATGGATGCTTTTAAACTGTGGTGTTGGAGAAGACTCTTGGGAGTCCCTTGGACTTCAAGGAGATCCAACCAGTCCATTCTAAAGGAAATCAGTCCTGGGTGTTCATTGGAAGGACTGATGCTAAAGCTGAAACTCCAATACTTTGGCCATCTCATGCGAACAGTTGACTCATTCGAAAAGATTCTGATGCTGGGAGGGATTGGGGCAGGAGGAGAAGGGGAAAAGAGAGGTTGAGATGGCTGGATGGCACCACCAACTCGATGGCATGAGTTTGAGTGAACTCTGGGAGTTGGTGATGGACAAGGTGTTCTGGCATGCTGGGATTCATGGGGTTGCAAAGAGTCGGACACAACTGAGCAACTGAACTGAACTGAATGTTCTAGGAAGGGCCGGTCATGTCTTTCATACAGTTCAGAAAATTCATGTTCTTAGGAACTTGATACAGAAACTTGTCTGAAAGTGTATCCACAATGGCCACCTGCCTTCATTATCAATGCCTGAAACACAGTTACTCCATTTTGATTTTTAAATGCATTCTTTTCTTTAATTGTTAAAACATATGTACAATTCATGTTTTGACAGGTCATAAGACAGGCTGTTCTCGTCAGCATAAAGTTTAAGCCAAATCACATATAAGGTAGAATGACTTCCCATCCCTCAATCTGTGAAAATTTCTTCCATCATATGTTATCTATTGATTGTTTCACTCCACTGAATGTTCCAAGATGTCAGAATTTCATTTGTTGCTTTGTTTTCACTGCTGAATTTGCTTATTTGTATTTTTAACAATTATATATATATATATATATATAAAATTTATCCATTACTTACCTCTATAGAAAAAAATTCCCTGTTGCAGAACATCAAAAACTCTCAGGCACAAGGTTTATTTTTCTTAATAAACAAAGTATGCAGCTGTATAAAATTTTGACCTGTAGAGATTCCTGAATTAATGGCTTTTAATGCTGCTGTTGCTGCTAAGTCGCTTCAGTCGTGTCCGACTGTGTGACTCCATAGACGGCAGCCCACCAGGCTCCCCCGTCCCTGGGATTCTCCAGACAAGAACACTGGAGTGGGTTGCCATTTCCTTCTCCAATGCATTAAAGTGAAAAGTGAAAGTGAAGTCGCTCAGTCATGTCCAACTCTTAGCGACCCCACGGACTGCAGCCCACCAGGCTTCTCTGTCCATGGGATTTTCCAGGCAAGAGTACTGAAGTGGGGTGCCATTTCCTTATAGTAGATATTAAAAACTATTTTCATGATCCATAAAGTTTCTCATAGAGATGCATATTCAGAATTCAATATCATTTAGTCAAAGAAACTAAAATACAGAAAGACACCAGCATATTACATTGTGTCATATCTTGTTTTTACAATCTCTTCTGTCACAGCATAATGAAGTATTGGATCATCAAATATGTGTATGTGTGTCTTGAAATTCAACCTTAGTACTTTCTCATTCTATATTTTAAAAGGATATAACTGCAGTAATTTAATAAAGATCTCTTTGAGATATCTATCCATATCTAATAACCTGTACTTTTTTTCACAGAAATGCATTCAAATAGATAGAAAGGCATATGCATCAGCCTAAAATAAGGATAGTAGTTAATAAACTGGGAGATTCAGTTTTGGTGTAGACAGTCTCTAAACTGGCCCCAAATACATTCAATCCTTGCTTCCTAGTATTCATACTCTTCTAAATGTAGAATGTGTGCATTCTCATATGCTCAGTGTCCAGTTCTTTGTGACTCCATGGATTGTAGCCTGCCAGGTTCCTCTGTCCTTGGAATTTTCCAGGCAAGAATACTGGAGTGGGTTGCCATTTCCTATTTCTGGGGATCTTCCTGTGTCTCCTGCATAGGCAGGCAGATTCTTTACCACTGAGTCACCTGGGAAGCCCCCTCTAAATAAAGGAGTCACATGCAAAAAGTTATGTCATTTTCCAGAAGAGATCAGAGGTCTGACTTCTGTCTTAGGTACTATCTCCCACTCTTTCACTCACTCAATCTGATGGAAGCTTTGGACTGAGTTTTGAGCTTCTCTGTGAAGAGGCTTGTGTAGCAAGAAACAGAGACCTTAGCCCAGGTGAGGAACTGAATCCACAATATGGATAACATTAACAATAATGAAGGTGAGCTTGGAAGCAGGGCTTCCATCTCCTACTGTAACCTTGGCTAAGAGCTTACTGTAACACTTGAGTTACATGCTCCCAGTTTCTTGACCCATAAAAACTGTGAGGTAATAAAGAAGGCTATTTAACTGCAATATTTTTGTTTCATTTAGTGAATAGTGTCCATTTTTTAAACGATTTCCCTTTTTCTACACAACATTTATGTGCATTTGCTATTTTACATAGTTTCCCTAATTATGGCACAGAAAATTAAATAATACAAAAGGGAAGACATACAAATAATATTAAATCGTGTGCATATCATTGCAACAAAGTGAAATAAGAATATATAGGTTAAAGCCAGATTCTTTAACCCATTAAAGAATAGGTTTTAAACCTATTTAAACCTTTAACCTTTAACCTATTCTAAGTAGTCATATGAGTATCCAAACCCAAAGGATATATAATATGTAAAGTCTTGAGAACTAAGTGTGTATTTTGTTAAATTACCCCTATAATTAGAGTTTTTATTGAAAATTATACTAATGTTCCAAATTTTAAAAGTAGTGCCAATGCCCGGCCATAAAATAATGTTCAAGATACTAAATTACATTATTTTTAACTTAAACTGAAAATACCTGAAAGTTATCTAGAGGCAACTGCATTGTGCATCATATAATTTAACTTTAATTAAGTTCTGCCATGAAAATAGCAAAATTGAAGCTAGGAAAAATACCAACAATAAGCAAAACTAAAATTACTCTTGAGAAGATCCTATGAAAATCTCTCCTTCCTTCCTTTTTCCTTTCTCTTTCTTTTTTCTCCTCATTTAGCTGAACTTGAATTAGCATACACTGACTTAAGAATCATTGTCATGAATGAGTATGCATGGCTCATAATAGGTACTTAGAAAATTACATCTATTGTTATTGCCAATAATATAAATGTGATGCTAATGAAAAGAAAGCTTACCAGAATGGGGAGATGAATATTTAATCAGAAAGAGAAAGTGCATGACTGAAATTCTTTTTTAACAATCCTTTATTCTGATTTCTATTGCAAAATACAGATAGAAAATTAGTTGTCTATTTAAAATATTATCTACTTAAAGTATTTTTCATTCATATACTGCTTTTTCAAAACCTGTCTGTCTTTAGTGAGACCTCTGAACTTCATTTAGATTAAGTAAAAATGAATAGAATTTGCAAGGTAACACATGTGCCAAAGGGCTTATTTAGATATTAATACATTATTAAACATTTTAGAACTCAGTATGGCCCTGGTCCATGTAATCCTACTGCTTGTAATAATAGAGGTAGCCAGCTACTATACAATGGTATCTATTACCTAGCAACTAACTGAAGACACAGTGTCCTCAGGAATGAACCAAGCTATCTAACCAAGATTAAGGGGGCCGGGGTGGGGTGGTGGGGGAGAAAAAGCCTTGAGTGTTATTTTTCTTGTTTGTTGTTGTGTTCAGTCATTCAGTTATGTCTAACTCTTTGTGACCCCATGGAGTGTAGCACACCAAGCCTCCCTGTCCTTCATCATCTCCCAGAGCTTGCTCAAACTCATGTCCATTGAGTTGCTGATGTCATCCAACCATTTCATCCTCTGTCATTCTCTTTTCCTCCTGCCTTCAATCTTTCCCAGCATCAGGGTCTTTTTTCAATGAGTCAATTCTTCACATCAGGTGACCAAATTATTGGAGCTTCAGCTTCAGCTTTAGTATCAGGTCTTCTAATGAATATTCAGGGTTGATTTACTTCAGGATTGACTGGTTGGATCTCTTTGTAGTCCAAGGAACTCAAGAGTCTTCTCCAACACCACAGTTCAGAAACGTTAATTCTTCGGTGCTCAGTCTTCTTTATGGCCCAACTCTCATAACCATACATGACTACTGGAAAAACCATAGCTTTGAATATATGGACCTTTGTTGACAAAGTCATATCTGTGCTTTTTAATACACTGCCTATGTTTGTTATAGCTTTTCTTCCAAGGAGTAAGCATCTTTTAATTTCATGACTGTGGTCACTGTCTTCAGTTATTTTGGAGCCCAAGAAAATAAAGTCTTTCACTATTTCCATTGTTTCCCCATATATTTGCATGAAGTCATGGGACCAGATGCCATAATCTTTGTTTTTTGAGTTTTGAGTTTTAAGCCAGCTTTTTCATGCTCCTCTTTTTCTCTCATCAAGGGTCTTTAGTTCCTCTTCATTTTCTGCCATTAAAGTGGTATCATCTGCATGTCTGAGGTTGTTGATGTTTCTCGCAGCAACCTTGATTCCAGCTATGATTCATCCAGCCCAGCATTTCACACGTTGTACTCTGCATATGAGTTAAATAAATAGGATGACTATATACAGCCTTAACTTACTCCTTTCCCAATTTTGAACTGGTCCATAGTTCCATGTCCAATTCTATCTGTTCTTTCTTGACCTGCATACAGGTTTCTAGGAGACAGGTAAGGTGGTCTGGTACTCCCATCTCTTTATGAATTTTTTAAAAATTGTATTTATTTAGTTGCTTATCTATCTGGTTGCTATTTATTCACTTCTTATTTAAACAGGCTCTACTTCAAATACATGCGTTTTAAAACCTATGCAAAGCATGTATATTGCAAAGCATGTTTCTTTGTATGACATTTCTTGTGTTTACTTTTTGTTTGCTTGGCATCATCTATGCTCACATTTGATCGTGTTCTCAGTCACTCACTCACGTTTGACTCTTCAGCAACCCCATTGACTGGAGCCCACTAGATTTCTCAGTTCATTGGAATCTCCAGGCAAGAATGCTGGAGTGGATTGCCATTTCCTCCTCCAGGGGATCTTCCTAACCCAAAGATGAAATCCATGTCTCTTGTGTCTCCTGCCATGGCAGGCAGATTCTTTACCACTGTGCCACATGGGAACCACTGAGCCAGCTGAGATATCCATCATGTTTCATTAGTGGCTGATAATTTTTTTCAGGTTGGATATACCTGATAGAAAATCCTAGAGGATGACTCTCAGAACTGCTCAATATCTTGAAGCGTCAAGATAAAGCTGGGTTTCTTTTATTACAGATATGCATGCTTAACCATTGATAACTCATTAATACAAGGTCGTAAGCCCCAATAGGCCATACTCAAACATTGTGGGGGTGTGGTGGTGAGAGCACCTAATCCTAGCCACTAGACTAGTGGTCAGCAACAAGGTCCTGGCTTTTTGGCATTACAGAAAATAATTCCCACAAAGACAGAAAGTAGTGAAAAAGTAAAGTGTTTTCTTGGGATGAAAAAAAGAATACATCTTGTGGATAGACCCACAGGAGAACTTCGAGAGCCTTCACAGCAGTTTGAATTACTTTTACAGAGTTTCCCTTGGCCAATCATTTTGGTTCACCTGATTCAGAGTCCATATTTGATATATCTCAGGATCCTCCCATGTAGGCTCATGCATTTCTTAGCCAAGATGGATTCTACCTCACTGGGCTATGGGTAGCCTGGAATTAGTTAGAATCATTCCTCTTTGACCTCCTAAGGAGCTTTTCTGTATGTGTGGTTGGGGAGGTCTCCTGATTTCAGGAATAAAGTGGTCTGGGCAGGACACATCCTCCTCTCTTAACTGTCCTTCTATTCTTCTCTTGGACTTTTGGTCTACAGTTTTGGTCTTGGAGTTTGATGTATGAAATTAGATCATTTTGTTTAACTACTTTATTTTTATTTATTTATTTATTTTTGGCAACACCATGCAGCTTATGGAATCTTAATCCTCAGACCATGAATCAGACCCAGGGCCCTGGCAGTGGAGGTGTGGGATCCACCACTCGACCACCAGGGAATTCCCCTTGGTTAATTACTTTAGAAGTCTTGGTAAAATAAAATGACAGGCTCAGGTCAACTAAATATTAGTTGACATCACTCAGAAGGCCTCCAGGGTAACTTTGAAGCTCCCTCATCTCTTGCAGCAATAGTACAATTTGGGCTGAAAATTTAGTCCCACAATTTCATTCTAAATTTGGCAGAGATACAAAGGAGACTTACATGGCAGCATCAATAGATTCCCTGTGCAAAAGTCTAAATCTTCTTAAGATAAAAGTGAAAATCTGGATTCTGGGATGATGATCCCCCAAATCTTGAAATCACAGTTTCCTTTCAGCAATATTGACAAAAAGAAGAGTTCTCATTTTTGTTATATGATGAAAACCTCAACCATGTGGGGACTTAGCAAAGATAACACCTGAGGCAGACGCTTTGCCCAATGATGCTGAAATGGGAATCTGAGTTCTTGTTCATGGAGCTGAAGAGTGAACTTTGCGAAGACATGAAAACTCAAGGTATCAAACAGGCAGAGTTTATTTTAAAGAGGAAAATACAAAACTCCCAGCATAGATATTGAGAGGTGGTAAAGTGCCCGAAAAGACAGGAATTATAGCAGTTTATATCTTTACTAGTGTTGATGTATTCATTTTTGTTTTGCTCAGATCCCTAACATATGTAATTTCTGACCAATCAGTGAGAAGGCCACTATGTCCAGTTTGTCATTTTTATGGCTTTCTTTGATCCCCTAGTCCTTGGGTTTTCTTAGACATTGAGTTGCCATCCCATGACCCTTTCTCATGACCCTAGGCCATTGTTTAAGTACCAGATATATGGGCTAAGACAACAGTCCATCTGGTGTTTTTCTTTCTGAAAAGTTGGACAGGAGTTACTGATTGCCTTGTCTTGGATCTGGATGTTTTATGACCCACCGGATCATGTAAGCATTCCTCTGAATGCCTAGAACCTGGAACAACAAGTGTAGCATTAAGTTAATGGCGTGAGACATTCATATGGGAGAAGTAGAGTTGGAATTTAAAAAAATGAATGGAGGTTCTGGCCCTACATTGACTGCTGGTGATTTCTACCTCAGCACTGGCTCTCCTCTAATCCTTTACTTGCTTTCTCTCCTTAGCACTTTGAGATGATTAACAAGAGAAGAATTCAGCCTGTGTTCCAAGGGAAAATAATATATATACACACACACACACATATTTTGGCAGGTACTGAAGCAATCCATATAGGTGTGGATCATGAAGTTTTTGAACTTACTCTTGTCTGGAAAATCCCATGGGCAGAGGAATCTGGTAGGCTAAAGTCCAAAGGGTTGCAAAGTGTCGGACATGACTAAGTCACTTCACTTCACTTCTTCACAGAATATAAAGCTGAGTGGAGAATTTATTGAAATGGAAGCATTCTATCAAGTGTTAGAAATTAAACTCCTGCCAAGCATATCTTGAACTTCTCTTGATACATTGTTAGATTGGATTATTGGCACAGGATACAAAATTTGCCCTGAATTAATGAGATGAGAATGATGAAACTGCTTTGGCAGAGTCCTGAGGAGGGATTTATGAATTTTGATGTGGTACCAAAGATCTCTCCACCAGAATATAAACCCTGTGAGATCTTCTAAGTGAGACTGTAAAGAAAGTGGAGTATGTCCTGGTGAGTGGGTTTACTGACATTGTTGAAAACCTTGGCTTGGGCTGTCCAGCAGACTTTGAGGTCAAGAGTAGGAAAAATACTGTTAAACTGGGCTCTATATCTTTTTTGGAGAACACAGGATTTTGGAATGGCTGAGGGTTGGTAGAAATTAAGTATAAGAGGTGATATAGGTATTATTTTTCTAATGTTCATAAGTAGTGAATATAATATAATGAACATTGAAAGAATACCCATTTATAAATAGCAACTATATCTATGAAATGAGAAGGATGGGAGGTAGTTATGTTTGTAAATTTTTATTTATGTTTAAAAAGATTTGATGTAAGTTTTTAAATTGGCATTATATGTTTAATTTCAATGACACATGCCCCTAGTTTTAATCTATGCAATTTACGAAACTTTATGTGTATTTGGAATGACTTTATTAGATTATTTTTGTAAAACATTTTCTACAGGCAGGCTAGGCTAAAATATTCTTCATTAAGATTCAACCTAAATATCCTAGAAACTCTATATTTATCAGAGAGGGGCTGTGTCTCTTATGTATTCAGTTTCACTGAGGCTTTATTTTGACACATGCTTTCATAATCATAGAGACAAAGGAAATAGAATACAGTGTATCATGAGTTGGCATTATAAATTTCTAGTTAAAGTGGCCCTTTGTGACTCCTGCTTACATTTAATTGGCCAAAGACTGTCATGTGACTGTCTTTTAATTCAACAGGGTGAAATTGTATAATCCTATCAGCAAACGAAAGAGTGACTATCAAAATGTTTTGTATAGTCAATCAATTAAATTTCTTATTTTTTTTACTTTTAATTATTAAGCCAAAGTAAAACAAACAAACAAAAAACAAGAAACCTGAAAGAAAATACTTTTGATTTGTAAATACCAGGCATTATTGAGCAAAATTCACAAAAGTTTGGAGGACTGATATAGGGTTAATAGAGTAATATGATATGAAATAAGTCAGGTGCTGAGAATAGAAGTTTGCATGAGTACTAGATAAAGAGCAAAGGCTCAGAAACTATAGGTCTGCAGTCTCTTATCCATGTTTTCAAAATTGAAAAAGCTCCAGAAACCATGTGGCCTGAATTTTTATACATTCATTGCAGAAATATCAATGTACTGGCTTAAAGGATGATTTTTGTTTTGCATCAAATTCTGAATTCCAAAAGATATTTTTTCCCAGAAGTTTTGAATAAGGTAGAGCAAACCTGCAGTGTATTGGGTCAAAATCATGTTTAGGGTGGAGCTGGAGGGATAAATGAGAATATGGTAACAGTTGTCTCTTTTCTACCATGTTGGCTTAAGAATAGTTTGTCTTTTATTGGAGCCCCACATTTGGCATGACACAGGGTCACAGGCATCTGAGAGTACCTCCATATCTTCCTGTAGTTGATGGTATGGAATAGATGAAGGGTGGAATGTTTTCTAAAGGCAAAGATATGCTGTAATTGTTGTTTACTGCCAAGTCATGTCCGTCTCTTTGTGTCCCCATGAATTGTAGCCTACCAGGTTCCTTTCTTTGTCCATGGGATTTCCTAAGTAAGAGTACTGGAGTAAGTTGCTATTTCCTTCTCCAGGGTGTATTCCCAACCCAAGGATCAAACCTGCATCTCCTGCATTGACAGGTGGATTCTTTACCACTGAGCCACCAGGGAATCTCAAAGATATACTGAGAGTAGTATTGATGAGAAATATAACTGCAAAGGCTTGTGTAGATTCAAGGCACAGTCTAATGAGCAGAGATCCCTCTGCCTTCCATGGCAAAGGTAATGAAAATGAAGAAGAACATGAGGCTTTTCTTTATACAACTAAGTCTTCTACATATGAACATTCAAGTTGCAAACTTTCAAAGATGCAAATGTATGTTCATACACCCAAGATTTCAGACATATGAACAAATGGGACTTATGAATGCACTCTCAGAGCAGAACTCCTTCATATGTAGGGGACTTAGTGTATTTTGAACACAGATTGAAAAAGGAGATTGGAAAGGACAAGACCATGAAAGGGAAAACACACACACATACACACGCACACACATGAGTAGGCAAGTTGGACTTTGAAATGACTACCTAAAATAAAATCAATGAAACTAGCTAAGGTAGTTATTTTATTTTAGTTTATTTTTCCAGAATCAAAGAGACACTCTTCCTCTAACTCTGATCAAAAATGGTAGGTTATATATGAAAAATATAAGAGAATTTTATAAATTATGCATATCTGAATTACATACAATAATCAATCACAAAATTTCTCTCAATTTTTCCAATAAATACTGGGTTTAATTATAATTCCTTTTATTATTTACATTTATCTGATAGATTTTATAAATAACATGGACAATCAATAGGTTTGCTTCCCAGGTGGCTCAGTGGTAAATAACCTGCCTGCCAGTGCAGAAGATGCAGGTTCAATCCCTGGGTCAGGGAGATCCCCTGGAGAAGGGAATGGCAGCACACTCCAGTATTTTTGTCTGGGAAATCCCGTCATGGAGAGTCAGATATAACTGAGTAAGTGAGAAGGCATGTACACACAATCAATAGGTTTCAGAACAAATTTAGTGTTATTTTAAAAATCAGTGTAATACTAAAATCATCGGAGTTTCTGCATTTTATTGATATATCTATAAGCCTACAACATCTTGCCTCTCTTACTTCACCTGAAATACCTTCTATAATTCAGTTTTAGACTATGAATTGATTTCATTAAAAAAAAAAACTGAAAAAGACCCAGAAGTATTTTGCCTCTGCAGATTATCCATGAGCTGTTTTTTATTGGGGATAGTCTATGATAGACAGCATGTAATCCAGACTTCAGTAGGCTTCCTGGTGACCAAGGCTGACAGGTCTGTGTTTATGTTCAGACTTGTGGGATGTTGGTTCTTTCCATGTAAGGAATTAATTTTTTTTTTTTTTTAAGTCTTGGCTCTCACTGCTGCTTATATTCCTATCATTTAGTTGCAGTGGCAAAATAGCTGTGGGATGTTTCCAGCATGACAAAGCTCCACAGGCTATGAAGTCCGGATTTTTTTTTTTTTTAATGGAATCAACCAAGGAGAAAGATTTCATCTGGAATGACTTGATATTTAAGGCCCGCTGTTCAAGTTCCCGAAAGAGACATCCTCTTAGCAGCAGGTGTTGGTTCCTAAACACTCTCACATGTTAGTTCAGTAACAAAATGTGTTTTTGCCTGATCTGGATCTAGGCTCTGAGGCAGTATTCTTCATGTGTTTATTTAAGTAAAGCATACTAAGTTTATTATTGTTAATATAACCAATTATCACATACTTAATGGTTTAAAAAACAACTGCACATTTATAATGTCTCAATTGTGCAAGTCTGAAGTCCAAAATTAGTCTCATTGGACTAAAGTTAAGGTGTCAGCATGACTGGTTCTGGCTGGAGGGTGATGATCTGTTTCCCTGTCTTTTTCAATTCTAGAGGTTGTTCTAGAAGCCTGTAGAGGCCAATTTCTAGATGTACCTTGAGACCACATTTTTGGCTTGCAAACCCTTCTTTGCATCACTCCAGCATTTCTTGCTCCAGCATTATATCTGCTACCAGCACTCTGATTTCCTGTTTCTCTTATATAAGGACTTTTATGATTATACCAAGCCTACACAGATAATACAGGGTAATCTCCCTATCTCAGGATCTTTAAATTAATCATATCACAGGTTCTGAGGTTTAGGACTTGGATATGTTTAAGAAGCTATCATTCAGCCTACCATACAAAAAAAGCAATGCTGAGTTGACATATCATCATACTTTTTTTTTTTTAAGCTCTTAATTTAACCGCATTTTTACATTCTTCCCAGACAGAGTTGAGTTTAAATGTAAATTTTCCCATTATTAGCCATGTGACTAATGGAAATATAATTGATGTATCTGAATTTCTGGGTCATCTAACAATCAGTTACGATTATAGAGTCGTGTTGAATTGAACATTTTAAAAGACAATGTCCTTAGTATTTTGTATGTGTCCAATAATGTTCTCTAATATTATTATATAAAATGTGGCAGAAGCATTGTGATATCCTTAGAAAGTGAACTTTCACAGGTTCAGAAGATAGCTTTCTAAAAGATTATAGTGAGGAATATTTTAGGTTTTATATGCCAGTAATCTTTGTATTTAACAGACAATTGCAGAAGCCACCTGTGGAATTCCAGGTTTAAGGAAATGATTTCCCAGTTCACTAGCCCTTCATTCTGAGTTCCTAATTAATAACAAATAATAAGAATTTTCAATTATAAATAAATTTATAGGTTTCACATTTATATATGGGCATTCAAGAGCCCATGATATTTTTTAGTGAAGAAATTAACAGTTGGACAGCAGAATAGGAAATATGATTCCTGGACAAATTCTCAAACCCTTTTCTGATTGTGTCTGATTATGAAAGGCTTAAGGGTTTTCTACTTACTGTTTTTAATGTTGAAAAAGGAAGCATGCAAAGCACACTTTCAAATCAATATTCCAGCTGTAACTTTTAAATAACTTGATATATGATTATAAAATTTTTGTGGTAGAACAAAGGCCTAAGAAAGACCAGAAACTGCTGGAAAAGAAATATTATGTGATGGTCTTTCCTTAGCAGCTATCACAACTTATTCTAAAGTTACTATAATTTAAACTGTGATAGTTGGTTGGAAACAAGCAAAAAAATTAACTTATGGAACAAAATGAAGGACTTCTCAGGTGGTGCAGTGGGAATTGGTGGTATACTGTCCTACCTGGCAGTGCAGGAGATACAAGAGACATGGGTTTGACCCCTGGGTTGAGAAGATCCTCTGGAGTGGGAAATGGCAACCTGCTCTAGTATTCTCGCCTGAAAAATTCCATGGGCAGAGGAGCCTGGCAGGCTACAGTCCATGGGTTTGCTAAGAGTCAGACATGACTGAGTGACTGAGCATGCACGCGAACACACACACACGTGCACACACACACACACTCAAACACAAAATGGAGAGCCAGCAACAGAGTCATCTATATTTGAAAATTGTTTCAAAACAGAAGTGGCATTGCAGACCACTGGGAAAAGAAAGGAATAGTTCTGGATTAACTGGTTTATCTGGGGTACCTCAAATTGGATTATTACCATGAACACAGAAATATTTAAAATTAAAAGATTTAACTGGGAAATGAAAAAAAAATTAAAACTATTTAGACAAATTAGAAAATTACAGTTTTATGATCTACAGATATGATGTCTTAAACATGGCCCAAGAAGTAATAACCATCAAAGGAAGGAATGATATATGTCATTTATCAATGAAGAATTTGAACTGATGAAAAGATATTATAAAATACTTGATATACAAGTAACAAATCAAGAAAATTATCCACATTTCATCTAATTGAAATTATATTATCCTAAAAATATAAAGAATTCCCAAATATGTATAAAATTATCAAACCAGTAGAAAAGATCAATGAAAGACATGAAGAAACTTTCCTCAGAAATAAAATATAAGTGATTAGTAACATAAAAGCTGTCCCACCTCATTAATAATCATAAATATGCAATAAAGACCACAATTAGTAACTACTATTCATATTTGGAACAAAAAATACATATAGCACAAAGTATTGGTGAGAGTATGGAACCTAAAGAACTCAAGTAAATTTCTGGTGGAATATTAATTTGTACAATCATTTTGAAATAAAATTTAAAATGATATAACAAAGTTGAATGTATGAATGTGTTATAACCCAACAGTTTCATTCCTGAGTTGATTACATGGTTACAACTCTTGAAAAATATGCACTATGGAAATGCACATAATTCCTCCTAGTAACAGTTAAAAAAAACATGAAACAAACTAAGTGTCCTTTATGTATATAATAGACAAATAAATTATAGTAAACTCATAAAATGGAATACTGTGAATAAACTACTGCCATATAAGGCAATAGAGGCAAATCTAAAAAATATATAAACAAACAAAAATAAGGTTGGAGAAAGATGATAGTTTTACTTGGTTTTGGTATTTGTAGAAACAAAACATCATATTGTTAGACATTCATAAAAATATGCTAAGCTGTTTTCAATGTACAGGAATAATAAAAATTAAGGTGGTTAGGACAGTGTTGTCAGGCATCAGAAGAGTATTATCAGAGAGCTGCAGGGAGTTTTCTTCAATGAAATGAGCAATTTGGGCAGAAATAGCAAATAAGTGTAGAAACTACCTACACCAAGATATCTAAATTCAGTTTCTTGGTTATACTAGTCACAGTTTAATAGCTACACATATTTGTTGGTCATTATCTTCCACAGAGCTGGTTATAGAACATGGTCATCATTATAGTTAGTTATATTAGACAGCACTGTTTGCTATAACCTTCTACTGACAACTTTTACCACTGTACATAAGAGAATAAATACTACAAAGAAATTTACAGTAAGAGTTCTTTTAAGTGAAATAAGAAATTTGGAGTAAATTTGCCATGACCAGAGATCATTTCTCTTACTCCTTCAATACTGTTCAAATGAAATATTAAAATAATTCTGTTGTTATTAAAGAAGAAAAACATGTATTAAAAAAACTGGGGAATTTTATTTTTGAAACCTAAGCAAAATAATTTAAGAATCACCTATAATGTATAATTCACATAAACATGTACTCTATTATTCTATTTATCTTTTTATTGTGACTGCATATATAGTTTTAAATGCTTCTTTTCTCTTCTAGTTCAAGAAACTATATTTAAGCCTTCTTATGTATTCACAGTTATTCATTCTAGATTCCTTTTTATTCTTTGAATTTTTATTGAAACATAATACATTGCTGAAAGGTATAAAAATCACAAATATCAGTATAATTAAATTTCACAAATGGGGCATGCTATGTGCCCACAACCCTGAGAAGGGGAATAAATAGCATATAAGAAATGTACTTTTTTGTGTGTATCTGACTAATTTTCTTAAAGTGTTTTTTGTTAAAATAAGTCATACTCTTGCATATAATATTAGTTCATTCATTCTAAATCTACCATATTATTAATATTGCATTGTGTGGCAACACCATCAATCATCTGTTCTAGTTCTGAAGGCTATTTGGGTAGTGTTCAAGTTTTTACTGTTAAAAATTCATGACCATGAATTTGGAGATCAGACGTATGCATCTTGTTGAATACAGTCCTTAGAGTAGAATTGGATATATAGGATATATAGTTCATAGGATATATAGAGGAGAAGGAAATGGCAACCCACTCCAGTGTTCTTGCCTGGAGAATCCCAGGGACAGAGGAGCCTGGTGGGCTGCCATCTCTGGGGTCGCACAGAGTCGGACATGACTTAGGTGGCTTAGCAGCAGCAGCAGGATATATATATGTTCAGTTTCAATAGACACTGACAGGTGTCCAAAGGAGTAGTGCTGGTTTAAATTCCCACCATTTAAACGATTGTAGTGAATGATAGTTTCAGCTGCTCTACATTTTGCCAACACTTGGTGCTGCCTTGTGTTTACTTTGCATTTTCCTTTATTTAATAAAGTTGAGCACTTTTTAATATATTTACCATGTCCACTGAGTTGGTGATGCCAACCAACCATCTCATCCTCTATAGCCCCCTTCTCCTCCTACCCTCAATCTTTCCCAGCATTAGGATCTTTTCCAGTGACTTGGCTCTGTGCATCAGGTGGCCAAAGTTTTGGAGCTTCAGCTTCAGCATCAGTCCTTCTAATGAATACTCAGAGTTGATTTCCTTTAGGATTGACTGGTTTGATCTCCTTGCTGTTTGGATAGGAAGAATTTATTAATTTGGGAACACTCAATTGAGATACATTTTAGCACCAGAGTCCCTTGGACTTCAAGAAGATCCAGCCAGTCCACCCTAAAGGAGATCAGTGCTGAGTGTTCATTGGAAGGAGTGATGTTGAACCTGAAACTCCAATTCTTTGGCCACCTGATGCAAGGAGCTGACTCATTTGAAAAGACCCTGATGCTGGGAAAGATTGAAGGCAGGAGGAGAAGGGGACAACAGAGGATGAGATGCTTGGATTACATCACCGACTCAATGGACATGAGTTTGGGTAAACTCCCAGAGTTCGTGATGGACAGGGAGGACCTGCATGCTGTGGTCCGTGGGGTCACAAAGAGTCGGACGTGACTGAGCGACTGAACTGAACTGAACTTATGGACCTTGGAAGATGTTCCAAACTAGCTACAAAGTGGTTCCTAGAACGTGAACAGAGAGATTACCCTGTTGAGCAAAGCTGAAATGCTAGCACTGCTATTGCAGACAGTAGAGGAAGAGGTCAAGTGTGCAAGGAAATAGGCATGCTGCTGTGTATATATATATATATATATATATATATATACACATATAATATAATGCCCTGAGACCCAATAGATGATATTCTATAATAAGACTCAGAGATTTCACTATTTACCAAGGTCAATACAGAATGCACCAGTGAGAGAAATAGCATTTACTAAAATATTTACTAAAGAATTTGTTGTTGTTGTTCAGTCACTAAGTCTTGTCCAACTCTTTTGGGACCCCATGGACTGTAACCCAAAAGGCTCCTCTGTCCATGTTATTTTCCAGACAAGAACACTGAAATGGTTTGCCATTTCCTTCTAAAGAAGTAGCATTTACTAAAACATTCAGTGATGAGTGACTGTTTTGAGATCAGAGCTGAAGGAAAAGGAAGCTGTTACCTGACTAGGCTTACTGCCTGTAAGAGTAACAATAGAGGCAATAGGACCCTGGGAAACAGATAACAACAGATAACAGATGGTGCACTCAACTGCCAGGAACCAAGTAGACACAGTATTCATGGGTCACAGGATCAGAATGGCATCCAAGGGCAACTGACCCACAGAGATTATTGATACACGGTATCACAAAAGACAACCAATAAGAGTACTATTAATACCTGCTTTTACTATTGGAGAAAATCAAGGATAAATGACTAGGAGACTAAGAGTACGGTCCTCAGTTAAAAAGTTATATCCCTTGCTTAGTTTCCATATTTGAATAGTTTTCAGACTAGAAATACATATGCCGGAGAAGAAACTGAAATTTCCAACAGGCATACTGGACAAGCTTTTACATGACTGTATGCAACGATCAAATTTTATAGATCTTTATATCTGGATAGGGTTCATTTTACTGTGTATGTGTTATATCACAATGGAACTTAAAAACAGAAAAATTAATTCAAAGTATGCCCTATCCCACTACCATTCTTTTTTAAATCCTTCACTGGCTACACATTACTTTTAATCTTCTAAACAGCATTCTCTGGACTCTGTTTTATTCTTTTAGCTAATCTTGTACCATTCTTCCCCTTGTGCTCTGGGTTAATGTCACCTTGGCTCTTCAAATAGCATGACCTTCACAGTAGGGTTTATGAATCTGCTAATTAACCCACACACATCTATAAAATATCAACATAAGCACCACATATTTTAAAAAAGCTTTTTCTAAATTACAAAATCTAGGTAAGTTTCTTTGTTATTATGTTTCTGTGAATCTTACATCTTTCATACAGAGCACTTATTTTGGTATATATTAATACTTAACTATTCATAAGTGCAATTACAGTATATGATTGATACTTTTCTCCCCACAGTAGTCCATAAAATTATTCAGAGCAGGGGTCCATTTGCTTTTCCACATCATTGTATTTCAAAGACTTAACACAATGTCTGGCACACACCATGTGTTGGATAAATCTGTTTCAAATTATAAGATAAATAAATATTTTCATCATATGATTTTCTCTCTTCATTACTAAAAGATACTGGGGATTATTTGTTTCTTTATGTGTATTCCCATGTATATTTTAATGGTAAGTATCGAATTTACTGGGTACTCCTATATCTTGTCAGAGAAGGCAATGGCAACCCACTCCAGTACTCTTACTTGGAAATTCCCAAGGACAGAGGAGCCTGGTAGGCTGCAGTCCATGGGGTCGCTAAGAGTCGGACCCGACTGAGCAACTTAGCAGCAGCAGCAGCCTGTATCTTGTTATGTTAAACAGTCAGTAAAAAAGATTTTAAACTCAATTCCTTTACAATAATCACAAGTGTGCTGTTGTATTTATTCTGCAGGAATCACAGAGTCAAATGAAATGTTAATTAACATTCAGAGTCTTAAAGCACTACCAAATATAAAGTCTAAGTAATTACCATTTGAAATATTCATTAAACTTTAGATGAAGAATAATCGACACTTTACAATCTTTCTGGAATTAGAAATGACCAACCTAGGTAGTTTTGGGAAAGAATTAGGTGGTTTAGATAAACATAAAGCACTAGCAAGTATCATTTTCTGCAAATAGTCACCATTGTTTATGTTTTCAGACTCTGCTTGGCTTAGTAGATTTCTCATCTTATGTGTTTCTCAGAGCATAACATCTAGATGGTTCAAACAACCATCTGCCTCATTCTATGAAATTTTTATGTCCATTTTTATCTCTCCCCATGCACATCTGGTTGTGTTTCTATTGAAACAAATAAAATATTCAGATTTTCTTTTCATATGAGTTTTAAATAATACTTACCAAGTAAGCAAGGCACTTGATAAAAGGCAAAATGCAAATAAACATCACAGTGAATTGGTGATCAGTTACCTATATTTGAGTGTAATAATCCAGATTTAACTTTCTATGTTATTCATGAGTATTTAATTGCAAAAAATTCAGACTAGAGATGTGTGTGATATAAAATTTATGTTCAAAGTTATGAGACAAAACAGACTTTGTTTTAGTGTTAAAAATTTTGCTTAATCCACTTCTTTTATGGTGGTTAGCATATAAATAAAGTTGTATATATGATATATATCTAGAAGCCTCATGGTGAAAAAGAGACAATATATAAGTGATAATTTCTGTCATTATCCCTTGGGTACATTCTCACTGTCTGAATTCCTGTGCTCACAGCTTGATAGATAAATAAATTCTAGATTTAGATTGAGAAGGAACAAATCTTTAACTTAGGAGTTGAATACAAAAGCTTCATTGAACAGATGAGTATTTCCCTAAAGAAATAAGCAGTCATGTCTGACACATGGCAAGGCCACTGATTCAATGTTTATTTAGAAATGAAATTAAATTATATGGTAATGAATTTCCCAAGCACATGTGGGTCTCTGTATTAGTGCTAACATATCAAGTCGTTTATTTTTTCTTGAACATTATTTAATACATTTAAAATGATTGCCTTGATAGATCCAATTGTTTGTGACAGAGTGGTGAGTTCAGATTATTGTTGTTATTCAATTGCTAAGTCATGTTCAACTCTTTGCAACCCCATGGGCTGCAGTATGTGAGGCTTCCCTGTCCTTCACTATCTCCTGGAGTTTGTTCAAATTCATTGAGTCAGTGATGCTATCTAACCATCTCATCTATCAAGATAATTACATTTTTATGGCACGATGTCAGAATAATTAAATTCCCATAGCCACATTACCACCAAGCTATTTTATGCAATATTCAAAAATGTTTAAGAATGCCAAAGGACTGATACTGGCAAAACTCCTCCTACACCCTTTATCTTACGGAGCTAGATTTTTATTTCATTAATAAAGGAAACTGTTTTCTGCCTCACTTCTGTATTTCAGATGCTTCACATAGAGCTAGCATAATCAAGTTTTAATAATTACTTGTTAAAGTCATCAGTAAAAAATGAGTAACAAGTGACATAACTAAAAGTATGATTTAATGAGATTGAAAATCTACAAAAGTTGCATTGAAAGGGAATATGTGGTGAAAAAGGATTATGAAATATTTTAAAAAATATCTATCTAAAACCCCTCTGGCAGAACAGGGGGTTTAAAGTAAGAGATGTCAAGGAAAAAAAAAATCTCTCGGGAATTGTCCTCAATCAAGTGGAAGATGCTGGGTTGTTTACTGAACCTAGAATAGAGGTTCTAACTGTATCTATGCTGCTGTTCTGTTTACTTGGTCACTCATGTTTGACTCCTTGCAGCCCCACAGACTGTGGCCCTCATGGCTCCTCCATCCATGGGGTTTCCCAAGTAAGAAAATTGGAGTGGGTTGCCATTTCTTTCTGCAGGGAATCTTCCAAGCCTGGGATCAAACCTACATCTCCTACTTGATAATTAAAGGGAAAAAACAGAAATGGGAAAAGTTGGAGGTATTTACTTTACAGTGCCTGGGATTGTGTCACTCATTATGCGATGGGAATAAACAACATCCTCCCCCACTCCTCAGTTAGTTGGCAAAACTATGATCAGATTGTGCAAAATTAGACTTAAAAAAGTCACATTTGATTTTGTTATTATTAATTAATCAACAGTGACATTATTTTCCAAGGTGAGGTGGTGAGGTGAAGTAGCTCAGTCATGTCCGACTCTTTGTGACCCCGTGGACTGTAACCTACTAGGCTTCTCTGTCCATGGGATTCTTCAGGCAAGAATACTGGAGTGGATTGTCATTCCTTCTACAGGGGATCTTCCCGACCCAGGGATCGAACCCGGGTCTCCTGCATTGAAGGCAGACGCTTTAACCTCTGAGCCACCAGGTAAGAGCACAAATATTTTCTAAGGAAAGTAGTCTGCATGGAAAAAGAGTGAGTTGTGAACCATACAACTAGTCATATGCATTCATAGCTCACAGGTAGTTTTTAGCATGTAGAGAAATATTTAGAAATGTGCCTTCTTATTCAATCACTGTTTCACTAATTTAATCACGTTCATCCTGTGTTTATGCCTGACATGAAGGAGTTTGGCTGAGTATGTATGGTTTTAGGGTCACTCACAAGGGTGTAACAGAGCTATTGTCTGGGGTTAAAATGTCTTGATGGAGGAAACTGAAGAATCCATTCTAGTCTCACTCACCAGGATGTTTGCAGGTGGTATCAGTTACTCATCACATGAACTTTTCTATAAGGCCATTAGCAACATGGCACTTAAATCCCCCAGAGCTAGGGATCTAAGAGAGGAAGAGAATGCATACAACAGAAACAGATGCCGCTGTTCCATTTATAAAATTATCTTGAAAATCACATATCATAATTTATACAAAATCCTATTGTTCACAGAGACCCACCCTGAGACAATGTAGGAAAGAATCACACAAAGTGTGAAGGATAAGATGTGGGGATAACTGGGAGTATCTTGGAGCTGACCACTTTACTACTTAAGCATTTGTGCCTCTGTCCCCACTTATATTAACAGTCAGATGTAACTTAAAATGGTAAGTGTGTCTTAGTGGTAGTAGTGTTAATTGCTCAGTTGTGTCCACTCTTTGTGACCCCATGGACTGTAGTAGCTACCAGACTCCTCTGGCCATGGGATTCTCCAGGCAAGAATACTGGAATGGATTGCCATTCTCTTCTCCAGAGGACCTTCCTGACCCATGGATCAAACTCAGGTCTCCTTCATTGCAGGCAAATTCTTTACCATTGGAGCTACAGGGAAGCTCCAAGTGTATCTTACCTTATAATTTTGTAGGGCTGATAAGATTCATTTCATGATGAAGGATTTTGGGTATATAGTCACTTGATGTCCCATAGTCAGCCATGCCCTCTCTCACAGAAACCATTAGCATGCTGGGAGTTGTTTTTTCAAAGCACTGAACTTCCTGCAACAGATGTAATGGACCTGCTTCAGAAGCACATTATTCTAGGTAATGATTCTCCCATGGATCTTGTCTCATCATTTATGTAGTATCTTTTCTCACTTTTGATAGCATTAAAACCAAATCATCTTCCTAATTCAGTGGTCCAAGGGACAGAGTTGCTTATGTTGCTTACATTATAGTCTAGACTCGCTACAGAGCAAATTTCTGTTCTAGGCTTCACACACAACAGTTAGCCCTTGGTAACATCACTGTATGGGTCACAACATTTTTTCCTAGATGTGTAGTATACCGTCTCCAGAATTCTCAGAGGCTCACTGGGAATTGAGCTTCCTTCTTTGTGGTAGGAGACATAAAATACAATAATTTGGCTTTTAATTTGGGTTTATCCCAGTATGTCCTTGATAATGTGTCCCTTAAATATTCTATAGTTGTGAGCTCTGCATCATTGTAGTTTTGAGAGAGAGATAGGCGGCTTGTCTCTTCAGTTCATAGATTTTCAGATAGAAAGAAATATATCTGGGAGCTACACTTAACAAAACCTGATGAGCTATATTTGCATCTAAACCTGAGGAAATCTTACACTATGATTCTGTAAAGGGATGGCCCTTCTTTGTTTTGCGAGAGAATATAAATTAGTCTTACATGTGGGGAAGAACATGAACCTCCTTTGGGGGTCTGAGGGCAGACTGTAGTGTCAGGTTTCAACATGGCCTTCAGTCTTCCTTGCCTAGTGGTTTCAATCTCTGTGTATGGCCCCTCTTCACATTAAATAGGGCTGACATATATTAATATCACCAGTGTGCATGCGTGCTAAGTCACTTCTGTCCTGTCTGACTCTGTGTGACGCTATGGACTGTAGCCTGCCAGACTTTTCTGTCCATGGGATTCTCCAGGCAAGAATACTGGCATGGATCGCCATGCCCTCCTCCAGGGGCTCTTTCTGACCTCGGATCAAACCCACATCTCTTATGTCTCTTGCATTGGCGGGAGGGTTCTTTACCACTGGTACCACCTGGAAAGCCCTAATATCACTAGGATGTTGTATAAATGATGGAGTGTGACTTCTAAAATCAGGTCATAAAAAACTGTTGCTTTCATCTTGTCCTTTTAAATTAAGACCTGTTGCCAATAGTCAGAGTTTAACTGAGACCTTATTCTAATAGTTACCTAAGTGATATCTTGGCAACACATTCTCCAACCCCAGTCAAGCCTTCAGATGACACTAGCTCTAGTTGACATCTCAATTGCAACCTATTGACAGATCCCAAGAAAGAACAGTGTGGCTAAGCTGCTCCTGAATTTCTGATTCACAGAAACTTGAAATTAATAAATGTTTGTTGTTTAAAACCTCTAAGTTTTTTTAAACATCAGTAATTAGCTAATAAAACTAAACCTAGCCTGGAAAGAAAAGCAGTGGACTTTGCATTCAAATGGACCATCTGTAATGTTTGGCAGGATATCTAATTTGGAGATCTAGTATTCAGCAAGACTGAATGTATAATATACATATTATAAATATTGATTGAAGGCTCTCCAATAGGTTTATAAGTTATCTGATCTACTGCCATAGTGGACGTTAATTAAATCAGAATCAGATTTGGAATCTTTCTTTTAAAAAAAAAAAAAAAGTTTCTCCCCACCATGAAATAGAGGTAGGCAATAAAGCTGCTTTTACACATTTCTAGGGATTAATTGCAAAAAAAGAACCAAGTTGAATTTCAAAGTTTCCTTTTTTTTTTTCTAACAAGAGAAGGAGGAAAGCCAGCACCCAGAATGAATTGATGGGAATGATATGGTAAACTTTAGGCAAACAATTTTATCCATATTAATAATGAATACACAGACTTGGATATAACTGAAGCTACTTAGCATGTGCACACACACACGTCTGTACATATACACCTCTACAAGGAATCCCACGTATGCTACTGAAATACTCTGATTTTTTGCTCAGAAGGTACCTTTCTCAGAAGATAAGTATTTGGAGACAGATACTGCAAGGAATACAGCTACAGGTTATAGATAAGAGTCACTCGGCCTTGTAACTTTTATGTAGACAGGTCGTCGTCGTTTAGTCACTAAGTTGTGTCCGACTCTTGTGTCCCCATGGACTGTGGCCTGGCAGGCTCCTCTGTTCATGGGATTCTCCAGGCAAAGATACTGGAGTGAGTTGCCATTTCCTTCTCCAGGGAATCTTCCTGACCCAGGAATTGAAACTGAGTCCCCTGCATTGCAGGCAGATTCTTTACCAACTGAGCTACAAGGAAAGTCCCCATGTAGGCAAGTATCTGAAGGTGAGCTCAAATCTGCAAAATTCCTTTAAAGTTTAATTCTGCCCAAAGTACATTAGATTTTTCATTTTTCTTCCTTACAGAATGACACAGATCTTAGAAAAATGAATTTTATTTATTCAAAGATAAAAATAAGAAGTGATACAATTAAAACTCATTTTAAATCATCTTGGGAAGGACTGAAAGTGAAAGTCTCTCTGTCGTGTCTGATTCTTTGTAACCCCGTGGGCTATACAGTCTGTGGAATTCTCCAGGCCAGAATACTGGAGTGGGTAGCCTTTCTTTTCTCCAGGGGATCTTCCCAACCCAGGGGTAGAACCCGGACTCCCACATTGCAAGTGAAATCTTTACCAGCTGAGCCACAAGGGAAGTCCTTGGGAAGGATTAGAAATGTTTAAATAAGCATTTTATTACCATGGTTAGAAAACAGTGGAGCCTTATCTGTGGTTAAGTCAGTACAAAATTAGAATTCTTGCAATCACTTAATTAGCTTGTTATGTGTCCTGTAACATATGTTGAATTTGCATCATGTCTAAGAAATACAAAGGCTAAGAGCTGCAGATTTTGTTGAAAGAGTGAAAAGGAATGGTTCTTCTGGGAGCTAGGTGTGGTTCTTTCTGTTGACGAAAGGTGCCTTTCCCTTGTATACTCTGTATCACGAGTCACACTGGGGCCTTTTGAAATCAAATGCAACCACAAGTATGCCTTGCATAAGGGGCCTCAGCAATAAGTTGCTGGTTTTAGGTCATTATACACTTTTGGAAGGGAGGTGGGAGAGGGCTAAATGGCCAGTCAGAGAAGAGGCATTGACCTGTCTAGGGAGCTCCTTGACAAGTACAGGCACCTAGGGAGGCTCCCTTTGAGGAAACCATAAAAACTCCCAGTTAAAAAAAAAGACATATCAACATTGAGACTCTGGATACCTAGAGGAAATCTGAGACAGACTATCTTGTGCTAATTAATTAAGACTTTTTCTTTCGTTTAGCCCTTCTCTTTATCCTCAATTCCAATCCTAGATGTATAAGATACTGTTTTTGAAGGGTGAAGGAGTAGAAGATGACTAACTGAGAACTCAACCATGGTCCCCTTCTAGAAGAATCTCAAACTGGCAGAAGGGACAAGCTTTCATGTTAAATGAAGTTGAGTGTTGAGATGATTAAGCTGGCCTGGCTATTTCTCTTATTACCTCAGAGTAAAAATTCATGATCGCCTTTACAGCCAAATGTCAGAAATTAGTACACTGAGTAGATTTGAAGATATTGGGTTGGCCAGAAAGTTCGTTTGGATTTTTCATAAGATGGTTCAGAAAAACCTGAATGAACTTTTTGGCCATCCCAGTATATGAGGCAGAGTGGGAAAAATAAAGTTTACTTTCTGATTCTACCTTATTGAGTACTCATTACACAGAAGAAAAAAATATAAGTAGTACCAGGTACATAGTAAGTACTCAGAAAACATTGATTTTATTATTTGTTACTTCTATTGCATAGATCTGTGTATACACATTTTCAGCATTGAAAAGAAAATCTACTTTCATTTTTTGCCAAGGATGACATAGATATTGACATCCCATGGCAAAATGTTGATATTTTACATACACTAAACTTCATCTTTCTTGTTCAAATATGTTTTTGTTCAGAAGGAAAATTTTTCCTTTTTTTTTTGGAGAAGGGGTAGGGCTTTCTTCATAAAGTGATCATTAAATTTTTCATGGGTGAAAAAGATATAATTCATTGTAAAAGTTGTTCTGATACATTGTTTATTTACAGTAAATACAATGCAACCAAACATGGTATATGCAAAAGGTTTGTAGATATTGAGAGTCTTGCTCCTGGCCAAAATCCAATGTATGATCTTTCAGGCCTGACCTTAAGCAATTATGTGGCGTTGCTAGCAGGCCTCATGGGGAAAGTGAAAGTTCACACAACTGGGCACATAGCCAGGACATTACAGGCCCTGGAAGGAGTTTCAGTCAAGGAGTCAAGGCTGCCAAGACCAGCCAAGCTTATAAGTATATGAGCATTTCTAGCCCAGGCATCTTTATCCTGAGGCCGTTTTCCTAGATGACCTTGGTAAGACACTTTTCTCCATTAGACCCTGCTTTTCTAATACCAGCCCTCTTCTCTCTCCATCATCTGGCTCTTCAGGTCCATAAGGACACTTTGCAAGCATCTTTGTTCAGTGAGAAGATTACTCCAGTTTCTGCTGCAAGTCACCTGACCCTCTTCCATTACTATTCAGTGCAGGGAAATGAAACAGTTGGGAGTTGGTGCCTTTATTTTCTGCCTCTTACTTTTACTGTCACAATAAATGAATACAAGCTCAATTGCTACTTTCCATTTAGCTCATTGTTCTAACTGACCACTTCTGCTCCTGGCAAACTCAACAGATGAAACTTTCATTAGAATCTCAAAGAGGATTGGTACTCCCAGAATGATAAAGTATCTTGCTTGTTGAATCTTCGACCATCTAGAAGCTTAGCTGTGTGACTAAGAGTGAGAATGGATTTGAAGAAGTCTCTCAACCATAATACAATGTGTTTTTCAAATACTTGTTGAAGGGATCAAGGAAGCCCTTGATCCACAATGAAGCAGAACAAGAAGCATATATAATAAAAGCTATATTTCCTATAGTAGTAAATATGTACAAAGCTCACCTCTCTGCACATTACTTTTTTTTAATCTCGTTTAAGCAATAAAACAGACCTAGGAGGTGGGGGCTATCATTATTCTCATTTTATTAAAAACAAACTAAAGCAAAGAGTGACTAAGAAATCCTAACAGTATTATACAACTAGTATGATGTTTGATTTCTCAACCACAGTATTACCTTCTATAGCAAAAATAAAAACTCTATCCTCAGACTCTTGGGAAAATTTCCATAAGACAAAATTTATCCCGAATATATCATTTGTCTTATAATTTACTTTAATAGATAGGGCATAGTAAAAACTTAGTAGGTATGAGTATTCTTAACAGTTTTTATTTCCTTAATTATCACCCATTCAGCTGCCTTCAATCCCATGAATTTGTACTAACTTTTCCACTATATTTGATCCTAAACTACAATACCCATATACATTTTTGTTAGACCTGTCATATTTAGGCAAGTGAGTCATTTTCTAGGTCATTAACTCTGATGATTTGTTTTTCTAATAACAAATAGTATTGTATAATCTGCAAGACACTACTTACTTTCAGAATCTTAGAGTTCATGTTTCCATTCTCATATCCTAATATTCAGTTCAGTCCAGTTCAGTTGCTCAGTTGTGTCTGGCTCTTTGTGATCCCATGAACCACAGCACACCAGGCCTCCCTGTCCATCACCAACTCCTGGAGTTTATGCAGACTCATGTCCATTGAGTCCGTGATGCCATCCAACCATCTCATCCTCTGTCATTCATTTCTCATCCTACCATCAATCTTTCCCAGCATCAGGGTCTTTCAAATGAGTCAGCTCTTCACGTCAGGTGGACAAAGTATTGGAGCTTCAGCTTAAACATCAGTCCTTCCAATGAACACCCAGGATTGATCTTCTTTAGGATGGACTGGTTGGATCTCCTTGAAGTCCAAGGGACTCTCAAAAGTCTTCTCCAACACCACAGTTCAAAACCATCAATTCTTCAGTGCTCAGCCTTCTCTGTAGTCCTACTCTCACATCCACACATGACTAGTGGAAAAACCATAGCCTTGACTAGATGGACCTTTGTTGGCAAAGTAATGTCTCTGCTTTTTAATATGCTATCTAGGTTGGTCATAATTTTCCTTCCAAGGAGTAAGCATCTTTTAATTTCATGGCTGCAATAACCATCTGCAGTGATTTTGGAGCCCCCCAAAATAAAGTCAGTTTCCCCATTTATTTGCCCATTTATTTGCCATGAAGTGATGGAACCAGTTGCCATGATCTTAGTTTTCTGAATGTTGAGTTTTAAGCCAACTTTTTCACTCTCCTTTTTCACTTTCATCAAGAGGCTCTTTAGTTATTCTTCACTTTCTGCCATAAGGATGGTGTCATCTGCATATCTGAGGTTATTGATATTTCTCCCAACAATCTTGATTCCAGCTTGTGCTTCTTCCAGCCCAGCGTTTCTCATGATGTACTCTGCATATAAGTTAAATAAGCAGCATGACAGTATACAGCCTTGACGTACACCATTTCCTATTTGGAACCAATCTGTTCTTCCATGTCCAGTTGTAACTGCTGCTTCCTGACCTGCATACAGTTTTCTCAAGAGACAGGTGAGGTGGTCTGGTATTCCCATCTCTTTCAGAATTTTCCACAGTTTATTGTGATCCACACAGTCAAAGGCTTTGGCATAGTCATTAAAGCAGAAATAGATGTTTTTCTGGAACTCTTTTGCTTTTTTGATGATCCAGCAGATGTTGGCACTTTGATCTCTGATTTCTCTGGCTTTCCTAAAACCAGCTTGAACATCTGGAAGTTCATGATTCAAGTATTGCTGAAGGCATATGGTATTTTTGAGAATCATCAACAAATTGTTATATACCATGAATCATCACTTTTTGAAAGCAGCACATATTGTGCTATATATCATTATATTCCCCGTTTCCAGTCAGTTTAAAAATTGTAAAAATTTTTATGATTTATGACTACAAATATAAATCACTAACAGCTAGAGAAAGAAGAGCTATCTTTGCTTCATATACAAAACTGGACTTTGGAATGAGACAGACAGTGTTGCTAATCTTAATTCTAGCTCTGAAAAACTGCATTATTTTGGAGAGGTATTAACTTGTCTTGAGTCTCAGTCTCTTCACTGTGAAAGGAGGATTACCCTCAATTTGCAGTCCTTTTGAAAAAAAATCTAGGTAATGTATCAAAAATACTTGGCTCACTGTTTGACAGCCAATAATATAAAGGTCAAACCATTTTTGACAGCTCAGCTTCTGTTAAGAGCTTTATACTTTTTATCTGATTTGATTTAATCCTCACAAGAACGTTTTGTAGTGCAGACTTGTTGCAAGAAATGATGTTGTCCCATTTCTTCATTTTCTGAAAAAAGGCATATACATACTCCATTTCATATTTTATTATTGAGAGCAGTTCTGTGGACTTTATTAATGTTCCTCACAAAATTCATATTTGAAACCCTAACTCCCAGTGTAACCATATTTAGAGATGGGACCTTTGGGAGGTAATTAAAATCAAATGAGGGCATGAAGGTAGAGCCCTCATGATGGCATTAGTGGTTTTATAAGAATAAAGGAAGGTTGTTCTGTCTCTCCTCCATTGATGACACAGAGAAAAGGTGGCTCTCTGCTGACAGAGAGAGGGGCTTTAGCAGGTACCATCTGAAGACACCTTGATCATGGACTTCTAGATGTTGATCTTAGCTTCCAGGACTATGAGAAGTAAATGTCTATTGTTTAAGACACCCAGTCTAAGGTATTTCGGGATAGCAGCCCAAATAGATTAACACAAGCTGAAATGTAATACCAATATACCCTTATTATTTAAAATAATAATCTGATTGTAATGTTTATTCCAGCAATTGAATTTCACTTATCAAGTTGTATATACTTTTAATAGCTCC